>NW_020884927.1:2807352-2851796 GCF_003945725.1 Corapipo altera
AAAAAAAAAGAAAAAAAAAGAAGAAGAAAAACAGCCAACCCTCACCCAGAACTGAACATGGGGAGCAAACTGAACCGCTCGTGAGTGACAAGGTTCCTCCTTCCTTTTGGGATAATGCCACCATATTTTTTTTTCTTGTTATTGTTGGGTTTATTGCTTCTGCTCAATATACTACGAGCTTCTTCAGTAAAGGACAGTCTCACCCTTGTTGGTTTCCATTTTTATATGGGACTGCAAAAAGAAACCTCTGCCAGTCTCAGCCCAGGGACAAGTCCCACCACCACCGTGCTGAGATGCAAAGCTCGCTCCTCTCCCTGCTGCCCCAGCTCACCCCTGGAGAAGTTGCTTGGTCACCGCTTTCCGTTGCATCCACCTGGCCCTCATCCCTCCATCCCTTGTACCACAGAGGCAGCACTGTTAGTGATAGTCTGCAAGAAGCCTGTTAGTGCAACGAGATGGATTCATCCTGTCTGGGTTGCCTGGACCACTCCAAGGTGTGAGGAAGACCTCCTTGAGCTTCAGAGCGCTTTGTTGCTTTGCTGGGTATTGCCAGCACTGTTGCCTCAAAAAGCCAAAGAAGAGAGAAAAGCCAACGTGGGTGTGTGAGCAGGGGGAGGGCAGCGGAGGGATCACTCTGTAGTGCCAAGAATAGGACTGTTAGGACACTCCTTTCTATGCCTTACAGTTTGTGCCACAGGGAAAGGCGTTGTCCAGATGCATTTGTTTTATATATACTGTATATATTTATATATATAAGATAATACATGCAAGCTTGGTTGGTGTTTTTTATTAAACGAAATAAAATCCATTGAAAATGTTTGGGATGTTTGTGCTGCATCCAGGTCCCTGGAGCCAGGCATTGAAATTCCAGCCACAGCCTCTCTCACCCTTGTCAGAGCTCTGCCCAGCAGCCTTGGGCAGCACTGGAAGTGGCAGCTCACGTCCTCTCGTGACAACCCCACAGAAGTGGTGCTGGAGGGAGCCACACTCCTTTGCAGATTTTCCCCACAGGCATTTGCAGCTTCCTAGAATACAACAAGGATCTCCTCTCCAATCAGATGGGTTCACATGGTTCCTGAGAGCACAGGACATCCCTAAGGAAAGTCTCTGCCAGCACCTCTGACAAGTGATGTCTCAGCATCCCACCAAAGACCTTATCTCCCCCCAGTTCCCATAACCAGTGAGGCTTGTCCTGTGGCCTTAACCACTCTCCTTTGCTCTCCCTGCCTGCTGTCCTCCCTCTGGGCTCTAGTTAGGACCTAATTTTTTTCTCTCCATGAGGAGTAGAGGAGATGCAGGACAAAAGAGGTTTCTTCCATACAAACATCCTGAGGAAAACTAGGATCTTTTATGTTGCTGGTGATGCCTGCCTCTTTGAGAGAGGCAGGGGGCTTATTTATGACCAATAGCACTTGTGTCCAAACTTTGCCATGGAATAGTCTGACTGAAAGCAGAAGAGCTACTCCGTGGTCCAGACTGGACTATAAGGGAAGGAGAAGGAAACTCAGTTATGAGAGAGAGTTCTGGTAGAGGGGCTTAGGTCTCCACTCTGGTTTGCTGCAGACACACTGGGCGTATGTAAATGAGTGACAGTGGGCTTTGATAGACTAAAACAGCATGTTCAGGAAATGAGAAAAAAATCTCTTCAAAGTGAAGGTGAAAATTAAACTGGCAGAAGATGAATGGAAATCCAGCCAGAGTATTTGAGCTAACACTAGGAAAAAAGCCCCAAATCCAAACTGGAGCAAGTTGTGCCTGTGATTGTATGTGTTGCTGCTGGAATTTGTTTTTTCTCCCTGTATGGGTATTTTTGAGGGGGGAAAAAAAAAGTTAAATGGTGATCAGGACAAAAAGCTGAAAGTCACAACCAGAACATCAGCAGGGATAGGGAGGCTGGGCAAGCACTGCATTTTAAGAAATCCATCGTGTTCTATTTGATCCCTTTTTTTGGCTTTCTGGAGAACCTAACATCTCTAAATATTTCTATCATGAGTAGTGTGGTTCCAGCTCCTAGAGCCAAGTGATCATGTTGGAAATCTCAGCCTGCACTTAGAAACTCACTCCTGATTGCTGTGCCTACACAAACAGAGGAACTATTGAAGAACGTGTCCTGCATGAGCAGGAAGGACACAGTGCCTTGCAATGTTACTCGGAGGTTGAACTGGTTGTTGAGTGCCTTAAACTGGTGCTCTCCCCTCTCCTTGCCTTGCTGCCCTTCTCCACAATCCACTAACATCCCAGCAGTGACAGTGGCCTGGATGAGCTCCCCTGGACTTCCCCAAGTGTTCGCCCTGGAGCTCTTTCCTTCAGCGAGTTTCAGCTCTTTCCTTCAGTGTCTTGGTGGCCTTTTGGCTTTCCCCTTGTCTTTGCCCACCTTTTCTGCAGTAGGAAAATCGCCTTGGGCAGCTTTTTTTTTGTTGCCTGTATACAGACACCTCTTTCTGAAGTTAGCAAGGAGACAGTTCAGAGAGCATGAAGCTCCTGGTACCCCATCACCCATCCGTGGACCAAGACACCCGTCTCCACACTGTGATGTTCACATGAAAGGGTCACATAAACATCTGTGCAAACCCACCCTCAGCCTCCTCACTATATTTGTGTGAGGAATGGAATTGTCTGGCACAAGCTGCTCCTGTGGAAGGTTGTGCAAGCTTTTGACTTCCAGTTTGAGTTGGGTCTTGCCTCGTTTCGGGCTGGTTGGTCAGGGATGTCCTCAGGTGACTGGGCTGTTGTCAGTTCAGATGAGACCTTTTACATCACCTTTGGGCTGGGTGATGGGTGACCCAATAATTGGTTTTTTTACATGGATTTACTAAACAGAGTCCAGCTGGATGAAGGGGGAGGTTTTGGTGTTTGTTTCTTAATTACTGGTGATCTCAGCCAACAGGCAGCATCTTGTTGTCTATCAAGCCAAAGCAAAATTTTATTATTGTGTATGTTTAATCTGTATTTTATTAAAACATGTAAATATATGTGCAAATCAAGGGCCTTATCCTCAAAGCATGGAGTTCTCCAGGGTTTTAGTAGACTTTTGGTTGCAGCTCTAGGAAATTGCCATGGTTACCACAGTTATCACTAGTTTTGGGTACCATTTGGGGAGAAAACGGTCTTGAGACACATTTCTCTCACCAGCTCTGTACAAATGCTGTTTTCTCAGGCTCCCCCTTTCTCAATAGGTGGCTGATTCTCTCTAAGTGGGATTTTTGAGCATGACAGGGATGGATGATTGATGAGGCTGTTGGAGCTTGACGCGTGAAGCCACGGGATTCCCAGAGGGAAGTGTATCCTGTAAATTATCTCTTGCTTTGTGATGTAAAATGTACAGTGTTTACACTAGAATAGAAATGATCATTTTCAATAAAAGGGGGAAAAGACTCCCCAGTCCTTTCTATAAGCTGCCACATCTGTGTCCTGTGTTGCTGCCCTGAGGTGTCCCACAGTGTTCGCTGGGGTTGGGAACATGCAGGAGCTTTATGTGGGGAAACAGGAGAACTGGGGCTGCCTGCCCAGCAGGTTTGTCCTGGGGACACCGTGCAACCCATCAGGGGACCACAGTGGAGGTGGGGACCCCTCTGCTTCACACTCTGTGCAGGCCAGCAAGTCAGGCAGGGCTGGATGCTGTGTCCAAACCCCTGCCTGAACCACAGGATCCTTCTGTCAGCACAGGCAGCTACAAGTTCAGCAGCAGCATAAAAGGCAGGAAACACCCACAAAGACTTCTCCTAAAAGAGACGGTTTTCAGGAAAAGGCAGGACACACTGTGGCTCCATCCCCATCTCCCTACACACCCCTGGGCTGGTGAGACACCAGGTGGGGCTGAATGTGGGGCAGGAGGGATGAAGGGGGTCTCACTTCAGAGAAGGGAGGTGAGGGAGGGATGGGGATCCCTGTGTGGGTGCTGGAGTTGGGCAACCAGCAGGGAAGGATGGGAGGAGGGAAGCAACAAATGAGAGGAAAAGGACTGAGGGGGGGGGGCTCATTAGGGAAATCCCTCCACTGCAAAGCAGGGGAGGTGGTCGGAAGGAGCTCAGAGGGTAATGAGGGCTAATTAGCGCAGGCTGTTAAAGTAGGGATGGGGCAGGTGCTGAAGGGGAGGGTGTTTTTGCCTGAAGACACTAAGCTGGGCTGGAGCTGGTGAGTTGTGCTTCAGTGCTTGGGTCTCTGCTGGGAGCTGCAGTTGGGTGGGGGAAGGATGCTGGGTGTCTGGGGCTGGTGGGCTTCTGTGACTTCCCTTCTTGGTCACTAAGTGATTCATTTGAATTTCAGCCAAATGTTGGGAATCAGGAGCGTATCTGGGCTGGCCTCCTGTTTCCCTGCTGATCTGGCTTCTGACCCTCCATGGGCAGTCAAATTTCAGCAGCCCAGTCCACAGAGAGACCCCCTTAAGAGGAGATGGGTATCTCTGTAAAGCCCTCAGCAGCGAGCCAAGCTTGCATTCCTTGCACAGCTGATCATTCACTCCTCTGAAGCTGAAATAATAATAATATCGCTCACTTACTATTTCTTTGTTGCCAAAATAAGTAGGCTTGTAAACAGCATTGCTTCCAAGCTGATTTTGAGACTGGAGTGGCTTGGACTGAGTTGAAACAAGCCTCTGATGTCCATCCAGACCTCCAGCTGGCTCACCTGAGCTCCCTTTGGGTAGGTGTCCATCTCCCCCCCCCCCCCGGCGCTGCTGTGCTGTAGCTCCTCACCTGATGGCTCCAGCTCTCAGTTTGGCTTGGATTTTCCAGCAGGACCAATAAGAACCATGGCAGAAGTAGGGTATGGTGGGCTTCCCACACACAGCTGCTGCAGGATCTCCTGAACATGCATTACACGTGTACTATTCCCACCACGGAAGGAGATACCTAATTCACTTGGGCTTCTTCTTTACAGGAAAGTCCTATCTCCTGCTTACAGCTGAGTGACAAGGAAAGCCCCTGGGTGGTTCTATGCCTGGGGATTTACCCATGGGGGCTTTAATGTTCACCTTTCCCCACTTCTGCCCCTCCAGAGAGATCCCAGGTGAGCAGGAGCAGCTGCCCAGTGGCTTGGTTGGGTCTCTGCAGCCTCAGATTGAGGCTTAGCACTGCTCCTGGGCTCACCACCGTCTCTCTTGTGGCTTCCCCACCAGTTCTTTTCCTGCCCTTGGCTGCCTGATACACTTTTTCCTGCCTCTCAATGAAGTGTGGCACAAGTCAGGTGTTTTGTGTGTTTCTGCCTGTTCAGCAAAAGTGAGGAAATAACATGAAGCAGCAAAATTCAGGAGAACAGGAGTGGGGAAACTCCAGTTCCTTTCAAAGCCAGCAGCACCTGTGTTTCCTACCCACAGGTGGTTGGCACATGCAGTGTGCGCTCAAGGGTGTTTAGAAATTGGGTCTAACCAAAAAAAAAGTCTCTTTCTCTAAGGAAAGGCAGGCCAGCAATCTCTTTTTGAGGGCTGGAGAGGACCATATGCTATGGCCAAACCTTCCTCCATACCCCTGATACCTGCTTTTGGGCAGGAGGGTGTCTCTGGGGCTGCTGGGATTGTCCCAGTTGGGGAACCCTGCCAAGGTTGTCACGTCATCCAAGAGCCTAGAGTTGGTTTTAAAATGAAATTGAAAGGTAAGGGACTGTCCCCTCTTAAGATGGGGTTAGGAAATGTTTGGGCTGTGCCCTGTGCTCCCCTGCAGCCTCCCAATTCACGTGGTGGAGTCCTGAGGGTGATGCTGGGAGGGAGCCTGGGGGTCTCCAACTCTAAAGATAAAGCTGAAATGGCTTTGGTGGGGCAGGGGGATCAACATCTCCATGTCATGGCAGGGAAAGGTGGTGTGGGAGTTAACAGCAGGCTGAAAGGTGACAAATGGCAATCAGCATCTTGTAATGTCTTATCCTCTTTGTCTTTTTTAATAACTCTCAAGATTAGAGTTACTCTTTCCAGCATCTTGGCCAAATTTTGCTCTCTGTCTAGCTGGAGTCCCTCAGCAATCTTGAACAGAGGCTGTTTTCCTTTGCTTCCTGCCTCTGCCTGTCCAAGCAATGCCAGATGTTGTCTCACAGCTGCTCTTTTCCAACGCAGAGGTGGTTTCAGAGTGGGGCCAGGTGGAGCACTCCTTGTAAATGGGAGGGTACTAAAATTAGCCAGGCTATAAAGCCATCTTGGGACACCACAGAGCCCCCCAGCTCAGTGGCCAGGTGATGAGGTCAGTCCCGCTTTCCCAAAAAGCAGCCATGTGTGAAGGAGATGAGTGCTCCTCCCCCAAGGAGCAAGGGAGGCAGTGAGCTTTCCTCAAGGTAAGTGGGATGTGAGGTTACACCACTGCTCCCTCTTCCCATCATGGGGTTGGCACTGTGGATGCTCTCAGGAAAAACCTGTCCCCAGGTGGGAAAAGTTACACTGTGCTTCTGAGGTGGGTCCTCATAACACTGCTGAGCTGGCACAGTGGCTTTCCGTCCATCCCATGTGCAGGTTTGGGACTGGCTTGGTGACACATGTGGACTATGGGCAAATAAAAAGTGAAGGCAGGATTAAAGCAGCTCCAGAGTGTTCTTCATCCCCAGCTGTGAGGGGTGTGAGACAGCTAAGGGTCTCTTCTTCCTCCTCCCCAGGACAGTCAGCTCAGGTGGGAGCTGTCCTGCCTGGGAAGCACCACTCAGCACAAACCAGAAAGGTGTGTGTTCACCCGGGGGGGTGAGCCAGATCCATCCCACAATGGAATGAGGTGACTCCCACAGCTGGTGCTTTGCCTGTGGATTTGCATCCCACAAAACTGCCTGACTGTTGTAGCGGTGCCGGTAGAAATGGTTTCTAGAGGAGCTATGATGCAGAGTCTTCAGTGGACACGTGAGTGGATATGACTGAGCTGAGGCTGGTCGTTTTGTGGAACTGGGAACTGAGCTTCTTCCAAGTCAGCCCCATCATTTCCTCCCTTGCCTCAGCAAGGAGATGTGAGTCTTGTAGATAGGGGACCCTCAGGGAACAGGAGCATCTGGAGGAAAGTTGAGCTCTTTGCTCATCTGGCTCGTGAGGGCTGGGTGGGACAGGGAGCCAGGGAGCTCTGCCACTTGCCCTCTCTTGCTGCTGCCTCCCATCAGCAAAGCAGTGTCTTGTGGGAATCTTCAGCCCGTCTCAGAGGGACAGGACAGCAGCACCTCCCTGAACTGGCTGCAGGACAAAGACCTTCTGGACCATGTTAAGTCCTGATCTAAGAGGCAAGTACAGCTCTCCAGGCTGGCAGAAGATTTATCACCGTGGCTGAAGGCTGTATCTAAAGCTGGTTGAAAAATGGAGTTTCTTTTCCTGTGGCAGCTTCCAAGATTTCACATATTTGACTTCATCCCAAATCAGGCTATGGAGTGGAAATCTCTAAATATACTGCCAGGAAAATGCAAGTATGTGCAGGCATGGCAGGAGAGCTGACACGATAGATTTTCCAGCCTTACTGAAGTGGAACATGTTGAGCTTTTGGAAAACCCACTCCAAGAAAACTGTTGAATTTTGGCAATGCCTGTCTTTGTGCCCTAAATGAAATGTCCAAGTGGGACGCTCCACATCCTGAGCTTGGCAGGATGTGGGCTGTTTCCTCCAGCATCTCTGTTGTGGGCCAGTTCTAGGTGTCTCCTCAGACTGACAGTGAGCCCTGTGGTCAGCCCAGGGGGATGGATCTTGCCTGTCATGTCTACAATAAATGTGGGCGCAGACAAAACTGCCTTGCAGATTCAAAGGATAATCCGTGTGCCTTCTCCTTTCCCATCATCTGGTTCTTTTAAGGCCATGAGGACCCTACAGTGCCATCCAGACTGAGACTTGGGGCACGAAGGCCAGAAACCCAGGAGAATGGACTTCCCAAAATCACAGAAATCAGGGCTGGGAGTTACAGTGGTGTGGTTACTGCTTATTTTTGGCAATGCACGATACTTGATTTTTTTTTTTCCCCCTTTGCAAACCATTTGTCAAGGTGGGGTTTCACTAATGGAACGCAAATGTCCAAGAAGGTTTTCGGAGGCAAATGGGGGATGCCTTTCAATACAGTGACTTGGCTCTTACATGAAACCAGAGGTGAAGGTCCTGGAGGCACTGAGCATGTGCAGCAGTGATGCATCCCTTACACTCTAGGGTGACTTCTCCCTCCCTAGTCAGCATCTGCTGTGCCCAACCTTGCTGTACCAAGGAGAGCTTACTGGCCAAAAATGGCATCTTTGAATAATAAATAATAATAATCTGTCTTTAATTCTCCCCCCCCCCTTTTTTTTCAGTGATGAATGGCTTCCATCACAGTGTGTGGAGGAGAAGCAGCTGTTGACGGGGGGCAGGGTGGCTTCTCTGGGGTTTATTGTTTTAATCATGGCCTGAGTGAAAGTGACAGCCTGAAGATTAAATGTCTGCTGAAAGGAAATCATAACTCTGGGTGACTCCACTTAGCTCCACGCCTATTAAGAATATTTTTGTTGGACATGGAGGAACGTGGTTTCAACCAACTATGCACTTAAATGCCACTTCTGTCTGCGTTGATGCTGTTGGGTTTGCAAAATCTCTGGTGCCCTGGTTGGGAGTCCTTAGACCTACCTGGAGCCTTGTGTCAGAGCCTCTCCAGCCTCATCAGGTCTGTTTTTTTCAGTGGATCTGTGCTGCACTTAGGAATGGAAGCCATGACAGTGGATGGGGCATTATAATCCCAAAGGAGACAAGGTGGGAAAGATGGTGAGCATGAATTCTGCTCCCCGTTCGAGGGGAAGGGCCCTCCCAGTGGGGGCAGAAAGAGGCCAACAAATGGGGGGATGTATTGGCTGACACCTGGGCAGCTTGCACCCACCGTGTGACCATCCTCATTGGACACCTCTTACTCTGCCCAGGCTCTCATGTCCATCTCTGGATGTCTGCAGCGCTTTGCACAAACAAACCCTGCTCTCACCCAGTGCTGGCCCAGGGCTGGCACCAAGAGGTGTGCTTTGGGGCTGTGTGTCAGTGCACAGAGTGCCATGTCATGTCCTGATGATGATGGCCTTGGTGTTGGGTGCTGTAAAGCTGCAGGAGTTGTCAGCCTACAGTGAGCGTGGTCATCCCACTGCCCCCCACCAGACCCCTGTGCACCCTCTCTCCACGGCACAGATGGAGTTAAATGCTGCATGTTGCTGCAACGTGTTTCAACTGGCGCATCTTTTATCCAAGCACCAGAAATACGGGGGAGAACAGTTAAAAATAGCAGCTCCCATGTTCCTGCAAAAAAAAAAACCACGTTCTCGTGCTTTGCTGGCTGCAGCCGCTGTTATGAAATGAAATATTTCCCATCAACAGTCACGAGCCTTCAAGTCCAGGCTGCAATCCTGTTTATTACAATAAGAGCCATTACCCAGAATAGAACAGGATTGGAATAGAAAAACCAGCAAAGTTATTACTTCCCTAATTAAAAAAAAACCCACACCATAGGCCGCTAATGGTGCCAGAAGGTTTGCTCTCCTCCTGCTGGATGGGAGCCCTGGCAGCACCTTCGCACCGTGGTCAATCTCCAGCCCCTGATGCTGCAGTGCAGGAGGCCAAGGTGGGTATGAGCAGGAATGTGTTTACCCCTGCACACAGCCCAAGGAAGCTGTTTGTGCAGGGTGAGTCCCGTTGAACAGCTTTCCCTTCGAGGAGGTGGCATTGCTGCGTGTGTGCAACCTCAGGTGAATTTTGCTGCATGTATTGGCTTTATTGAAACCTACAGGGGGAGGATGTTGAGCAATAGTGCTGCTTTCTCCCCACGTTTTTGTTCACCTTTCCTAGTTAAAAAAAAAAAGAGTTGGAAGGAATTGTTTAGAAAAGAAAAAAAAAAAAAAGCTTTTCCTGGCTGAAAAATACACTTAGTAAACAAATTCAGACTCTTTCAGAGAAGACTGAACATGTGAAAGTCCCCTCCAAAACTCTTATGTACTCAAATGTCGCTTTTTCAATGAATTCTTAATCCTCATGGTTTCTTTGACACTACGTGACTCTGCCTGTGCTTGTTTTCCCTGGGATATCATTCAGGTATGGATCACGAAAAAAGCAAAGCTTGAAGGTGCTGGTGTGCTGGTCAGGATGGCAGCAGGGCTGTCCATGTCTTGTTATGAATGAGTAACAGGGATTGGTGATTAATGACAATTCCTATGTTAACAATGAGTTGGAAGGAGCCAAGTGTCAAAGTATGGTTGTTCCACTTGTGAACCCAGGAGCACCCACTCCTGCTGCTACCAGGGCCTGCTCAGAGCAATTATTCCAACAACTGGCTGGCAAGGAGGGGGATTTTTGACTTTTTTATTATCTTTCACTTCCTTTTGGTCGTTTATAGGATGTGTCAGATGCTCTACTCCATCTCTCATCATCTCAGCATTGCATGGTATCCATCCTGATGTTGTATGGATGTGTCCAACCATATAACAGGGGTTTTTCCTCCCAGCTGAGGGAAGGATATGTGGACAATTCTGCCACCAATAAATACTACCCTCAAACAAAAAGGGCTGTAGAATGGAGTAACCAAAGCATGTCCTGGTCTCTGGAGGAGACTGAATCAGTCATGGTGCTGCTTCCTTACAGGAAAATTGGTATTATTATTATTTGCAGCAGTAAAGACCAAACTCATCCTGATAACTGACAGGAGTGAAACATCTAAAGCTGGCTTAATTCTCATCAAACATGCCCTGTTTTGTTCTACCACCTTGGAAGCTGGAAAGCAAAGGTGATGCAGCTCCCAGTACCGTGGTCCTTCAGGTCAGCAGCTCCAATGCTCTGCTACAGAGCCTTGTTTCTCCCTCCAGCACCTGCTTCTTGCGAAGTCAATCACTTTAATATGGTTATTTTAGTAATATGAATCTTGTCAATGATGTATGTCTAGGCTTGGACCCAGGAGGGAACAATTTCAACTCAAAGAAATTGTTTTCAGCTGGAACTTAAGGAAAAGCAATGCTCCAGGGCTGTCCCAGCAGAGAAAAGATCTCCTGTACTTGCTGGACATGAGGATTTGTTCCTAGTCAGCATCCCCTGGGAAAGCCCAGGCACAGAGGACCTGTCATAGCAGGACTGCTCTGAAAAGCCACCTGCAACACTGAACTCAAGACTGATTGTGATGCAGCTTGTCCCAGACTCTCACTGTTTGCACTTAAAGAGCAGAGTTGCGAAATATTTAGGGTGCGACTGGGAGACATGGTCCTTCTCCATCTTTTGGAAGTGGGTGTCCTGTATCTCTACTGCTGCCTCCTGGGTTTCATCCCTGCTCCAGGCATTGTGCTGCTGCATCCAGGCTGGTTGGGAACCTTTGCAAGGAAGCAGCCTCTTGGAAAGTGCACGAGGTAGGTGATGGGGATGGTCTCCCTCCTGGGGGCTGGGCCGTGGTGAGTCCCAGACCACCCTTCCTTGCCTGTCACAGAGCTGGAAGAAGGGAAGACATTACAAAACATTTTCCATCACCAGGCAGCTGCCTTAGCCCCCGTGCTTAGTCATATTAACGAAAAATATTAGCAGGGCAATGTGTCAGCAGGTTACAACACTCCTGAACTTGGCCTCTCCAAGGCATTGTCCTTGAGCAGGAAGATTCAGTGATCTCTATGACCCTGCTGGCACTTCCTGTAACCCTACCTCTGACAGGCCCCATAAATCCCTCTCAGATTGCTGATGGGACATAAATCTACCCAAAACCACAGTGCTTACCTAACATTATTGCATTATTGAGACATAAATCCCACATCAGCTCAGTGAAATGTCTGTGGCTATCGAGTTAAACAAGTCAAGGCAGCTAGTTAACTATTCCCAAGCATCAGCTTATTAAAATGCAGGCAAGGAGCATATGAGGAGCAGCAGAGATGTTTTCTGAGCAGTCGTTTATCACACTTGTACAACAAGTCCTAAACAGGTCTATGGCTTATGGCTGTGCCTTTAATTTCCAGGAATGGAAACATGGACAGGAAGAGCAGATACAGGAGTGTCTGTTCAGGTGCAGGGTGGGGAGTTGGGGTATCAGACTAATTGTTGCAGAAAGGACCATTTTCCTGCTGCAGCCAGATGGTGCTATGGCATTTGCAGCTCCCACTTCTCAGTGAAGAGAAAGGAGCTTCCCAGGAGGGGAGTAGAGATACATATGCTTGGGAAGGAGGGTGAAATTGTGAGAAGCAGGCAGCTCGGAAAACCCGGTGAGGTACAAGATGAAACACCATGTACTGTTATGGTGAAGTAACAAATAATGGAGCTTTTTGACAGCTTCAGTGGGAAAAAAAAAGAAAAAAAAATTCTTTCTGTGCTGTACTTTAGCATCCCTGTCTTGAGCTGGAATAGTCATGAATCTATGAGCCAAGAGCAAGGATTTACAGCATTTCCTTCCTGTTACTCTCTCATTCAGCAGCTGCAGCAAGGATACCCTTCTCCCTCATCTTGGGAGTCTCCCTTGCTTCTCATATTTTACTTTTTCTTGAGTGGAGAATGTTTTTTTCCCCATGAAGTGCAGGTGAGACTTATTCTGCATCAGCCTTTTGACCCACCATTACCCATTACAATGTCCTGGGTGTCGGTGGTGCCTGGTGGGTGCTCACAGGCTGTGATCAGGTTTCCCAGGAGCTGTTCCTTCTGCACACACTGGAAGCTGAGCCAGGACTGCAGAGCCTCTTTGTGCAACCATCTGGAGAGGTCTCCGTTCAGGAAGATTAATCAAGCCTGTCGCCAACTGGGACAACCCAATCACACTGTGTTTGCTTGAGGTCAGGGGCTGGGGAGGAGAAGATTTAAAGCCCCTTCCCTCCAGGATGTGAAGCTCCATGATTTGGCTACTCCAGCGACTGTTACACTCTGTGAATGCGTGAAATGTCAGCACGGCTGCTCCGTATGGTCCATGTGATCCAGTGACGTGGGAGCGTCCATGGGCGGGTGCCTGAGTCAGCACCCAGAGCTGGGCCTGTGCCCAGCGTTTGTGTAAACTCTGAACTGCCTTTGGCCGCCCAGCTGAACTATAAATCTCCCAAGTAGCTCTTACAAGGATGCGGATCTTTCCGGAGTAAGCTGGAGCTGGAAGCAGAGGGAGAACAAACCCGCCTGCCCATTGGTGCTGCGTGGACCTGGATGGAGCAACCTCCAGGGGGATGTACAAGGAGCTACTGTCTTTGGAGAGTCTCCAGGGCTGGATTCAGGAGTGGTCCAAATACCTGCTTGGGATGTCTCAGGTAGAAAGCAGCATCCTATTAGTAGTCAACCCATCCCATCCCCAAAAGGCCACAATTTCAAAGTGAGCACTCACACGTGTAAGCCGTCAAACCCAATAAATACTTCTCTTTCATCTCCAGCGATGCCATGCTCCTCTCAAAAAATATTTGCAACATTATTGGAAGATCTCAAGAGGTCAACCCACCAGTTAACCTGCTCAGTAGCATATCCAAAATACACAGAGCCAGGTAATCAAAACGTTTTGTGACCTCAGTTGGTGCAAGCAGCCACTCTCAGAGCTTGAAAGTGAAAAAGGACTTTTCTTCCAAAGAAGAAAAAATAAACACAAGGATTGCTGCTAACTTAATGTGTTCATGGGGTCCTATCCATTGCCTTATGTTCTCCTTTAAAGGCTCTTTAAAGGTTATGTTATAAAAGTGAAACATCTTGCAAATGCCCCAAGGGCTCTGGGACACTGTTTTCAAAAGGAAGTTTCTCTTGGGAGAAAAAGTCCCTTTGAAACAACCAAAAATCAATTGCTTATGAAAGTGGAAGTTGGGCATCTGCAAAAAGGTGTCAAATAGCAGTCAGAAGACCACTCCACAAGCCTGAAAATAAGTGTTAAAAAGAGATTCACATCATACTCCTGGTTGCTCAGAGCAGACCCACATGCCCATCTCCTGGGCTGGACCATGCTGTTAATGCCCAACCTCTTTGCATTCTGTGGGCAAGAAGCTCTTGTGCCCTGTCTAGTAAAACCACCTGACAGTGCTGCAGCTGGGTGGCAAAAATCTGTACCCAAAATCTAAGCATCACACAGAGGCATGAGCTGCTCCGTGGGGTTGGCAGGAGAGGCACTGCCCCCACTGAGCAGGATCCAGCGCTGGGTCCAGACCTGTTATCCCAAGCAGTTCCTCCTCCAAAAAACTCTGCTGGCTTCCTGCCATCCAGCTGGGCTTTACCCTGTGGGCTTGACCCCTTTCCTCAGGGCTGGAGTTCAAGTGACCTCTGTTTAATTTCTCACCGCCTTCTGATGAGTGTTTTCATAACACTTTTCTGCTTCCCAGATTTGGGGACCTGCCAGAGGTCAGCCAGAGCTGAAATCCTCCTGGTCTTTGACATCTCATTTTGTTCTCCACAGGATATTTCCTGGAGAGCTCACAGGAGTTTTGAGAGAGGCTGCCTGACCCCACGGCAGGAGGAATTGGTGCTGGCGGGGGTCATGGTGATGCTCTGTGGTCCTGTAAATGGCTGGGAAGCACTTGGGAGGAAGCCATCAGCCCTGGGAAACAGGGACCAGGAGATGCACCTTCTGCTGTAAGCTCAGAGCAAAAGCATAGCTAACAGAGACATGCAAAAATAACAAGGGTGTATGTCTGCAAAGCTGGGGGGGAAAATGGGTGGCTTAAAAAGAGCAGCATGGGCAGAAGGCTGAGAAATAGCTCCCTTCCACATGCGGTATTCCAGTCCCTGTAAAATCTGAAGAGATTTAATTGTTATTATTCTCCTGTAGGTTATTCAGCATATTTTCATGGAGACCCTGATGACATTTCCAGGGACTTCAGGTCAGCCCTGTGCCCCCACCAGCAGGCAGTGCATCCCAAGTGCTTTTAGCCCAGGAGCCACCCAAGAGCTGCCAACAGCGTGAAATCTCCATGCATCTAGGCTTGTTTGCCCCAGTCTGGATTGGTGTGCTCTTTTCTCATTTTCACCAGTTCTTGCAGTGTGTTTGGAGGCTTTGTGGACAAGATGGAGCCCCCTGAGCCTCTTGTGCTGCCAGAAGTCTGCAGCTCTGGGGATGTGAAGCAGTTTGGGTACCCCTTTGGGTTATTTAGCCCCATTGGCATTGCAGGAAGCCCACCTCTTCCAGCCTTTTCATTGCCCATCGGCTTCTTTATGTGCCAGTGAAGCTGTCGTGTGTGCTCTGGACCCAGTGCCCATGTGTTTGGAAATCCCCTGGAGAAGATCCATCTTTTGGTGCCTCTGCTCCTTAGACATCTCAGCAGTCTGTTGACACTCCTCTCACACACAACAGTCTGAGCTGGTGCCAGCAGCTCTGCACTCTGACATGGAAGTGGCCAAATTCCCTTTTTGGTGTCCCTGGCTCTCTTTGATGTGTTGCCTCACTGCCCCAAGCCTACACACCCCAACCCATGCTATTCCCCAAGGTGAACCCCTCTTTCTCAACAGCCATGAGAAACATCCTCCTTGTGGTGTTTTCAGATGGAAAAATATGTCCTTGGTTGCTGTAAATAGCGCAGAGGAATGATTTCTCATGATCCTGCTCGGACCAGTGTTTCTGTGCCTCATGAGCTCCCTGGGCAAATGTCAGCAGAGAGCCCTTCTCACCACGCTGTGGCCAGGCCCTTCCCATGCTGTTGACTTCACAGGGGCCCTTAGGAGCCCCTGGGGAGCCAGAAACCCAACTGGCCCAGGTGCTGTGAGAAACAGCCCTTTGCTCTGGGAAGGCAAGCCCTGCAGGGAGAACATGCCTGCTCTGCACATGCCAGACTAAGCTTGGAGACCTTCACTGAACTGCCTGATAATTAAGTGTTGAACCTGTATGACTATGGGATCCTTTCATATGGATAGCAGCTGACTCCTCCTGACTGTCTGTCTTGTGACAGGTGTCTCAGAAGGTATTCCACAACTGCTGGCACCAAGATGTGTGTGGTGGGGTGAGGTAGCCCCTGTCCTACCTGGGAACATGACAGTGCTTATAGTGTGACTGCCTCTCTCTTCAGCTCCACATGATCACAGGTTTCACACACCCAGGCATCTGTCTTGTCAGGAAAAGTGGGGAGGGAAAGCAGAGCAAACATATCTTAGCCTTTCTGGCCCCACTTCCAGCCCTGTGCAGAGCTCTACATCTGCACCCAGAGAAGGGCTCCCGGCAAGGATCAGGGCTGCTGCTCCACTCCTGGGATTAGCTCCAGTTTCCTCCCCTTGCTGAAGGTGCAGCCTGAGCTGGGAGAGGCAGAGATGGAGGGAGGCTGGGCTGCACTACTATTTGTGACAGTGACAGCATCTTCCAGGCCACCTGTGTGGCCACTGGCAAAACAGGCCAGCCCAAATTCACACCCATGAGCTCATGCTGTGCAGAGATACAGCAGCAAATCACCAGGGTCAGAGGTACAGCCAGCCTGGTCAAGGAAAGCACGTGGACCAATGGAGCCACCACTCCCTCTGTGGGAGGAGGACATTCCCATCCAAAGGCAGTGGCAATGTGTCCCCAGAACACCCCAAGTGCAGTTCTGGTAGCTAAATAAGTCCTTTGCAGCGTTCTCTCACTTCTGAGGCTGCCCTGTGCATCACTTCCAGGCTGGCACAGAGAAAAAACTGGCCAAAGGGAAAAAGGAGGCTATTTCCCATATGGAAATAGGGCCGTACACAGGGACCTTTGCTCCCAGCTCCCATGCTGCTGTGAATCACCCTCTTCTCAGCCCCCGGGGAAAGTGCCGCCAGAGGCAGACCTGGCACATGGAAATTTCAGCCCTAAAGTCAAATATTATTTCAAAGCTAATGACAAACAAAATCTATTTTTGCAGTGGTCTTGTTTAAAATATTTCCCCTTAATCCTCTTGAAATAGCAGTAATTGAAAACGGTTCCCTGCCATGCCAGTGCATACTTCTTTAATTATATCCTGCACTGCCTGTTTCCAATGACAGGCCCTCCCTATCTGTTTGCACTTACTGGCCTTATGAAAACCAGGCTTGGGCCCAAGTCGGCAGGAACCCAAAATAAGAAACATTTCCCTTCGGAGGCATCATTTGAGCTAATTAACTTTAATCAGCCCAGAAACATCTCTTTGAGATTTCTTCCCCCACCTTGGAGCTGGGGCGCTTCCAAGAAGCTCAGAGGGTGAAGCTGATGAGCCTTGACTTCCCAGAGATGGTGGGTGATGATGTCACCCAGGGGGACATGGGACTGTCCCACAGTTTATGGGGTGATGGCTTCAGGTGTTCAGCCAGTGTGGGGGTGGGACACCCCGTTCCACCCTGGCACAAGCCCAGGGATGGCAGCTCTGTGCTGGACCACAGGCAGCTCAGTAAAACCTCAGCCCCTGGAGCAAGGGGCAGGGGCTATAGAGCAAATTGGGGTGAGTCAGGTGCCATCACATCTCCCCAGGTGGGTTGTGGGGTGCTGAGATACTGACATGGATCTAGTGGCACTGCTGGAGAAGCTGGTACCCAGACAGTGCCTGGTGCTTGGAGCCTGCAGGTGAAGGAAGGAGGGGAATGGTGTGTGTCTGCTCCAGTGCTTTCCAGCCACCTGTGTTTGGTGCCTGGGCTGTGCATGGGGTGGGATTTGGGGCAGAGCTGCCAGGTTTCCCCCCAGTCTGGACCCCACAGCTCTGGGCTCACTCAAAATCATGGCTGTGGGCACTGAGAAGCCTGGATTTGCCCTGGATCACTGTGCCCTTCGAGCCTGGAGCTGGGACAGAGAGGTGGCTGCATCCACGCTGTAGTGAGTCTGGGGCTGTTCATCCTTCCTGCCATATGCATCCCTTGCTGCATCTGGGCCATTTTGGAGAGGAGATGGATTATTTTACCAAAATATTTCTCACCTGTTCTTTAACCTGCACCGGCTTAAGGGAGGAACTGACCTCAGCACTCCAAGTGATGAGACCCTGAAGGCACTGATGGGCTTTAATTGCCCCAAGCAGACTCACCTGGGACCCCCCCACCCACATCCACTGCCAAGGCCCAGGAGCCCCATTTAAGCTGAGACTCAGACCTCCCCTTTTTCTTTGAGCATTGTCTCAAGCCAAAATTCAATTCTGTACTTAATTTTGAGTAGAAAGGTCCGCTTTGACACTCTTTCTACTGAGTTTGGTGTTTGTTTCTTCTTAGGGATGGGATGTCTCCCTAAGCCAGGGTAAGTGAGCTAGGATTTTTGAGTAAATTCCAGCTGGATGGCTCCTGCTAGAGTGGGCTGTGTGCTGCAGTGCTGTTCTGGCCAAGTCTGAATGCCTGCAGACCCAGCAGCTGTACTAACCTGGAAAGGCACCAGCAGACCTCACTGTCCTGTTACATGACCCTTGACTTACCCATGCAGAGGTGGTGTGAGAAGAGCAACCCTTAAAGGACAACTTCTGCATCTCTCGTGGAGTGCTCCAGGCTCTTTCTGAGTCCAGAGGCAGAACTTAAAAATTCCACAGGTAAGTTAATTGATATCTCCGTGCAAATTAACTCAAACCTGGAGGCAACATCTTCCACCAACTCCTTAAAATCCATCACCATGTGGGAGCAGGTAGTGGTGCCGCACTGCCTGGTGCTGCCTGCAGGGCTGGGAGTTGCAGGCTCCGTGGGAGAGCCAAGCACTCGGAGCAAGCAGTGTGAACAAATTCCTGTACAGCCGTGAGAGGCTTTAGAAGCAGGGGGTTAAATTGTGGGAGTTTTTTGGATGGCTGCTGAGTAGTCAGAGATGTAAAGGATGTACTGGGAAGGGAGCAGCCTCAGTAGCAGAAGATACTGGAGCAACCCCACGGGTCCCAGCACAAACTGGATCCCAGACACGGTGTTACACACACCCAGCAGGCTGGGTCTAGGTCAGGAGCATTCCACTCTGAGACTAGGGGCTTTTCTACCTTAGGTACCCAAATATTTTAGGGCTGCATCTGTCAAGGCTCCCAAAGTGCCTGGCTCTTAATCTCCCAAGCTTGTGATCCAGGGAAATCCAACAGCAGGAGATACTGGCTGTGAACAGAAAGGGCTGGTACAGGGAACTGGGGAAAATATTCTTGCAAGCTTGTTGGCAGGGCATTTAAAAGTAGTTACAGGAGCAGAAATGAGTGATTGCTCACTTTGCTGTCTGCTCCCTGTGCACTTGGAGAGATTTATTGACTGGGAGCAGAAAATCAGATCCCCCATTCCAGACTGTGTGTGCAGCTGAGCACTAATTATTGTTAATGGTTGTACTGAAGTGGATAATTTTTTTTCTAGCATGACAGCAAGAATAATATGATTTAGCAATATCCCTACAGCAAAAAGGCCAGGAACTGTTCTGAGGTTATTTCTGCAAGCTTTGCACAACAGGCAGAGCAATGGTAAGAAGACAATGGAAAAGGGCATTGGCATGGATGGAAATCAGTCCCGCTGATCTGGGGCTTGGGATGGGCTCAGCCAACAGAATTGCTCATCCATCTGGGAACAGGGTAGCTCCTGGAGCAACAAACCACAGGGGAACAGCCCCCAGTGGTGGTTTGCTATGCAGAGATGGTTTTTTTCCATCTTCCTGGGCTGCAAGGGACTCATGAGTTTATGGAGCTGAGGTCTGCTTGTGGGGAGGCACAGAGGGAGAAGTGACAGCCACAGGTCCTCTCCACCCAAAAGCTCCCAGCTCCTACTCATTAGACGTGCAGTGGAGGAAAAAGGGCAGATGTAGCTGTGTTTAAGTGCAGGTCCCAAAACCAAGGGGGGCTGTGTTGCACCCATTGCTGGTCAAAGGGTTGTGCTTTGTACCACGAGGAATTCAGTGCTTTTGCTTCACAACCCGTCTGATCGTTAGGACTGTCTGGGAGTGAGGAGTGGGAATTCTGGACTAGCCGTGGTTGTAGAGGTGAGTGGAATAAATAATACAAGCCTAAAGGCACCCTAGCAGTAGGGATGTTGCTTTTGAATATGTGATATGGGGGAGTTATAAGTATAGAAATACATAAACCAGCTCACACAGTTATGGGGTGTGTGACCAAACAGAACCTGGGGAAAGCAATCTACAGGGTACATAAATTGTAGGCTAGTGGGGGAAGCTCCTTCGGGCTGCTTTCCCTGAGGCAGCAGTGATTTAGCATCCTGAAAGGGCAGAGTCAGCTGGAATGAGTGTGTGGATATGAAAACCTGAATGCAAGGTGTACTCTTGTGTGATAAGATCTGGGCTTTGAATGGAAAAGGCAGTAGTATTTCACCTGTTGATTCAGAGTTTCTCCCAGGTTTCCTGGCACAGAAACAGGACAAACTGGATCGTGTGTGATGCCAATGCCCGTTTAAACATCTGGATACATTTTGCTTTATATGTGTGCTAAGTAATTCTAATATATGACTGGGAGCTATAAATATTCCCGTAATGACAGTAGGATACCTCTTAGCAAAGCTTTGTCCAAGCCAGGCTTAGAGCAGCCTGAATACAGGAGTCACAAGAGGGAGCTCGAGTTGAACTTTAGGCTTTTCTTTAACGTGTAAGAGGGTCGATTTTTTTACCTTCACGATAGGCATAAAAGATAGAAACCTCCACTGCAAAGAAAGTTGATGCCCCTTTTTAACAGCTTTTCCCCCGAAGCTGGGGCTTGAGCAAACCCGCTTGAGGCAGCAGGACCATCTCTCCCCAGAGCTGTTTTCCATGGTTGGAAGCTTTTTCTCCCTTCTATTTCAAAAATCATCTGCAAACAAAGCTCTGAATATCTGTCTGGCCAGGATTATGACTTGTGGGTTGGTTTTTAAGGGAGCCTGCTTTCCCTGGCTCCTGCTCCCAAGCATCTCTTGTGGCCGCCAAAGCCTTCTCACCAGCTTGGTCAGGAGCTCTTGGTGTGGGGAGCACCTCTCAAACCTTCCCAAAAGGGAGCAGACTGAGACTTTGGGATTTGGTCTGTCCCCAGGCTGGGGAGAACCGGGGAATGATCCCACCCACATCCTTCTGCCTCAGTGTCCCTCACAAATGACCATGTCCCTGACCAGACTGTGCTCAGGGAGGAGAAATCATTACAAACACCCTGCCTGCAGCTTGGGTGGGTGCTGGGGAGTCAGGTTGCTGCACCCAGAGACCATCCACCGAGCAGGTCCTGGGGCTGGAGCAGCCTTTGAGACAGCAGAAGGGACATTGTCTTCTTCAGATGGGTTTCTTGTAAACTGACAATTAGCTGTCCTAAAACCATGAGGCAACTTGACTCCCTGCTGCTGGGGAGTGGTGGCCTGCAAAGAGAAAAGGGAGCTTGTGCCCTGGGGAGGCCAAGAATGAGGACCTGGCAGGGACATTCTGCTCCTTCTCTGCCTTGGAGGAAGCAGCCAGGCAAGCACTGAAGATGTCCAGCTTGCAAGGGTCCATCTCCTCTGGCTCCTGAGCACCCCCTCATCCTGCCAGCCCTGGGTAATCACAGTGTCATGTGCAGGGCTTGGAAATGCTGGGTTTGCACCAATCTGCACCCTGGGTCTCACCTCTACTGGAGGAGATGGGACAAGAGCTGCCCACATGGAAATACAGCACTGGAGGTGCTGGGCTTGATCAGTCTTCCTTCTTTTGCAGCCTTCATCCCACTGAACGTTCTAAGCCTCTGGAAATCTGTCTGCTGAAGCAAGGAGGGGATCCTTGCCTTACCATAAGGCACATGAGCAAAATGCAGCAGTTGAACCCACGGATGGCAACCTGGAACTCACCCATGCCCCCAGGGCTGGAAGGCAAGAGGTGAGGATGAGTGTGTGCACCTGGAGGTTTGCTCTGGGGATAGTCACTGCCCCCATAACTAGGGGGGGTTAAGCCAGATGCCTTCTGCCTCTCTCCCAAGGACAAAAGAGAAAGCACAGTCAATTAGCAGGAATTATGTAATTGTTAAATCCACAAAACCTGTTTCAGGCAGGTGTGATCACAAAGCACCCTGGAGCAGTTTTATGTTAAGACTTGAGCTGCTGGTGTCCTGTTGCTGAACCAAGACCATGTTTCTTCCTTATGCAAAAAAAATCAGCTCAAACCTTGAAATCCCAGTCTGGTACCTCACCATGACTTGGGGCTCCAAGGAAGGCTTGCATGTTGGTGACAGAGGACAGCTCTTTCCCCAGGGAGGTCCCTGACAAAATACTGGCAGGGCATGGATAGGAGAAGCAGCCCAGGGGAAGGGGTTTTCCTGAGGGAGGAATAAGCCTGGGGACAATTTCCTGCATTTGTGAGCAGATCCCACGGGTTCTCCATGTCTGTAACCCATCTGGGTCCAGAAGAGCTGCAGCAATAGCTGCCAGCACAGCAACCACCCTGTGCATGGCACGTGTGTTGCTGACCAGGGCTGTGCTTCACTGGGAGTGCAGTGAAGGCATTTCACCCATGTGTCCTTGTGGTCTCTGCTCCTCCCTGCTGGGTTGTGTAAGGCTTGGAGCAGGGCAAAAGCCAGGTCAACATGGGGTGCCTTTACACCTGGTGTTTACCCAAGGAAAGGATGATCTTGTCCCGAAAACCAGGCACCTTGGAGCAGCTTATGCTGCAATGGGATGGCTGTGGGATGGCTGTGGTTTCCCATGAGGCTTCATCTGATGCTCTCAGCAGTTTCTGGGGCTCTAAGGGTCTTGCCTGCATCCAGGCAGCACCTCTAGGAAACAACACATGGAGGAAAAAAGAGGGAGGACAGACAGAGGCTCTGCCTGAAGGAGGAATCCCAGAGAGCACATGGAGATGGACTGGAGGTCTGCAGGACACCGAGTTCCAAGACTGGATGGCAGTGTAGGGGGAAAGGGTGGAGAGATGTCTTTGAGATAGGTGCAGTGAGATGTGGTATCCTGTTGCAAATGCTGTGCCTAAAAAACATTTCATGGGAAGCATGGTTGATTTGTCCTTGTCTGGGAAGATGACTTGTCAGCTGTGAAGCTGAGGGTGAGTGATGCTCTTGGAGCTTCCACCTCCACTGAAAGGCTGCGGATCAGAACAGATCCCTAGGGGATGGCAAAACCAACTTTTAGGTCTGATGGAGGGTTAAGGAGAGTGAAGAGATATTGTTACATTTGCTCCTCATCAAAAGGCGGTAACTTCCCCTTGGGGTGCTCCATTCATCAGCCCCAAACCTAATGGGGAACGGTCCTGCAGCCCTTTCCTGAAAGGATTTTGCTCACGAACAGAAATGGGGAAGAAGGGTGTGGAAAAGCAAATGAAAAATGGACCTTTTGCTGCTCCAAGAAAAACAAGGGCCGGGAAAGCGCTTCAATGCAATTAGTGCCGAGCCAATGCGAGGTGACCGTTCTTGTGCACGGCTCCGCTTTGTGCCGCTCCAGCTGCGGATTTATTGTCCCCCGATCAGCCGCGGCTGCTGTGGCGCTGCCGGCGGCTCCGGAGGGCTCTGCCCAGCCTCCACGCAGGGTGTTTCTCATTTCAGACTTCAAAGATGGTTGAACAATGTAGCTGCACATCAAAGGGCTGAGCGGAGCCCGGGGGATGCGGGAGGAGAGGATGAGCGCTGGCCCCGTGGGAGTCGTGGGCGTCTGTGGGGCGCGGGGCCCCACTGCTCCCTAGCTGGGCCAGCGGCGCCTCCGGCAAGTTTGGTTCATCCCTGGCTGCCAACGGAGTCGGGAGCCCAGCTGCAGCTCTCCGGTCAAGGCGCTGTGCTGAGGTTTATTCCTTTCGGGTACAGTGAGGAATCCGTCTGTTTCCAGCTGTTTCAGCTGGAACGCTTCCCTAGGGAAGCATCTGGCTTCTGCTGTGGGTGTTGTGCTGCATCCATGGCCTGGCAGAGCCTGGTCCAGCCAAAGCATGAGCAGCCTGGCACGTGGGCGAGCCCCTGCCCAGCCTTGCAGACAGGTTGTGTGCCGAGCATCCCTCTGGCTCCTGCCTTGGGGAGCCTGTGCAGGCAGGGAAGGGATCAAAACCGGATTTGTCACTCTCTGCTTTGCTGCTGCTGCTCAGCAGGAGCTTTGACAGGGCTGCACGGGGACAAGCTGTGGTGGCCAGTGGCCCCTATCCACCAACTGCCCTCCGTTAAGGAATACACATGTCCCGGTGCAGCAGCCCCGACGGCAGCCAGGACACACAGAGCTGCAAACGAGCTGTGCACGGACCTGGGATCACGGCACACACCGAGGCAAACTGTGCCATCGACCTCTTGTGGCTCCTGTCACTGCAGGTGGTCCCCGGCAGGATCCCTGTTGTCATGCTGTGACCCTCTCTGAGCGTCGCAGGGAACCAGCCTCAGCCGTGCCACTGCTGCAAGGCAGCTTCGGGCTGGAAGAAGGCAGGATTTTGTAGGTGAGACTGCTTTTTCCCAACTGTTCATGCTCTTTTGGATGTTGTGCACGCTCTTTTCTTGCTTTCCTGTAGCATATGATAAGAAGTCCATCAAGAAGTTGTAGATGTTGAGCATTAAAAGTGTTGAAGCTTTTGGGTTTTTTTTTCCTTACAGATATTTTTGACCACCTTAACTTTTCTCCTTTTTGCTGCCTTTCCACATCTGCAGTTCTTTTCCTTTGTTTTCCATTTTCAGAGAGGAGAGAGGAATGCCAAAAGATATGGGTTTTTTCTCTTTTAAGGAAAATGGCAGGTGGGAAATGATGAGTCAAGAAGTCCATGGTATTTTCCTCTTTCGGTTGCTTGATATCAGTGTCACTCCAGGTAAATTATTAACTCTTCCTTCACCTTTATTCCCCTTCTTCTGCCCTGGGTTGACCTTTTCTATCCCCATGCCAGGGCCATGGGCTGGTGTGCTCTCATGCTGTGCATCACTCCTGGTGTTGTTTTTTGACAAACGTTTGAATTCATAGAAGTCCTCCGCCAGGCTATAAATAGGAAATACCAGCCAGAGGGGTTAATCTGCAGTGGTGTTGACATCTCCAACAATCCAGGATCACCTGTGAGTGCTCAGCAGCTTCTCAGAGCAATCAGCAAGCCAAGGCATGAGCCAGTCAGAGCTCCTCTGTCACACTGATCAGTTCCCGTTTAAATGGAGGGAGAGGTGGTGCTGCAGAGTCTTCCTAATTATCCCCAAATGTCAGCTAACAGCTTGTCTCCGGTGTGGGGAGAAAAGAAAACTTGGTGGCCCCACCAAAAGCAAGTGTGAGGTTGTGTGGGAGGTGCTGGAGTCTCCATAACCAGAGGTTTTTAAAAGAGGAAGGAAACAGAGTCCTACAGGTCAGTTAGAGCTGCTTTTGAAGGAGAGGATGGGTCAGATGTTCCTGAGGTTCCTTCCCATCCTGCCTCCTAGGGACTGGTGAAGCCACTGGAGGTGAAAGAAGGTCTGTCAGTCGACGTGATCTTACAGACTCCCACATTGCCTGTGCTGGAAATTTGGAACTTCTGAGGGTCTGACAGTAGAGCCTTGCTTAATGTTGGGGGTTTTGTCATCTGAAAACCCCTGATTTCTTGGAACAAATGCACAAAAGTGCTCCTAGGTAGGAGGTTCCTGAATTAGGCGTGCTACCGTGTCCCCATGCTGAGGGATAGGAATACCAGCCACAGTCACACATCTGCTGGAGAGGTGGCAGGAATTGGAAGCATTCAAAGTACCTGGACTGGGAGCTCAGTCAATATTTACGGACAGGGGTCACCTGCACTGAGTGAATTTTTGAAAGCACTTGAAGGCTGATGGATGACTTCACCTGATGGTGGTAGGAAGGCGGCTTCTGGTCGGGCTGTATATGACTTAACCATGTGCTCTCCAGACAGCTTTTCCTTAGGATTATTTTGCTTACAAGTTACCTTATCCATAAGTCCTATTTGCTCTGACAGTCTCTGCAGCAGTTATGTTTCATTACCTGTGAAATGACAGACACAGATCTCTTAACAATGAGGTTTGGCACAGATGAGCTGAGGAGGGTCTGAAGTCCTTCCTAGTGCTGCATGTTATTTGGGTCCATCTCCCATGGCACTTGGGGACCATATATGTTTATCCACTTTGAGTCCTGGCACAAGGATGTGGTGACCAGTGGAGGGTGTATATGTCCATCAGGGTTGTTCTTGTGAAGGTTTTTAGCAGCTGTCTGGGGAAGCTCTTAAATGTAGGTTTTAAAACCTCCAAACCTAAGAAGTTGAAAACTACAGCTCTCTAGGCTTTATTAACACAATAGATTTAACAAGGGCAGCAGTCTTCTCTTGAAAAATTCCAAGGTTACATGCCTAGGAAACACAGTGACTTATTAAATCAGGTTAAGCTTTGCCAAGTATGTTGGAGCAAAACACTTCCACCCTCCATGCAGAGACCTCCTTGCTTAAAAAGTAAATCCCTCTCCCATAGTCAGTGCTACAGCCCATGTCTGCTCCAACACATCCTTGTGTCTCCTTAACAGTGGTGTTTCTGTGAAGTTTCAGGAGTAGTTCAAGATATTGAACATACCTAGCTCTGATTAAAACAGAAATGTAAGTGTCTGACCAGTGTTTGTCACTGGGATTATCCTCTATGTTCTGGGAATAGTAAATATGAATCAAGAGCCCCTGCTGCTTTGGGTTTGTTTTTGGTTTTAAGGAGGAAATTGTCTTTTGCCTTGGAGGTGAAACAAAAGCTTTTTTAAGGCCAAAATCCAGGCTCTAAGAAGTGGGGGAAACATTTTTTCACCAGCAGCTACTTGCAGCCCCCCCCACACCTCACGGATGGCTGTATCCCACAGCCTCGCAGGAAGCAGTGGGAGGCAGTAGCCACCTTTGGGGTAGCCTCACCTCCACGTGCAGCAAAGAAAAGTAAGTTAAAACCTCTAGTCAGTAAGGGGAGGCAGTGATAATATTGGAGAGGGGAAGATTAAGTGTTTCACTGACGAGCCCAATGCCACATTCCATCAGTTCTGAGTGTGTGTGGCAGCGGCAGCTCTCAGTGGAAAGCACCCCACTTTGCTTGGAGACCGGCTTAACGAGAAATTCCACTGTTTTTTCCTTGTTTTTTTCCCCCTTCACTATGACACATGCCAAAAGCAGCTGACACAAGCCTAGAAAACAGCAAAGCAGGCCGTGCTAAGACTTGTTTCTACATAGGTTTGCCCTTCCTTGGTTTAAAGTGTTATTTTAAAAAGAGATTGTAAGAGTGGTGCCAGAGTTTTTCAGAGATGAGTTTTCCTATTTGATTAAGAGTTGATAGATCTATTTAGTTTCTCCTTCCCCCTACTTTAAGGAGAAAAGCCTGTTGCAGAGCCCAGGCTCGTGCCACAGGGCTGGGCAGCTTTGCTCCTCAAGGGGAGAAGGGGCTTCTCAGTAGACAGGTGTGAATATCCCATTCCCAGTTCTCATCCTGAGCCACCACTGGATACTTACTGCTCCTAGCATTCCCTCTGATCCCCCATGATGGATACACCCCTGGAAGCTAATGGGGCTTGTACCCCCAGCATGTGAGGACGTGGACAAACCCAGCTGTTTGGTGTCCCAGGCTGGCTTTGAGGGAAGGTGGTAAAGCAGTTCCTTGAATTTTGTGCCTTCACTTGGCCTCACTCCAACCCTTGGAGAAAGCCCATTTTCCTCAGCAGTTTCTCTGGGCAATGGTAGTGGCAGGGTCCCTCTTCTGTCCCCAGTGGGGTGGCAGCAGATCTCCCCTCCCATCAAAAATGGGCACAGGGATCTCTATGGCTCTGTCTGGGTATCCCAGAATACTATTCCCTGCTATACCAGCAGCAGAGGTGAGTAAAGCAACAAGAATTTTCCTGTGTTTCCCTGCCAAGGGCTTTTCAGTGCCCTGGGCAAGCACGTGCATAATTACAGTAATTGCCTCCCTGCTATCGAGTGTCCATCTCCACTAATGCTTTGTTCTGCACACCTGGGCCAGACCATTGCCAGAGGTATTTATGGAGGGGAACATCACAGTCCTGAAGAAAATCTCTGAGGCTTTGGAGGTATTTCTACCCTTGACTCTTTGTATCACTCACTGCATCTCATCCTGCACCTCTGAACTGGATTCCTCATTAGAGCCACCCCCATTGTAAGCAGCTGCAGCAAAGGCATCTGGCCTCTTTTCTATGCCAGTAACTTACCTTCTCCAAAACACAACTTGTTCTTTTAGCAGACTTCCCTGAACTGCCCTCCTAAAAGCACTAACACCACTTCTGGGATGCTGCCACAGTGTCCTTCTAACTGCGAGTCACCTGAATGCCTCCTGGGAAACTCAGAAAAGCAGGATTATACACAGAACAAAATATCTGCCTATGTGGATTCCCTACTCTTCTTTGCCGAGTACTGGCAAGAATCTTTGCAGGTGCAAGGTTTTGTGCATCTGGAGAAGGGTCCAGTGTGAGAGAGAGAGAGCTGGGGGATGTAACCAGTACAAATCCCCAAAATATCAAAGATGTGCAAGACTTGTTGCCCATTTGCCTCAGTAACCATGTCCTGTTTGCCTGGAAGAGCAAATCTGGATGTTTCTTCATGCTGCTGAGAAGGGTCTGAAAACTGAACTCCAAGGAATGAGTTTGATTTCACAGGCTCCAGCCCCTCCAAGTGCATCGCTCTTGGATACCACTCACTGAGCTGTGCTGAAGCGTGGCTGGCAAAGCCAACCCAGAATGGGCATGTGCTCTGAACCTGATGTGCTCCCAAGGGCAAACCCTGGAGCCAGACACTGTGTGGTGTCTGTCTGGGGTAGGGAAGCCTGAGAAGGCTGATGTGCCTCTGTGGGTGCAGCAGATGGATGGCAGCCCAGGCAACTGCACTCCTGACAGTGCCCCGACACAGGAGTGGTAAATCCTGTTCCTCCACGAACCAAACAGTTTTTCTTCAAGTGCCTGGGTCTGCCACAGAGCTCAGCAGACTTTTCCTATGGCTAATTACCTTCCTTCTTACCAATGTGCATCTTACTTCCAGTTATCATTTCAGCTCCTGGCTCTGAGCCCATCTCACATCTCTGCAGATCGAAACGTGGGGTCAGAGCAGACATCTGTGTTGGATACTTTACTTACCACCCTCTGTTCTGCAGTCCTTGCATGGGATTTCCTCCCTCCCCCTTGCAGAATCCTTGGTTATTCAAACTGCTTAAAGAGCTGATATCAAATCTGGGGCCATAGCTCTGGGAGTGCCTTTATCAGTGACAAGGTGATGCCTTGATGGGGCTGGCAGCTTTCACTGTCCCCTGTGCTCACCCAGTGAGCTGCCTGCTGTCATCCCCATGGCACAAACAGCACTGTCCTTTTATAATCACTGGTTTTCCTAAAGACCCACTCCTCTCTCAGCTGTCTCTCCATGGTCTCTGTGCCTAGCTGTATTTACTTGCAGGGATTTCATACCTTCTTGCCAGTCATACCTAAATGTACTGAGTAGCTGGGAGAAGCTATTCAAAGCCATCCTTATCCCTCTCATCTCCATGATCATTTACCCCTGAATGGGCTCTATGTACTGCATTAATATTTAGGCCAATATTTTCCCTTTCTTTGTGCTTAGGACCTTGGTACACTGATGTTTGTGGCCATTTCACACTCTCAGTTGCCATAGGGAATCTCTTGCAGTTGCACATCTGGTTGATGCAGCCTCTGTGTCCCATGAGCAGTGACCATAAAACCAGCTCTTTGTTTGTATAACTCGATGGTGCCCTGGGTCCAAAGTCCTGCCTAAACCCTGCTGTTTGTCAGCCTCTTCAGCTCCCTTTTGGAAGGGAGGTGGTGCGAGTGAAAACATCCCACAGCTGGAGCCGGCCCTGCACACATCCTCCTGGCACGACTGCGGGACACATCTGGACTGCTCTGCCACCTCCCACCCACTCAATCCCCCTTAGGGCTCATCAACTGGGCTGTCCAGCTCACTCCACAGGGCAGCAGGAGAGTCCAGCCACACCTCCCACTGCAAACCTTGGTTGTGCAACTGCCGTGGGAGTGGGGTGGGCACTCGCCCTCCCTCCCCTGCCTCTGCCAAAGCGCCAAGTCCCGCCTATAAATCAGGACCAGGAGGGGCTCTCTCCCTGCGGCAGAGGTGAGACAGCAGCACAGGTGGCTGAGGCTGAGGTAAGTGTCCCTGGGCAGCTGAGAAGCCTTCCCTTCCCTCCCTACCCCGCTTCTGAGGTTGGCTGCTATGGCCATTTGCAGGGAGAGTGTGGAAAATGTGGCAGAAATGGGCACAGGGGAGCAGAGACAGTGTTTCCTGGGTATTATTTCCACCTTCTGTGCAAGAAGGTAGGGAATAAAATAGGATACGTAGCTGGGAGGTGTTTGTGATATAAGGTAACTCCCACCATGCAAAAAAAGCCTTCCCCAAAACAGTTAACAGCAAGCAACTCGTGCTAGTGCTTTCTTCATTTACACAGGAATGAGTCCAGTTTTTATTCCAGCCTTGAGAAGCAGAGTATTCACTAGGTGTTGCCTTATGACTGAAAGTTGAAATTGTTCTGGGGAATATGGTGTTTTTTAGAAAACGCTGTGCCTAGCCCCATTTTTTAATGAAGATTTTTTATTTTTATTTTTTTCTGATGAATACCCCATCCTCTGTGTCTCGTGGAAGCTGAAAGTGCTCCTCTGTGCAGAGGAGCCAGTGCCATGCATAATGACATCCTGATGTGCTGAATTAATAACTCAGTGGAGCAGGGTGCTCCCTACCAGCACTGGGGTTAAACCAGAGGCTGCAGCAGCACCCCTGAGGCACCTGTGTGGGGGTCCCTGCTCTGGCAACATCCAGCCCAAGCCATGGAGCCTGGCCATCGTCTCTTGTTTTATTGCCTGGGACTATCAAGAAGGATTTGGATTCATCGTCCCCATTGCAGCTCTGGGAGCCTTGTAGGGCTGGATGTCCATTCAGGGACTGCTGCCTTTCAAGCCCCGGGGTAGAGCTGCTTGGAACCCTGCAGCAGGCACAAAAGCATCCTAAATCCAAGGTGTGCTACATCTGCAGCCCGTCCCTCAGCCTTGGTGGCTCTGTCAAAGTCAGCAGCATCTTCCCCAGTGATGGGGGACAGGACCCTGCCAGAGGTGCAGAGACTGAATAGTCTCACTGGATTTTTTTTTTTTATCCTGAGAAAGGCAGGGCAGGTATCCAAAGATAAAAGTATTTGCAAGACCAATAAGGCAGGATAGTTTAAACTCAGCTTGTAAACAAAAATTGGCAGCAAATTGTGGCTTGACTACATACTTTCAAAGCCAGTTTCCAGGAAAACTGCAGGAGTTTGTAATCAGCCTTGTGAGTACACTGTAAAAGTAGATGAATTTATTAAATTTAAAAAAAAAAAAAGGAGAAAATGAAGATTTAAAGATATTTAATCTCACTTGTAAATGAAGAGCCCAGAATGCTGGTAAAGGGAATGAAGATTTGGGGGTGGCATATAGAGAAATCCCCTACAGAGGATATGCCAGGAGCTGCTCCCTGAGAGTGTGATGACTGCCTGTGGGGTTTCTCCCAGGTTAAGCCCTGTTCACAGCCTGGAATCCCGGTAGAGGCAGCAGGGATGAGAGTGGCCGTGGTGGGCGCTGGTGTCAGTGGGCTGGCAGCCACCAAATGCTGCCTGGACGAGGGGCTGGAGCCCACCTGCTTTGAGCAGAGCCAGGACATCGGGGGGCTCTGGCGCTACACGGTGAGCCATCGGTGCCTGTCCTCCTTCCCTTGGGAGCTGCAGCTTTGCAGGTGGGGAGCGGGTTGAGCTGGGCTCCAGTGGATGGGGAGGGGGTGTGAGAGCTTGCTGGGTGCTGGCCTCTCCTGGCTGCACTCCCTGAGACCAGAGGAAGGGGAGTGGGGGACAGTCCCCACCCTGGGCGCAGAGCTGATGCACCCGGGGTGCCGTGCCAGGAGCACATCGAGGCCCGCCGGCCAAGCCTCTACCAGTCAGTCATCAGCAACACCTCCAAGGAGATGTCAGCATTCTCTGACTTCCCCTACCCCGAGGACTTCCCGGTGTTCCTGCCCAATGCCCGGCTCCTGGATTACCTCCGGTGCTATGCCGAGCGCTTCAGCCTCCGGGAGCACATCAAATTCGGGGTGAGTGACGGGTGCCCCAGCACTGCCCCACTCCCCACACGCTCTGGATGCCAGTGGTGAGTTTGCTTCACTCTCATGTTTCAGACCACTGTTGTCAGCATTCGGAAACACCCCGACTTTGCCACCACGGGCCAGTGGAATGTGGTCACAGAGGCGGATGGGAAGCAGGCATCGCATGTCTTTGATGCTGTTATGGTTTGCACTGGCAATTTGTCCGAGCCATCCCTCCCCCTGCACTGTTTTCCTGGTACAGTATAGGGTTGCCTGTGGTTACCTGCTTCCAGGGGCTGGGGGGACGTTTAGAGGTTCCTTGGGGAAAATGCTTGCTTTCTTCCTTTATTTGATTCTGCTTTCCAAATCTCCTGGCACAAACAGCAATACATCCTTGTGCTTCAGCAGCTTTGTCTATGAGGCCCTGTTTTGGAGAGGAAGCACCAATTCTGTGTGCGTGGGATGGAGGGCTGGACCTCCCCGAGTCCCGGGTGGCCAGTGATTGCACTTCCTTACTCCTGCCATCTGGATTGTTTCTACGCCAGTTCTCCCAACAAAACCCACAAATGCTCAAATACTTAAGAGCTTCGTTTCTTTTTCCCCAAGGCATCGAGAAGTTTCGAGGCCAGTCCTTTCACAGCCGCCAGTACAAGCATCCCGACGTGTTTCAGGGGAAGCGTGTCCTCGTGGTGGGCATGGGCAATTCCGGAGTGGATATTGCGGTGGAGGCCAGTCGTGTAGCTTCCAAGGTACCACTACCCAGCCACCCCAGGAGTGTGGGGAGGGAGGTGTGTGGGGCAGTAGTTCAGTCTACTGTCACCTCAGGGACGTGGTGCACAAACAGTCCTTTTGAACCCGAAGTTCTTGTTCAAAAACCTACCCTGAAAGAAAGCTGGTTTTCCTCTTTTCTCCTGTTCTACCTCCATTATCAGCAGCCAAGAGGTCTTAAAGATGCTGTTGCTGCTTTTCCACTGTGCAGCTGTCTGTGCCGTGCCCCTCTGAGTTACTTTTCAGCACAAATTTCAGCAAATTCATCAGCCAAATCATTGATTCCTTGCTCTCTCCCAGGTGACCATTTGCACCCATCGGGGTGCCTGGCTGCTCAGCCGTGTGTTTGACCATGGCTACCCATGGGACATGGTTTACAACACTCGCTTCATGAGCCTGATCAGAAACAACCTCCCTGGGTCCCTTTCATGGGGATGGGTTAATTACAATGTGAACCAACGGTTCAACCATGAAAACTATGGCCTTCAGCCAGAGAAGAGGTACTTGGTGGTTGCCAACCCATGCAGATGGGCTGATGGTGGTGTGGGCAGGGGGAGATCTCCAGCAACCAACATCAACCCGTGCCCAGACTGTGGTGATCTCCAACCAGGAGTTCACAGCCCAGTAGGAGAAGATAAGCTGTACCCCCTTAAGTGGTGAGAGATTGAGCATGCTGGAAAAGCCCAGGAGGAGTTTTCCTCGTGAGGCTCCCTGCTGAAAGAGGAGAAGAAAGGCTTAAAGTGTGGATCAGCTCTGAAAAGAGATGGTTTAAAGAGCAATTGAGTGGAGGAAGAAGGCAGGAAGTGTCCAGGAATCACTCATGCTATGGGACAGGGTGACACTGGTGCAGGGGTTGAACGTGTCAGTGTTTGGAGAGGGGGAGGCAGGGCTGTTTGCTTAGAGCAAATGACACTGGGAGGTCGTGAGCTGGTGGGCCCAAGGGAAGGAGGAGCAAGGGCACTGGCAGGGCTTGTTCATAGTCTCCTGTTCTCAGAGCCCCTCTGCTCTCCACAGGTGCCTGGTGCGAGAGCCTCTGCTGAACGACGACCTTCCGAGCTACATCCTGACAGGGAGGGTCACCATCAAGCCGGGCGTGAAGGAGTTCAAGGCCAACTCTGTTGTTTTCCACAACTGCCCTGAAGAGGAACCCGTTGATATTGTTGTCTTCTGCACAGGCTACAACGCCTCCTTCCCGTTCCTAGAAGAATCAGTCGTCAAGGTGGAAAACAAGCACGCATCCCTCTACAAATACGTGTTCCCAACCCACCTGCAGAAGAACACCCTGGCTGTCATTGGGCTGATTAAGCCCTTTGGAGCCATCATGCCCGTGACAGAGATGCAAGCACGCTGGGTGACCCGTGTCTTCAAAGGTAGGAGAGCTAACGGGAGCTCTCCTGGGTACCAAAATACAGTTCAGATTGGACGTGTCTCGTCCCTCTACCAAGATGGATTTCTGTCCTTGGAGATCTCAGAGCTAAGAAGCTCATTTCAGAGTGGACAGGGGAGTATTTTCAGGGCTCAGACCTCCCAAGTTATTTCACTTCTGCTAAGCTGCAGCAACATGAGTGAGGAAAGAAACCTACTGGGGTTTTGTTTGGTTTTTTTAATAAAAATATTAACAACAACCTCCCACTGGGCTCACAGGGAGGGCTATATCAAGGCTTCTCCATAGAGCCAGGGGAAGCTCTGTGGTTTCTCTTTGGGATGATCCTCTCTGGGGCTTGCACAGCCCATGTCACCTGCCTGTGCCCTGACAGCACAAATCCGTAAGAGCAGGAGAAGGTAAGGGTGAATTTGCCCCACTGTGGAGGACTGGTCTCTGGCAGAATTGCCAGTGACAACCTAAACCTGAGCAATGGGGTTTTCCTGCCCTACAGAGGTAGGGATTCTCATGTTTTGCATCAGTGAATGAGTTCACAAGTCCCCCCAGGAGCTAAACTCTGGAGGATGCTCTCCTCTCTCTCCTAGGCTTGTGTCAGTTGCCTCCTCAGTCTGTCATGGAGAAGGAAGTAAATGAGAAGAAAAACCAAGTTAAATGGTAAGTCATTCCCTGGAGCCTCAAAGGGGGTTTTTTGCGGACTGAAAAATCCCTGGAGTTTTGGGGGCAGCAACACACAGGCTCACACTCTGCAGCTGCTCCCTGTGTGTATGGCAGAGGCAAGGGGGGATGCCCAGATCCAGCCTCCCCTTTGCTCACTTGAGCCAATATAACCTTTGATTTGACACTGGTATTTTGCCTGTTGGTTGCAGGAAGAAATTAATTTGGGGTACTTAAGCCTAAAGCTTGCTTAGGAGTTGGGGAAGTGTGTCAGGGTCCCCAGGGACTGAGAGATAAAATGGCAGAGAAATTAATGGTAATAAATGCAAGGTAATTCAACCGGGAAGGGGAAAAAAATCCAGCCCAAGGTGTCCACACAAATTGTCTCATCTCTCAGCATGGAGACCTGACTCACTGTGAACAGGTATCTAAACACACCACTGTGTGGTTCCCAGGCAGGTAAAAGGCTAAGAAATATTAGAGTATGAATGAGATAAACCCAGGAAACTGGGCAGTGTATTAATCCAGTCATCTACATCACTGCAGAAGAAAAGGGATAGAAAAGTGAACTACAGAATTGCTCAGAAGAATTGCTCTACAATACGAGGTTAAACTCACGTGGCCTTTTTTCAGGCCACCAAAGGTGGGACATAAAACTCTGAATTCTACTGAGAAGATGAACTGGAAGCAATTTTCCAATTCACCATGTGTTCTTGCAATACTTGATGGAAATGAATGTGAGGAAAACTAAAGGGCTCTGCCTTTCTCATGCTGCACATGACTTCCCTGCAGAGAGCAAAGGGAAAACTAGATTCCAAAAAAATCCCAAAACTGGTTTGACAAAATTTTTTAACAGAGATCCACCAAGATGAAGGGGGGGAACAGGTGCAACTTGTGGCCAAGGAACTGAAAGACTGATTGATTGACATGAGCCAGCATCCCTTTACATGTGCTGTATAAGGGACAGGATTTGGGTCCAGACAGGCCAAGGTTCCCACTCTGTTTACGCCCAGTCCTTTCCTAAAAAGAACCTGCTTGCATTCGAATGCAATAACAACAGGGATGCAGAGGACTTGCACTCAAGTTCCTCTCAGCCCTGTTGACACCAATCTTTCTCCTGCCTGTTTTTCTTCTCTGATTCATTAAGGTTTGGTCTGTCCTTCGACGAAGTCCTCAAAACCGAGTGGCTGGTCTACATGGACACGCTCGCCTCCTTCATCGGTGCCAAGCCCAGCGTGCTGGGGCTGCTCTGCAGAGACCCCTGGCTGGCCCTCACCATTTTCTTTGGCCCCTGCTCCCCCTACCAGTACCGACTGGGGGGTCCTGGGCACTGGGAGGGGGCACGCCAGGCCATCCTCACCCAGTGGGACCGGACCCTGAAGCCCACAAGAACACGAGTTCCTGCTGGCTCCTCCAGCTCTTTCCCCTCTCTCCTGATTGTGGTGGGGTTCCTCCTACTCCTGGCTGCCATAATTTTTGGTTTACAATAGCTTTTAGAGCCTGTTAATTTTTTGTTCTTGTCACGGGGGATGTTATCTCAGGTCAGACATCTCCACAGTGTGCCATGGGATGGGAGGAAAAGGATTTCACCAGATGGAACAAATTTTATGCTTCAACCTGCCACACAAACCTTTCTCTGCCCCAACTCACCCCCAAGCACAGCTTTGCAGACCCCATTAGCTGGGGATGGCAGCTTTCCCCCAGTGTCTATTGCTCCTCTCCTCTCCTCTCCTGCCCACTGCTGGGAGCAGAGCATGGCTTTATGGCATAACTGTGTATGGATCATGCCAGCCAGGATGCAGCAAGGATAAGACTAGCCCTGCTCCAACTCACCTGAGGACCAGGGTCTTTAGTCCAGCAAGGGGTTATCTGGGCTGGGTACGCGGGTCAGGCTGTCTCTTTTCCCAGACTTAAAACCTATGACCCAAAAATCGCAGTTTGGGTTGAATTGGTGCATGTTTCCAATGAAAGGGCCCTGGTTGTGATTTGTCACCACTGAAATTGGGACTCCTGGCTTTGTTTTCCTTCATTCCTCACCACTGGATAATCCTAGGGCTTTTTTCATGTGTGTGGAGACTTTAAATGAATAAAATTTTATCAGCTGTGTCAGGAGCCTGCTGCAGGTGCCTCCATGTTTTCTGCCTGTGTGCAGGGAAAGAGCTGGGAGGGTCCATGTCTGAGCTGGGGTTGTTGCCACCCAGTGCCACGGGCAACTCATAAGGTTGGGGCTGTGAGGACTTTCTCTGACCCCCCAAAATTATTCTGCACTGTGCTCCATGTCCCCCATCCATGCTGTGAGCTGGCAAAGAGAGTGTGTTTTGCTGATTTCCTGGGCGTGCCAAGTGAACGCCTGCCAGGCACAGGCGCTGCAGGAAGGGATGAATCAGGACAGCCCCAGGCTGCTGCCTGGGCTGGGCCAGTGGCCAGCTGCGGTGTGGGAGCCCTTGCAAGCACGTTCCCTTTGGGATCATAGTCTGGATTTTCAGCCAGCACCGCCGCGGGTATGTTGAGAGCTTTCTTCCAGTGCGTTTAAGCACACGGGGTGGGGCAATGCAGGCGTAAAGGTCAGTGGTGCAAGAGCCGTGGCGACCTGCCCGGACTTCAGCCTTCCCTTCAAATCTGCGGCAGGAGAAACTTGAAGCAAAGTTCGGCCGAAGCCTGAGCAGCGAAGGCACGGCACTGTCCTGCAAGGTTTGCTCCTCACTTCTCTCCAGATGGGTGTTGCAGGCTTCCAAAGGGGGCAGACAGCTCTCCAGGGTTTTGGCATTTGCCACCGGCTTTGTGGCCCTGCTGGCGGGGGGAGAGGGGTCTTACAGGGACTCTGGAGTAAAACTTCTCTATCCAGCACTGGAAAGGAAGGCTGATTTTAGCATGTCTCTACTCTTTTCCAAAACCAAAGGAGGCTCCAGAGACAGGGGGCAGGCAACTGTTGTCAAGTCCTGCCCTGTTCGTGCAGATCAGGGAGTGGCTCAGTCTGGGCTTTTGGATCCTGAGAGGTTTTTTTTGCACCTCCTTCATTTTTCCCTGTCTTTCTTCAGTTTCCTCCAGTTCCTGTTTATGTTAACTTACTTTTTGGCACAAAACTGATAGAAAAAAGTTATAAATTACTCTTTCTGCAGATTCTGCAGTGGGAGTGTTTGTTATCTAATCAAAGTTCACGTGGGTTCATTTTTCCTAGTTTCTCTGCTTTCCAGTCAAGCTCGGTGCAGCTAGTTTACACACCCCGGGGGCCTTGAGTTCCTCGCCTTTATTACCCGCGTTTCCCGGGTTTCTTACCTTTTGTGTGCTCTGTAATCCCAGCCGCGCTTTCACGGTGCTGTCTAACTTGTGAATGGCTGCGCCGCGCTCCTGCTCAGTCAGGCATCAGGGTTTTTTTTTTCTTTTTTAAACCCTTTTTGTTCTCAAGAGATTGCTCTTTAATGGGAAAGTAAAAAGGAAAGCATGAAAATGAGCCATCTTAGCTGAAATTGTTTCTTGCAAACGTTTCAGGAGGATCGCTTTGTGCGGGCAGAAGCTGCGAGCCCCTTCCCCTTCTTTGCGTGCCCTGGTTTGGGCTTGGAAATGGAATAAAAAATGAAGCAGCAGCATAGTGAGGTTTAAAAGTGTCTCCCTTTTCCCTGCATGAAGGAGAGGAATTGCTGGACCCTCGATGTGGGCTTAGCACAGCAAGAAGGGTAACAAGCAGCATTTGTCCGTAGTGCTTGAGCCAAGAGCTGGCCATGGCTTTCTCCAAGAATAGTTTTCCTTGAGGGCACCTGCAGCCAGAGAAGACCAGGGGTGTTTTTCTAGGGATGGGAAGAAGGGATAGGTGTTTCTGCTAATTCTTGGGCTGTTTGGTTTGCAGCTACTCACCCACGGGCCCGTTTCCCGCTGCAGGACAGCAATGGTGCGGCGCGTGGCCGTCATCGGGGCCGGGGTCGGTGGCTTGGCCTCTGTCAAGTGCTGCCTGGATGAGGGGCTGGAGCCCACCTGCTTCGAGAGGAGCGAGGACATCGGGGGCGTCTGGCGGTACACGGTCAGTGAGCTCTGCCTGCATGGGGAGGATTGTCCATGGGTTTGTCCCCTTTCTTGGATATACTCTGCCTGCAGCAAACAAAAAAGGGTGGCTATGCCCTCAGAGACTGTCCCTGTCCTATCCTAGGCACAGGTCTCCCCCTGACTCCAAGTTGGAGAAGGAAACAGAGGGAGCAGAAACCATGGTCACTAGATGCTTGTCCTGGTTAATTCTTTATAATCAAGTACAAGGAGGAAAAACACTCAAATGCTTTGGGGAGAGAAAGTATTTCTCTGCATACCTTCAAACAGCACCACTGGCTTCACACAGGACTCCGTGGATGGTACGAGAGTCAGCGTGTACCGCTCTGTCATTACCAACACCTCTAAGGAGATGTCCTGCTTCAGTGACTTCCCCTTCCCGGAGGATTTTCCCAATTACCTACCCCACGGCCTCCTCCTGGAGTACTTTCGGATGTACGCCCGCCACTTCGACCTCCTGAGGCACATACGCTTCAAGGTGAGCAGGGACCCCAAACACCATGGGCAGAAGACCCACCAGTAGCTGCAGATACCAGGGTATCACCCAGGTGGGACAGGACAATGCCAGGTGCCATCCCACAAGGACTACATGCCTTCTGTATCCTAAATGCAGCCTTTAGCTTCGTGTTTTAAAGGCTTCTTAAACATGGGCTGCACCTCCCCCCTCAATGCCATCACCAGGGGAAAGGTGCAGGGTGGGATTTGATGGTGTTGGGTGACATGCAGCTCCCTAGGGACCCAGCCTGCCCCCAGCAGCCCCAGCCCTTCACAGGCACATCTCCAAAACACAGCATGATCTCTAACTGCTGTTTTGTTTGGCTTTGGTGCAAGACAACAGCTCTCAGTGTGAGAAGGTGCCCAGACTTTGCCACCTCTGGCCAGTGGGAGGTGGTCACCGAGACCGACGGTGTCCGTGAGTCCCATGTCTTCGATGCCGTCATGGTTTGCACCGGCCATTACCAGGAGCCTTACTTACCACTGGAGTCTTTCCCAGGTAAGCCCTGTCCCAGCAGTGGGATGGGCTGCAGCTGCCCCCTGAGGTTTTGCCCAGCACCCATGGGTTCCTTGACTGCATTTTCCTCTTAGAGCCTGTCTGCTCCACAAAGCCCTTACACTGGGAAAAGTGGGACCCTCACCCTGTTGGAATGGTGAGGGCCATTCACAGGAATGGCAAAAATGCCTAGTAAAGATGCAGCCAGGCTTTTGAATGAGGATTTGCAGAGCAAGACGGAGCAGAGGAGGTGCAGGGGGGTGGCACCACCCAGGCAGCCAAGACTTCCATGGGCTTTTCAGCTGCAATCAGAGGTGGGGGGTAGCAGGTTGGGGTCTCCAGAGGGTCTGGGACAGTTGAATGTATCTGACAGTAGGAGAAGCTCCCCCCTCTCTGCCTAGGCATTGGCACTCGCTTCAAAGGCCAGTACCTCCACAGCCAGGAATACAGAGATGTGGAGCCTTTCCGGGGAAAGCGGGTCCTTGTGGTCGGCATTGGCAACACTGGCGGTGACATCTCCGTGGAGCTGAGCCATGTGGCTGCCAAGGTACAACTCTGCAGCAGTGCAGAGCTCAGCCAGGGACCAGGAGAGCCAGGGGCTTAAGTTACCCCAGGAAGCTTTGCTCCTGGGTTTTTAAATAAATTCCACTTTCAATTGAAGGCAACTGAAAAAGCTTTGCAATTCCTGGAGAGTTTGGGCCACCTGAGGAGTGGCCATTCAGCAGCTGTGGGAACTTTGTAGAAGCTGCCACAAGCTGTTTGGTTGATCTGGATGCCATCTCCTTCCCTCAGGATAACCCTCTCAGCTCCCAAGTGCTGAGATGAGATTTGCCATTAAGAGCAAAACCAACAACGAGATGCCTGGACAGGAGGCTGAGAACTGCCTTCTCTTCCAGGTGTTCCTCAGTGCCAGGAGCCACACGTGGGTGATGAGCCGGGTCTCAAATGATGGCTTCCCCTGTGACATGGTCGGCACCACCCGCTTCAACCACTTTCTTGACTGGCTTCTCCCATCAGCCTTCACAAGGAGGATCCGGTTTCGGAAGTTCAGTTCATGGTTTAACCACACAAATTATGGGTTGGCTTCCACCAAAAGGTATTTCTTTCTGGTTGTTTTGTTGGTTGGTCAGGGGGTCTTTATACCATGAAATGCTCAATGTTTAATTTTGGGGTATATTTGTGGAATAGCAAACCATTGGAGGGGAACTCTGACTACAAAAGGTGTCTCAGATCCTGCCCAGGTGCTAACACCTTCTTTTCCCCCTGCAAGCTCCAAATTTAAGGTGATTATCAATGAAGAGCTGCCGTTCTGCCTCCTCTCTGGGACTGTTGTGTTGAAGCCAAGTGTGAAAGAGTTCACGGAAAGCTCTGCCATTTTTGAAGACGGGACAACAGAAGAAAACATTGACGTGGTGCTCTTTGCCACGGGATACATCTTTCCATTTCCCTTCCTTGAAGAGTCAGTTCGCAGCCTCATTGACGACAACCGTTCCCTCTATAGACGCATCTTCCCTCCCCAGCTGGAAAAGCCAACGCTGGCCATCATTGGCTTGGTCCAGCTGACCGGCTCCATTATGGTGGGATCAGAAATGCAGGCTCGCTGGGTGACGGGGATATTTGCAGGTAGGAAACGGGGGGGTCTGCTGGGGTGAGAGGTTTGGGGCAGCCTGACCTGCTGTCCACAGAGCCTGGGGCATGTTTCAGCTCCATGGTGGCCATGAGCATCAGTGGCATTGTAGCCTCTGTCTGCCAACTGCATCCCTGTATCCCTGCTGCTCCAGACATGCTGCTGTAACCAGCAAGCATGAGCTTTCAGCTTGAAGTGCTTCTGAAGGTCTCTGGTTTCTCTGTTCTCAGGCTGGAACAAGCTCCCTCCTGCCAGCAGGATGATGGCTGATGTTTTGAAGAAGAAGCCTCCAGTCAAAAGGTGTGTGATGCTCCTGTGCTCCAGATGTGATGGGTGCTGTGTACCAGGATAACCCCAGGGAAAGGGGGGCTCTGTGGCAGTTGTGGGAGCGACCTGCATAGGACACACAACTCTTCTTGGATGCATTTATTACCTCAGAACCTGTAGTGAGGTGGGGAAATGCTCTTGCAGCTCCTTTATGGGTAATGGACCAAGACCCCATAAGCTGCTCTGGAGCAGTTTATGACAAGACCCAGGACCTGCAGGTCCCCTCTGCCAGGCCTCCAAGCCATGTCCTTATTCCTAACCTATCAAGATGGAAGTTTGGTTTCCTCCAGACTGAGGGTGCCATCTCGTGGCTCTTTCCTCCCAAATCCAAGCGTGGAGAGCACTGGGTTCAGGGCCAAGCCCCACCCAGAAACCCCACTGAAGCCAGGCAATGTGGGTGGGGGACGGTTTGTGTCAGTTTTTAACAGGTCAAAATGAATATTACACGAGGCTGTTGTGTATGTGGGAGCTACCATCCTGCCTTGTTTGCACTGGGATTTTACAGGAGGTTGAGATGTGCCCTCAAGGATGTGGGATGGGTGGTGATGGAGGTGCTGCCTGCCTTGCAGCAGCTTTTGAGAGCAAGGAGGGGATCTCAGGGTGCAGGCTGGGTTGGGTGTGCCAGCAGGGCAGGGCTGGCTCATGGGACACTTATGAAATGCTGGGACAAAACAGAGCCATAGGGATTATGACCAGGAACCCAGTGACTGCACCACGACCATGTTACACAGAAATATGGGAACCTGAGATACAAGGGAGACAACCTTCAGGGTGTCCCAAATTTGCTGAAGCAGATTCAGTACATGTCCTCCCTCCTGCGAGGGACATGAGGGCTCAAGCAGAAAAATCCTGGAGGTCCCTTCCAGAATGGGAATCTTTGTGCATCGCTCAGATTTTCCCAGTCCCCTTGGCATTCTTATCTGTGAAAGACTGCATCTCTGCTTCTCAAAATCAGCCAAATCCACACCTGTGAACCTTAAGGAAGGACATAGGATTACAAAGTAAAGGCAGTATTCAGCTAGAACTGGTTTTGAGGCCACAACTAGAGACAAAACAAGCTTCTGCCTATTCCCTGCCCCAGGTAACTGCTGGGACTAACTCCACGGAGGCTCTTTCATTGCCTTTAGGTTTATTTGGGGCTGACGGAGCTCGACCCCAGAGACTGGGGCTTGAATGCTGCCTGAACCCAAAGCTTTTACTTTCTGTGGAGCTGGGAACTGAGGTGGGATGATTCCATTTGATTTTTATTTTTTTATGTCCCACTGAAGGAATCCATCTGAGAGGGAGAACCTGAAGATGAGTTTTATCGGCTACACGGATGAAATCGCTGCCTGTGCTGGTGTGAAGCCCAGCGTGCTGAGGCTGCTCCTGACAGACCCCAGGCTGGCCCTGGCCATCTTCTTTGGGCCCTGCACGCCCTACCAGTACCGGCTGGTGGGACGAGGGGCGTGGAGGGGGGCCAGAGATGCCATCCTGACACAGTGGCAGCGCACACTGAAGCCCTTGAGGACTCGTGTGGTGGATGAAGATTCCGACCGCTCGTCCGGCTGGTGCTGGATGTGCCTCCTGGCCCTGCCTGTGGCTCTCACAGCACGTTTCCTCCTTTCTAAACACCCCCAGCTGGGCTGTAGGCCCTGGGCAGGTCCCCAGCTGTAGGAGAAACCTGGTGAGCCCCAGCCCCAGGTGAGCTGGGGACGGTGCAAAGTCGCTGCCAGGTGGTGGCCTGGCACTGATGGCAGCCTGGATGCCAGGAATGTCTGTTGTCCATCTACCTCCTGCTGATGTTTCACACCCACCAAGGGCCGTATGGAACATTCACCCCAAACCTGCTGCGCTCCACACCAGCACCAGGCTGGATCTCAAGAGGGCTTTTTGGAAGAGCCATTTTGGGATGAACTGGTGGGCACAAAGCCAGGCTTCCTCCCTCCCCCTGCTCACCCAGACCTTTCTCCATAAAATTTCAGCAAGACCCACAACGCCTTGAGATTTTCTGAAACATGAACTGTAGGTAGCTTTTTATTTGTCTGGTAACTTTTGGAACACCAAGAGGGGAGCCACAAACGAACCTCACAGATTTGGGTCTTCTCTGCTGTTTTCATTAATGGTTTATTACTGGGCAGAAGGCAGAGCCTTCCCACACACCCACGGGTGCCTCCATCAGGGGATTTTGCTGCACGCTTGCCCTCAGGCTGCAGCCACTTCCCTGGGGCAAAGCATGGGCTGAGCTATCTGTCCCCCATCCCACCGCAATGGAGCTCCTGTGGGGTGCTGCTGGTCCCACGTGTGGGGCCGGGGATGAGGAAGGGGATAGGGACTGTAATGGGGACCCAAAGGGGGACAGGGGTGGGGACCGGGATGGGGACTGGGATGGGAACCAAAAGGGGAAGGCTAGGGGCGACCAGGATGGGGACAGGGAAGGGGACCCAGAGGAGGACCGGGATGAGGCTGGGCATGGGAATGAGGACGGGAATGGTAATGGGGACCAGGATGAGGACTGGGCTGGGGCTGGGGGCTGGGATGAGAACGGGGACGGAGACCGAAACGGGGACCAGGATGGCGAGCGGAAAGGGGACGGGTCAAAGGATGGGGACGGAGATGGGGACCGGGGACGGGGATGGAGACGGGAATGGGGACCCAAAAGGGGACCAGATGAGGACCAGGATAAGAACAGGGACGGGGCCCAAACTGGTCCCGCCGGTGTCGGCAGAGCCCGGCCCCGCCTTCGGCCCCGCTCCGCCAGGGGGCGCCCCCGTCCCCGCGCTCCCGCCCGACTGCGGCACGGTGCGGCCACGTGACCCGGCAGCGGGAGGGGCGGGGCCAGGCGGTGCGCGCCGTGCGCGGTGACGTCAGACGTCGTTGGCGCCCGGCTTGGCCGCCCGCCATCTTGGCCCCTGTGTGCAAGCGGCCGAGGCGGCGGCGCCGGGAGCGGCAGCGGCCCCGCCGACACCGGCACCCGCGGGCAGCCGAGCGCCGCGCTGCGCGCCCGGTAAGCGCCAGCGCCCCTCCGCACCCCCGCCGTGGGGC
>NW_020884927.1:2852196-3136873 GCF_003945725.1 Corapipo altera
TCGGAAATACGCATCCACGCTTCTTTCTCTGCTCGCCCCCAGTAAAAGGCGGTTCCTGGGGTGTTCGATGTAGGGCTGAGCGGAGCGGCGCTCGGGGGAGGTATTGTTTGTGCTCCCAGGGGCAGGATTTGTAGGGATGGGATGGTCAGAGTCGGGGGTGTTCTTGCTGGTAGAGCTTAAGGGATGGTGAGAGCGTGAGGAGATGACACGGCTGAAATTCAGGCAGCTGGTCTGCAGTGGCCATAATGCAGTGGGTGGTGGGAGCCATCACCGAGGGATGCAGGGATTGAACATTTTGGGGCTAAAAATGGCCCAGATGGTTTCCAGTTCACGACCTCTTTATGGGGAAGGGGAGCGTGCGTGAGAACGTGGTGCTGCTTGTTGAATGGAACATTGTGGGTTTTCTACCCTTTTTGTGTCTGACACGTGTGTTTTGTAAATTTGCTCTTCTGTGAGAGGTCTTGAACTCTGTCATCGGTGAAGGACCATTTTTCCTCATTGATCTGCTTACTGGAGTCAGATGTGTACATCAGTGGAAATTAGCTTTATTTCCAGAGAAGGAACAGGGCTCTAATTTTTCATAGCTCTGCCTCTTCTGCAGTGAGGCACCAGGCCTGCCCAGTGTCTACTCTTAAAAGAGCTCTGCTCAGGCAAGAAACTGCTTTTGGAGGGGGAGGAAACAGGACATGATGTCATTTGTCCATGGGTGAGAAGCAAAAGGATTGCCCTTAAATACTGACTGTGAGGAGCTGGATATGGCTGTCAGTTTTCTTTGAGTTATGTAGTCTAGGGAATTTTTCTCCTGCGTTAATTTTTGTGGTGTCCTGTTGCAACTGCAACATTCTCCTTGGGTCTAAAGAATCAGTCTGGGGAGTTGTTTGAAGTTGGTGAATGTTCAGTGGAAAGGCAGTTTGGTGGAGGTGTGTGCCTGAGAAGTGGCTGTTTGAACTGAAGTGAGGATTTGGTTCCCTCATAGGTCAGTCCCAGTGTGTGGAGACCAGGATTGTGACCTCTGTGTCTGTCACCTAAAACACTGCCTTGGTGTCTGTGTATGTTTCTTGTGTGAAGTTCTTTTCTTCTGTAAATAATAGCTTATGAAATATGTGTAAATCAATATACAGTTGCTTCTGTGAGCTTTGCTAACATAAATATTCTGTGTCTTGGCCGGTTAGTAGCAATTTATAATTTCTTTACTCTCATTTAACCTTCCCATGATGGGAATCCTGGTTTTCTGTAGAGCAGAATAGTTACATCAGTGTTCAGTTTTAACTTGGGCTCCTTGTTCAATGGTACAGATTTACAGGACTTGTCTTCCTTAGGCCCTGTTTCCCCACATCCTGGAGTCCACTAGGGAAAGTGAAACAGGCCACAATGAGCAAGGGAAGGATGATGCAATTCAGAAGGGAGCTCTCTTTGGTTTGTCTGAGTGAGTGTTGTGTGTCAGTTAAGGGAAAGAATGTGAGTCAAAGCAGCAATTCCAGTGGATGGAGTTGACTTCAGCCAGGTGTCCTGCCTGGCTGGAAGTGCAAGCCCTTTGTCCCAGGCTGTTTTCCAGGCTAAGTAACGGGAGCGATGTGAAAGTGGAGAGAGGGTGGAAAGTGTAGACTGAATACCATATAAGGGTGATGTGGATAAAATGTGGAGATAAAAATCTTGCAGAAGAATTAGACCCTTGCACAGTGTGCTCTTGCAGAGGAATAAACCCTTGTGTGGTGGACTGGGGATGTGAGTGAAGGAAAAACACTCTTCTTCCTTACGCTGGAGAAGGAGGTGGACACTTTCAGAGGTACTTTGCAGTAGTGGAGGGTTTGAGGGGAATAAACTCCGCCCTGAAAATGCACCACCTTTCCACTAGTGAGGATGGATGTTGGGCTTGTGATGACGGGACTGCCAGTGGTGTTTTACTGGTAGAACCAGTTCATCTTCTGCAGGAAATTTTTTCTTTGCTCAGCCTCATGCCCTCATTGTTTTTTTGGGTCTGAGTTTCCCAAACCTGGTCGAAGCTTATGGGTGAAAGCAGATGTAAAAACAAAGGCTGAAATTTATGTGGGGAGGTGGGAGAAAATAATGCTGTGTGAGTACTGGTGAAATGAAAATGGAGTGCACAGGAGTCTTAAAAAATGCATAAAGAGCAGAGGAAGATGAAGTCCTAATAAAAATCAGATGAAGACAGCTTTTATGTCTATGAAGAGCAGGCTAACAGAAATAGACTGTTTTTATTACAAATACCTCAGCCATTACATAACATTCTAAGTAAATGCTAACGAGCTAGTCTGTTACAGATTGCAAACACATACTGAAGGGAGAAGCTGTTTAACATTCACATTGTTCATGTTTTAAATTATCTGACGCTGTCTTGATTAACAGTAAAATTATAGTGCGGATTCAACATTACATGTCTTCAATCTGAAGTGTGGTGGTGATAATTTTAACTGATGTGTGCTTGAAAATAACGTGGGGTGTGTTTTCAGAGGCTTAGAGCATCAGAGACAGGAACTACTGCACTTTACATTCAGGTGCATCAAATGCACAAGTACTGCTGAAGAACTGTGGCATCACCCGGGGCTGGGTAACTGAGAGAAGAGGGGTCATTAAATATCTATTTAAATCAATGTACAGCTCATTCCTAAGTGAAATGGCAGCCTTGCTCAATTTTGGGTTTAGTTGGGCTGTAACTTGTATTCCAGCAATGACTGGCCTGCCTGTTTTTTGCTGCAGTGCTTGCTTAAGCTGGCAAATCAAACTTGCTCTGCTTAGAAGAGCAGCCCTTTTCAGTCTGTCCTCCTGAAATCATGTCAACTGCTGCACCTTGGTTTAAAATTAATATTTTGTAAGCATATGACCATTCCTAGGTTTTATTGTTTGTAGATTTTTACTTGCAATTTAAGTCTACAGTCGCAATTTTAAAAGAGTGTTTGCAGGAGCAAGGGTGTAAGTTATGCTTAAACTGTTTTGAATCTTCTAAGGTGGAAGTGCAGGAACATCTTCATTTTATTCGAGAAACCAGTGATTTTCTCCCAGTTGAAGACTTGCTGTGCTTTAGGACTTAATATTTCTTCTGTTTCAAAGTAACCACATAACCATGGAAGGACCTCATGGGCTTAATGTCAGTACATTGATGCTTTCATTTTGAAAAAAAAAATAAAAATATTGTATTTACAGGACTTGTTTTATAGTAGTGTTTAGGGCAGTGTGTGCTTCCCACACAAGATACTAGGTACAGGTGCACAACAGAAGTCCTCTAATGATGGAGAACAGTAAGATTTTCTCTTTGCAGTGGGTGTGAATAGTCTGTAGGAAAGATGTATCTGGTAAGAAAAATTTGCCTTTGACCTGTGGCAATATCTGTGTGGTTAACTGGCTGGAGTCACCAGAGTTAGGAGATGTTCTTCATGCCACAGATGAAGCTCTGAGCTTTGTAGTGCACACACAGCTTTGGATAAGAAGTTTCTTGGTAAGTATTTTAATAATGTGTTGAGCCTGAATTATTTACTGCATCTTGAAAGCAAAGTATCAAGGGACACGTGTTTTGGTTTTTTTCCCTAAGCAGAATAAATAGAGAACTAAGAGCAAGTGAAGATGTTAAACTTCATCTGCAGCCATTTGGCAGATGCAAGTTAACTTCCATGGAAAATGGGTTCTGTAATGCTGAAAGGCAGATACATAAAGCCGGGTGTGCTGATAAGGCTTTTCTAATTTAGCTTCTCATCTTTTTTTCCCTCTTTTTCCAACAAGACACGATTGAATCCAGTGTGAAGCAGAGGGCAGAAGTTGACCCTCGGTGTAATTAACCAGTGCTGTTCAGAACTGTTGTCTGTGTGGTGTTGGCAGCTGCATCTTTTACATACTGAGCATTCTTCATGAACAAGAAACTGTTCCAAGAAACTAATGAGTCACAGGGAAGAGCGTGTAGCCAGAGATCCAGAGGATAACGGGCAGCAGGTAGAAGAGGCTGTGAGCAGCTCTGAGCTCTCCAGGCTGGACCAGGCCAAGGAGCAGATTCCACCACCTCTGTGTGCCCCAGAGTGGCAGTTTTTAATTGATGCTGTCAGTGGTATGTTAAAAGTGGTACATTTGGCAGCCATGGATTTCACTGGCACAGTGGGAGTGTCTTAAAAGCCTTAAAAATATGCTGAGAAATACAGAGGAGAAATTATGTTTATTTTTGATGTACGTGAGTCTGGTTAGGAGTATGGCAGGAGTTACAGGCAACAGAGGATTTTAGCAAAGTGGTGACAAATAGTTATTACATAAATGATTAGAGTGACTATTTGGAACATTTTTTTTGTCACCTTAAGGCTGTACAGGACTTTGTATAAAGCTGTTTATTCTGTAGATTCCTACTGTTGATGAATGCTTCCATCAGGTTGGACCCTTCAGCACCAAAAATATCTTGAGAAGATGAACAGAAAAAAAGATGGAGAAAAAAGAGAAGAGGGAATTAATTTTGGCACATCTGTTCTAAAGAGGAATGAGAATTCTTATTGATGTAGCCTTAGAGTGGTTCTTGTGCACTTCCAAAATATTCTGAAAGAGCTCATGAACAGAGCAGCTTGCCTGAACATTATTTCAAAGCAACTTCAAACAAATTTCTGAAGTAAAAAACTAAGATGTAATTATTTATGTTATTTAAGGGCTAACGTATGAATGGGGGCTTTGGAAGAACAAGTTCTGTGTAAAAGTTTTATTTATTTGCAGCTGAGGTCAGGGATACTTTAAAGGTTCAGAAAGGTATGATGTGGAGAGAAATCCACTGCTCAAAATTCATTGGGAAGAACACTGAAAAAAGGTGTCACTTCCTCTGTCAAGAAATGTTAATTATTTCAGTGAGACTTGGTAATTGTGGTAAAGGAGCAGAAAATGGAAGCCTTGAAAGAGATTCCTCGAGTTATTCACAGCAAGGAATGATTTCAGGTTTGTCTCTTTAATCTGTCCTGCCCTCCTTCACTGTCCACGTCAACATGGGGTGGGTGGGGAGGGTTGAAAATAGTCCAGCGGTCCAGATGGCATTGTTTGAGAGTTTGTGGAGAAGTGCAAGAGCTTTCATTGTAAGAGCTGAAGTGAAAGGGGAAAATGGAACAGTGGAGAGATGGGCATTGGCTGTAAGTGGCTACAACTTCTGCTGCTCATCTGTCGGGAATCTGGTCTGCTTTTATGTACTCATTGATTTTCTTTCATCAGCTTCCTAAAAGGAAGTGTTTTGCACCGACTTAACACTGAGACCGACTTGAGGAGTCAGCTCTTGTTCACCTCAGCTGTTGTTTCTGGTAACTTATTGCAGGCAGCAGAGGAGCAGATTCCGAGCACTGCTCAGCCTGCATTGGAGTCAGATGTGTCATCAGATGTGAAGCTGCTGTGGACTTCTCTTCTGCTCCCCTGTGCTCAGCCTGACACAGCAACCCCTGCTCAGGATGCCAGGAGGAGGAGACTCCCCGCCTCACTTGCTGTGTGTAGGGACAGTGGTTTGCTAATGCTTTTGCCTTTCCAGGCCTCTGCTGCATGGGGTGGTGCAGATGAGCAAGAAACAAAGTGGTTCTTGTCACAGCATGCTGAGTGTGTAATTTTTTTAAGGGACTGTTTGTGATCTTAATCATTAACAGATGCCTTTACAGGGAGCTGCTGTGGTCTCGATAAACTGACCTAAATTAATTATTAAGAAGCCTAGTGGATAGTTGTAATTTTTTCAGTTAAAAAAAGACTTCTCATAGGTAAGACAGGTCACATTAGTCTTCTATATTCAGAGAAAAGTGCTGCCTGCCAACCTACTATTTGAATCCTATACTTAGATAGCAGGTACACGGCTTGTTTCTGCAAGAATTTGCCTTAATTTATTCCCTTATCTTTTGCTCAAATAGGCAGCAATTCAGTTTCGTGAGCTTTGAAGTTTTCTCATTCTTCCAAATAATGGAAGTTTCTTTAATAAATGGTTTTGCAAATCTTGAAAATAAGTCTCATTTGGCATCTGCAAGTTGAAAAGCTAATTGGATGAAAGCACTTACATTGTTCTGTTCCCAGAAGTAATGAGAATGCATATCATTAGGATGCTCTCTTTAATTCTATAGAAACTGTTCTTTTTTTTTTTTTTTTTTTTTGGCCCTGGCTTCCTTCCAGAACTTCAAAACTCCTGCCTCAATTAAAAATTTACAATTTTAAAAAGTTTCTTAATCAACTGCACGAAACTGGAAAATAAAAAAAAATCTGTCTTGCAAAACATCTGCTAAATGCTTGGTGACAAAGAAGTCAAAAATTACTTGTAAAGAAATTGTCAGGCTAAGAAGGAAGAAAATAGCCTGCCTTAAAAGTGACCTGCAAAGAAGTTTTGGATCTTATGTTTGCAGAAAAGGATACATTTTTCTTTGAAACATATTCAGTACTGTAGCAAAACATCTAAATTGTGATTTATGTTTGAGGATTATCAGCACATGGCCAGAATAGCTGTGTTGGGTTAGTGCATGAGCTCTGTGGTGTGCTAGTTCTGCCTTAGGTGTGACACACACTGCCAGTCTCTGCTGGAATATCTTGAAAAACCCTTTCTGGCAAAGAAGCTGTACTTTGATAACTTGAAAATGGGCTGGTACTTGAAGGAAAGCTCCTAGTACAGTTATTGGTGGTTATTCATATTTGTTGTTTTCACTGGAGCTGTGGTTGTGGCATTAAGTTTCTTTCCACTAGTTTGGTTCACGTAGAACAAATGAATGAATGAACTGGACACTTGCAGTACCAGGGAAGGCTGTGCTGTGTTTGCCTGGTCTCTCTGCCCCACCGGTGAAATTTTAGTGTAGTGACTGTGGGGTTCTCATGTCATACAGATCGTAGTCTTTTCAGCTTCTAGAAGCTTTTTATTCATGTATCAGTGAGAAATAAGATCTGTTTTGCATTGCTGCCTTGTTGTACCTCAGCCTGAACTGGGAATTGCTCTGGAGAGCACTGTGAGCTCATTCCACCAGCCTGTCAGTTGTTGCTCTGTGAGTTTGCAGGCAGACACATGTGGAGAAGGGTTTCTTCAAGCATGACTCCACGTTCACTGCCATCAGCAGTGGGAAATATCTGGGACAGATGCAACCTTCCAAAAGCAAGACAGAGTAAGATATGCTGGCTCAGTGTTGAGGCTGCTCTGTTTGTACCGAGATCATTCCGGACCCTTCCAAGAGGGGGAAATACTGAACCCAGTGAGTGTTTGGTTTGGTGGCACACGGTGGGTTTGTGGTTCTCATCATTTTATGGTGCCTGTGGTGCATGCAACTGGTGTAGAGCTTCAGCCTTTGAGTCCATTCTCTTTAGTATTTGATTGTATGCAAATCCAACATGTTAACCTAAGGAACTGTCCCTTGTGTTGCAAAGCAGTTTGAAAAAATGATCAGTTTTCTGAAATCTGGGCACGGCAGATGTTGGATATTCAGTTCAGAATTGTTATGTAAATATTCCAAGCCATTCCAAGAATGGCTTCTAGGGAGCTGGTGTATTTATTTTAATCACAAGCTGTATAGTTCTTAAGTTTAATTAACTGTACTTTAGGTATTCTGGGGGAAACTATGTGTGGCTTTGCTTTGCACAAATGGTGGAACATGGAGGTGATGTCTCGTGGTATTCCAGACCAGGAACTTGAAGCAATAGTAGAGGAGTTTATGTTAAAACTGTCTGATGATATTTGTACTATTTTTCATTATAACCTCTGGGAATTCAAAGAATTACCAGACACAAAATACATTGAAGGGAGTTTCTTAATTTGAACTTGTTTGATACTCGACTTTGATAATTGATACTTTTAAAAATCTATTTCTGTTTTAATTGTAAAGTTATCATTGAAATACAAAGAAAAATACTGAAAGTGTAATTATAAAGCTAAAGCAGACAGAGGTATTATATCCTCTGCATGTGCAGTAGTTGAGAAGTGAATACAGTTTTTGGGGAGCTAATTACTAATTTCAGGATTTGCTTCATAGAAATGACTGTATTTATGCTTGAGTGCCCCTCTGCATTGTCTCCTTCTTTCCTTGTAAAAGACAAAAGTAAATCCAAGAGTTGTGTTGATGAACAGCTTCCCTTATGCAGTAGAAAGCTGAAGACCAAAATTGGACCACTGGTGTAAAACATGGAAGAAAATGACATACATAAACATTGACATACATAAACATTGAAAGCATTGAATGCCTGGGTAATTGTATTGCTGTAGGTAATATTTAGATAGTATTTGTCAAAAAATTGGACAGCTTTATTTGATACTCTGAATATAAAAATGAAAAACAATTTTACTCAAACTAGATGAAATGAAAACTGTCCTTTTTCACCCCCCCGAGTTCTCGAATAGCTGCACTGGCATCATTCTGCCAGTGAGGGGGAGATCCATAATCTCTCATTTACCTGAGGTCACTTCAGAAGGAGATTATTTCATAGACAGTACAGATATCAGAAATGATCTTAGCTGAAAGGAAGCAGCTGTGTAACACATGAAAATATTTAGTCCGTTTTTTTGGCAGTTTTATTGCCAGTGTGAGTTTATCCTGTCTGTGGCTTTTTAATCCCTTGCTGTACGGGCACATCTAAAAAGTCACGCTGATCGTGATTGGTGCTGCAGATGAAGCTGCTTTTGGCAGGGCTGTTCCACAGGAATGTGATTTCTGTGCATGTTAATGAAATATTCACACGCATAGTTAAATATATATTAAAATCTGTGGATAGGAGCAAATTAGAAGTTTGCTGTCCTTGGGTCTGTGGGGTTTTGTCATTATTCTTTAGTTCAAGAATGCAGTGGAAAGAAACAAGTAGAACTCATAGAAGCTCGTTTTTTTCTACAATATGTGTCCTAAAAGTTTGCTTAAAATGTGTCGCTGCTGTTAGTGCTGTGTTAGACTTAAAACACTCCTCTCAGAAATTCCTTGAGCTGTCATGATTTGTTGCTGGTTGTCCTGCTGGAAGGCCAGATTTTAGGTGACTGGTCTTTCTCCCAAAAAGTTGGTTCAACAAGCTGCCTCCCGGTCTAAGGCAGCAGCAGATTTCCTTGCTCCATAGATGGCTCATTCAGATTAACATATGCTTTGTGGTGAAGTTAGTTTCTGTGTAGACTTTTTTGTGGGTGGCTAATTTGGGTTGTTTTTCCTTGCTTAGCTTAGTAGTTCTATTTAAGCCGTTGCTGGATGTCTGTTAGAAGTGACGCAGACCTATTTGTGGATGCTCATTTCTGGCATCCACAAACTCCATTTTAATAAGATGCATCCGTGGGATAATTCCCTAAAATGGCTCTCTTGTATCATGATCCATTTTCCACCTGACATACTTAGTTTTGGTAGTGTTTTGGAAAGACTTTCCTAGGCTTTAAAGGGGAGTAATTTGAAGAATAATCAAACTAACAAAACCTTTGTCTTGTGATGGAGTGTCTTGGTTCTAAGGAGCAGAAATTAATTTTGATTTTTCCATTTGGTGGCCATTAACAGTGTTCCTCTCTAGGTTTTCTAGTACCTCAGGGAGCACCCTGTGCTGGAGTTTTCCTGCTGAGGTGATGGGTGCAGGGAGAGATGGTGATTTAAAGGGTTTTCTTTTCCTACTCGGCCACATATCTCCACAGATTGTATGGAACCAATGCAATCTGTGCATTGTGTACCCTCTTCCAAGCTCTGCTGAAAACCAGTCAGCCCAAAATCTAGAGGTGGAAAAGTGTATTAGCAAGGCTTTCTAAGGAAATTAAAACTTAGTGTAGCTCTCGTTCAAGAATGAGTTGTAGTGAGATCTACCGAGAGCTTCTAGTCTTGTAGGTCATAGAACCATGTCTGAGGTACATGAAATAAAAGCTCAGGAGTCCTCAAAGTTTTACTGCAATTTTCAACCTGCTTAGCAGCAAATCTCCTTGTCAATGAACCTTGGTGCAGATTAGTCTTGAGGGGGAGGGAAATCCTGACGCTGGAGACTTTATTAAGTACTTTGATTTGACAGAGACTTTTGCTGCTGAAGTGTTACTGGAGGTTATTGAAGCCTGTGTTTGTGTTGTATTAAGCTGACCAGTGCTGAAGTTCTAAAGAACTCTTAATAGTGGGATAAATGGCCAAATTTTTTGTTTATTTGTTTTGTTGTTATGTTCCTAAATAAAAAATTGACCTGAAAATCTTGGTCCCAGAGTGGTACTTTGGGCAATAGAAAGTTATAAGATCATCAATAAGAGATTGTTGTGTACAGTTTATAAACATCCACATCAGAAAAGAGAAGTCAGTGTGTTTCATTGGGATTCCATTTGTTATTTGGGTGCAGCCTTCTCAGTGCAAAACCATGTACAAAAAAAAGTGTATTCAATAATTACCCAGTATTTTTGAGAGTTCATTTAAAATAATAGACTCCCTTGATAATGGGTTACAAAAACCATGAAGAAGGCTTTCTTGGGTTCCAAGTATGTTGAATCCAGTTTTCCGTTTTTCTGTGTTTCAGCGTGGCATTATGTTTTTGTATTGATTTAATTTAAATTTTCTGAGCATCCACAGTTGGTTTTCAAAATTTAATATCTAGCTGCAGATTATCCTTGGGTTTTGCAGTTAGGAGGCATCTTCTTCAGTACTAGAATCTAAATATGCCAGACTTACAGTTGAAATGAAATCTTTCCTTTCTGGCTGAAATTTTTAATGCCACATTTTTGCGTGCAATGAATTTTTTTTTTATATTACTAACACTGATTTGAGAGCATCTATCTCTAACACCAATTGTGGTAAAAAAGTTTCTTCAGTGTCCCAGAAACAAAACTGTTCTTAGAAAAGTGAAGTTGTGGCTGGATGCAAATAACAGATTTGTATATGATGGTTTTTACCCCTCAACCACTTTTACTGTGCTTAAAATAGAGTCTGTCTGGATTTGTTTCTTGGTTTCTGTTTTGAGAGGTGCTAATGTGTCCCAGTTATGAATAAACTTTCATGTAGTGTTTTTGATGATGTTTCCCACTTCACAGATGGGCGTTTGAGGCTCTGAGAGTTGAAGGCTCTAGGAAATCTTTAGCAGGTTTGAGTCTTGAATGGTGTTCTTTGCCTTGTCATTCTGGTTCAGCCTTCTCCAAATGTAGCCCAAATACAACCATTGGAGTGGAGGTGACAGGTACTAGATGTCCTCCTGTGGTGGCATAGGGATTGTGGGAATTATTCCAGTATTTGCTTAGTGTTTTTAAGACTAAAATTCTGGGAAGCTCATGTACAGGTTGCCCGTCCTAACTGATTGTGTCCTTGTATGCTCAGCAGGTGTGGGATGGGGGGTTCAAGGTGATGGGACTGCATTAAAAGCCACTGTAATATTGCTGAAGAGGTGTCTTCACATGTTACACTTGTGTTAAAAATACAGACTTTTTTTGGCTAGAGGTTTAAAAATGCAGTGTATAAAATATGGATTGGGAGAGTTTGTCATCTGGTTGTCTGTGCTCCCACCAGCCACAATGGGGTATCTGAAAAATGCACACTGTAGTCATCTTTTTCCCAAAGTTGAGGAGGAATGGTGGATGCTGTGTCTCAAACATAGGCAGAAATGTATAAATTGGAAGACTATAACAAAGAATATAGTTATTTCCCATGGCAATAGTGAGAGTTGATCTGTCCCTGCCAAAAAAACCCCATGGATAAAGTAGACTTTCTGCCTGAGTCTTTTCACAGCTTTCTTCCCCTTTTCATGTCTGTCTGTACTACTACACCAAGAAAAATATACTGTAGCTTACACAGAATGCTGTTCTGCTCTGCATGTGTGTAAAACTGATTTCATGTACAACTGAAAAATACTGAAATGGGCGTGGTGGCAGAGAAGGACTGAAAGCAGACAGGAATTGCTGAGTGAAATTGTTAGATATTTTAAACTTCTCATCGCTCCAGTCCTCAAAAGTGACCTCAAAAATAAGTCATTTTGAGGAATTCTGAAGCGATCAGGAGAAGCCAGTGGAAAAGGTCTGTTAAATGTGGAGGGGGTTTGTTTGATGGGGTTTTATGGTATTTTAAAAATATGATTGTGCAATGTGAATTATACCACATTCAGTTTCCTCTGTACCAGCTCTCAGTATCTAAGAGGGTCCAAGTAAATATCCCTTAGTTGAGACCAGGATATCTAGAATTTGTGGCAACTACTTAGTGTGCTATTTTCTGTACACAGGCTTCCAAGTTCAGTGTGGGATCTAAATAAGCCAGCCAGTTGGAGTCTGAAAAAATAGTCTGGTACAGAAATTACAGTAACAATTTTAACCTTAAAATCTTAAGGCCACAGCGAAGGTCACTTAACTTATTTGATAATGTGGCAGAGCAGCTGAAAGGTAATCTTTGCTCTAGAATTTTGGGAGCATTGTGCCTTCTGTAATTATGCATAATAGTAACTGTAGTCATTCAAAGTGAACAGCTGACTTGCTTGGATTTCTTCATAGTGCAGTGAGCCCTGCCAACTGCCATTATTGCTTGTGCTGTTCCCTGTCCTTCTGTTCCCTGCAGTGGGGGTTATTTAACTTTACTGAGTGGCTCTGACATCTTTGCTGTGTCGCTGCTGTTCAGAGGTGTGTGCAGCTGCCTCCTGTCCTTACTCACAGCACAGTGAGTCCAAACTTAGTCCAGTCCTTAAAGTGCTGCTGTGCACTAAGAGAGTCCAGACTAACAGCTGCCTCACTGATAGAATGTGTCACTGTTGGGGCAAATTAAGAGTCACTCGGTGAGCCTGGGACTTGCCAATGTATTCTGTGCACAAGTTAAACATGTCCTGTGTTAAAACACCTTGTAGGTTGTTCTACGGGAGTGATTCCAGTGCTCTGGCATGGGAATGTAGCATGTACAACTAAAGTTTGGATGAAAAGGCAAAGCTCTTGGAGCTGGATAGTTTTATGTGGCTCAAAACCATGCAATTATCTCTTTATAACTGTTGTTGGATGGCACTGGGTGCTTGTTTAATGTGTGACTTGGCAGGAATGTTTGTAGAGGGACACATGGGCTCTTCAGAGGGAGGATTTGTCATCCCTGGCTTGGGTACCTGGTCTAAAGTCTAATTTTGCGAGATTATCTTCTTTGGCAACCAGTATCAGGTCTAAATTTAGTTAAATATGAATATATTGACCAGCCTAATTGAAAAGAGCACTGTGTGATGCTCGATTTATTTCTGCAAGTCACATTACTGAGGAATGTGTAATCGTTATAAATGTTTTAATCATTATGAAATATTCAGTTTATTTTTCTCTGTAGTATAAGTTTGGAAAAACTTGTCAAACAGTATGGATTTCAGTAATATCAAAGGCATAGAGCTCAGCTGTAATGAGCAGACTAATTTTTGTAAATTTAACATAAAAAGATGTTATTGGGGAACGTGGTTACTGTCTTTAAGCTCTCAAATGTAGAAAGAACAGTTGTTACAATTAAGGTCTGCCCAACTATGAAGTGTGTCTTGCTCTGTAAAGAAGAGTTATGATTAAGATTTTCCATGTTTCATCTCTACCAGAGGTACAGGCTTTGGAAAATATGACAAAGCATTATCTTAAACCATTCTCAGACTTCTTTCTGCTCTGTCTGCATCTTGTTAGGGCTTTGTAAATTTGAGGGGTAAGAAGTGACCTGATTTGTCTTTTTATTTCCTTTTTTTTTTTTTTTTTTTTAGTTTGGTTTCTTGGTTTGTTTTGTTTGCCAGCTTCCAGATTATTCACAGTTGTGAAGCTACTTCACGTGTACAAAATCCTTGACTAGGATGAGTCTTTTGCTGCAAATGAAAACTGTATATGAGCTGTTTGCACTTGAAAGGATGTGTGAGCACAGTGATTATAGTGTAGGACTCCATACCTTATATGCTCACCTGGAAGCTTGTTTGCCACCCTGTGTTCCTGGTAATTATCTGCCCAGTGCCTTCTGTGATGCTCCAGGATGATTGTGGTGGACTCTTTATCACAAATACAAGTCTGGGAGCAGAGAGTAACAGGAGAATTGAAGGGATAATCTGCCAGCTTCATTCACAGACGTTTTACTGAAGACCTTATGATAAACTGAGTTTCCTCATGGAAGAGTAGCCTAATGTCTGATCTAGACTCCAGCTTGATAAACTAGTCTTCCTGGATTCAGGTCTCCAGACTGGCTGAAAGCAGCTGTGTGGCCGTGAATAATCCTGATGGGCAAAGCTTGACATGTTGTTGAATTGCAAATGAGTGTTGAGGCAGCCTGCAGAACGAATGGTTGCTTGAAATATGCTGGACTGATAACTCCAAAGATAAGCTTGTCAGAATTCATGTGTCAGGCTGGGTGGGTTTTCCCTTCCCTGCACCTATAGTTTGAGTAGTGAGCTGTGGCTTCCAGTGGAACCTTGCAGTGTCAGAGTGCAGTTTTTTTTCGATAGATGAGGGATGACCTAACAGCCAAACTGAGGTCTGTGATCTGCTTGGTGGACTGGGTTCACCCTGCTTCCATCCTGTGTTTCATGGGTTTGGATGACATGAAGAATGACTGTTGGTGTAACACTTGCTGTTGAAATAGCCAAATGCTGACTAATCTGGAAAAAAAAATCTAGGAGTTACTGGCTTTTTGTGAGGGGAGAATATGTTTCTTAGCCATGTATGTGGCCCCATAGGAAGCTGAAGACTCTCTCCTTGGCAACAGCCTGCATGGGTTGTAGTAGAAAAGCATCTGGCCCAAGTTATGCTGAAGCTGAACCACCCCAAGGTTATTTGCCATCTTAATTTTTTCGTCTTTTCAATCATGGCTTGTAAATTGAAGTAGAAGGCAGAGGAGGATGGGAATGTTATCATTCCTATATAAAAAATTTCCACCGTCTTTTGACATTGCTTAATATTTCCATGGTCTTTTGACATTATTTAATGTCTGTCATGACTGAGTAAGGGCTTTGTTCTTTAGGCTGCTTGTCCTTGCAGACTCTCCTTAATCCATGAGCACCTTGAATGTGAATCAAGTTCCTTTTGAAGATTTTCTGCAGCTCTGAGTTTGACATTGGAGCTTGTTGATCACCAGAGGATTTGAGATTTGAGCAGGATGTCTTGCTTCTTGCTGCCTGCTTTAGAACAAAACACAGGGGTATTTGAGCATACATAGCTATTCTGGAATTCAGATGGAAATATATAAAAAATTGCTGTTGTAAAAAGGCTAGCAGGATTTTTGGAGTGTTAAATCAACTGTGTAGTAATGTTCTGGTTAAGTGAATGCTCCTTGTGTTCCTGCCTGGTGCTGAACAGCAACTCTGGCAAGTTCCTTCTGAGAACTTGTAGTGAAGTATCAGTGTTAATTACTGGGTTTTTTCTCTCAAGGCCTGTTATTCCAGAGGAAGGAAGGAGGAAAGAGATGACCTGCTCTAACAACCCTCTAATTTGCTGCTGCAGGAAGAACAGTGTAACTCTTGGTTTAAGGAATTCTCACCCTCCCTGTCTGATCATACCGTGTTCCTAGTTTTGATAAACAAAAAAGTCTTACTCTGTGTATTTAGTTTCTCTGGCTGCTGTGTTTGTGATGATTTTAATTGGAAAAAAAGCAAATTCCAGAAATACTGTGCTGCAGTTAATGGTGTCTCAGCACTTGGCCTCAGGAGTGGGTGAAGTCATTGAGCTTCCTCAGTGGAGAAATAGCTGCTGGTGGAAACTTTGCATGTTTGTGGGGATTGGGATTGGGTTTTAATTACTTGTTTTGTAGTGAAATCATAGATGGTATTTATCACTTCTGCAGTGTTTGATATTAACTAAATGCTGACACTCAGGATTTTGTGATGTTCAAATTGTAGAGATGGAAATACTTCAGAATTCCTAGTGTTACGTAAGGATAGAGGTTTCTGGAGTTAATGCATTCTTTGGCATCTCCAGTATGCTGAAATGAAACAGCATTAGTGGTGTTAAATGTGCTGTCCACTTCTGCCCTGTGAGCTCTGACTTAAATGCTGGCTTATATTCAAACTGTTTTACTTTTCTGTTGTTTTTCTTTACAGGCAAATTTTGAGGAGTGAACAGAAGGTACCAGACTAGATGAGTTTCCAGCGAAATGTCGGAAAAGTCAGGCCAGAGTACAAAAGCAAAGGATGGAAAAACAAAGTATGCAACACTCAGTCTGTTTAATACTTACAAGGGAAAGTCACTGGAAACTCAGAAAACCACAGGTGAGTGAACTGTCTGCAGTGGTGCATTCTTTCTGTTTCATCATCACTGCAGTGCTAATTAAGGGTGCAAAGTATATGAGCACTTAACCACAGCAAGATTTTTTCTTACCTGCTTGGTCCAGCAGTGAAGTGGAAGGGTTGTGGAAAGCAGCATTCATTATAGTTTTTGGTTAGCTGTAAACAAGAGTGTCAGTTCAGAGACAGCATTTGCAGTCTAGTAGGAAGTAGAATGCAGGTAAATAAAAACCGGTTTATAGCCGTGGCTCCATTTGTTATCAGCAGATGAGATGCCATTCCCCAGCTGTGCTTTTCACTGCAGTGAGGTTTGAGGTACTGGAAGTGTTTGATTAAGGAGAAGGCAATGTTTGTTTTCAGGTCGGGTGCTTTGTCTGTTTTGTGGACAAACACTGGGTGAAACTTGCACTGACACCTCAAATAAGGTGACTGTGAGCCTGCTTTTTCATGACTGATGGGATTGAGAAGCAGGGGAGAATGACATTCTGAAGGTTTTGAATTTGATTTGACATAGTAGCCTAAGCTGAGGGTAAAAGAGGGAAAGTAAATTCAAACTTTGTTAAAGTTTGCCACAATATTATTTTTAAAGGTTGAAACCGAGTTGTTTGTGGTGACACAGCTTGCCCAGGGCAGTAGCTTGTACTTGTTCACCTGAGTTGATTACTTGGTAGGTTAAGTGTCCTGTGTGGTGCATTAGCTTTGTACTGCTTTTTTTTATGCTCGTAGTCTGGAGTTAATGCACTTTGTAGGAATGTTTTTGTGAGGGCAACATCTGCCAACTGAAATTGGCAGCAAAAAAGAACTGGGCTGGACCCATGTGGGTATTCCTGGACTCATCAATGTACACTGAGTTCCAAAAGGAGCAAGAGAATTATGCTTGATGAAATATTGAAGGATATTAAGACATCAACATCATATTTTAAGTGGCTTCTCTAGCTTTCTCTCACCATTGTGTGTAAAGGTGGGGCCATATATCCTTTTTAATCTGGAATAACGGCTGTTCAAAAAGTACTCAAGTTCTCCCAAGCCAAGTATTTCCAATTGCCTTTTTAAAACATTCAGTTATGAAGCATTTTGAATTTCTGTTTCTTGTACTCTGAAACTTTTCTGACTTCCTCGCAGGACGTTTCTGTGTAGCTTTGCATAAGCCCTGTCTGCTAAACAGCCCCATTGACTTGCCCTTTCTGCTTTGCCCTGCAGTTGCTGCACGCCATGGATTACAGAGCCTTGGAAAAGTTGCTATTTCCAGGAGGATGCCTCCCCCAGCCAACCTGCCCAGTCTCAAAGCAGAGAACAAAGGCAATGACCCCAATGTGAACATTGTGCCTAAAGACGGCACAGGATGGGCTTCGAAACAAGAACAGCACGAAGAGGAAAAGTAAGAGACCAATGAGCTCCACCTTGATTTGCTGTGCCAGTTCTCTCCAGTTTCCCCAAAACTAGGGATGGGCAGGGCCTGGGGAAGAATTGGCTAGACTTAGAATCATAGAATCAGCCGGGTTGGAAAAGACCTCTGAGACCATGAAGTCCAACCCTTGATCCACTACCACTGTGGTTACCTGAGTGCCACGTCCTGTCTCATCTTAAAAACCTTCAGGGATGGAGAATCCACCACTTCCCTGATGGATGATTTTAATTACCTCCTCTGTAAAGAATTTCTTCGTAATATCCAACCTAAACCTCCCCTGGTAGAGCTTGAGACCATGCCCTCTTGTCTTACTGCTGGTTACCTGGGAGAAGAGACCAACCCCCACCTGGCTACAACCTCCTTTCAGGGAGTTGTAGAGAGTGATGAGGTCTCCCCTGAGCCTCCTCTTCTCCAGGCTCAACAGCCCCAGCTCCCTCAGCCTCTCCTCACAGGACTTGTGCTCCAGTCCCTTCACCAGCCTTGTTGCTCTTCTCTGGACCTGCTCCAGCACCTCCATGTTCTTCCTGAACTGAGGGGCCCAGAACTTGATAAAGTCCTCAGAGTAGCTGCCAGAGAGGAAACAGCACCACTACTAATTTTTGTGAGGAAGAATCTTGCTGTTAGGGTGATAGCTAAAAAAAAAACCCACAAAAACCACACATACAAAAAAACCCCTCACACTTAAAATGGAAGTGGTCTACCTAAAAATTCCACGTGAGGGAAGAGTATTTCCTTTAGCCACATGGTGGCTACCTCTGTGTAAGTTTTGATGTCTGCTTAAAGGAAATATTTTTGTAAGATCAGTGTAACCACCTTTAATAAAATTCTCTTGAAACTCTAGGAGGAACCCTGAGATGCACAGCAGCTAAGTTAAATAATAATATTCAAATTCATGAAAGTATGCAAAAATCTGTTTAATTGTGATTGTGCTGAGCTATGGCACAGAAAACGCAGAAACTCTTGATTTATATACATTTATTTGAATCTCTGCTTTATTTTTCTAATGATTCTTGATATTTGCACTTCAGGATTTTTTGCTAGAATGCCATAAATTCTACAGACTTTAAAAATTTTCTGTCTTAAACTGTACTATTGTTTCAAACTCCTCCAATATGTTGTAAAACCGAAACAGAAGTGATGGCAATGTTGATGCACTTTATGCTGTGTATAATATAACTTTCCCATACTCAATGCAGTTTCATCTGCTAAATTTGTTTCACGTTTGTACAGCTGAAGAAAATAGAAGCTACAACTTTTCAGTTTCTACTTGGAAAGTATTACAAAGCAGATATTTTGCCACGTAAGCTTAAAATAGGATGTGATTCTCACTACATACGTAGAAGCAAGGTTTAAATGTTAATTCTTTATCATACAGATTGTTCTGAAAAACAGTTGAAGCTAGAGGCACTGACTGTATGTTTTTAGCACTCGTGAAAGCAAAAGATGAGGTTTAAAACTTTTCTTCCCCATCTTGCCATCCCTTTATTTATTTGTGTACTTTTTTACATTTAAATGTCAATTTTTTGCCATCTCTTTGAAAAGCTATTAGACTTCAGGAATATGGTGTTGTGTTCGGTCTTTTATTTTAAGCTTTTGAAACTGCAAATTTACAGTTTTCTGCCCCGTGTTTTGCTTGATACTTCAACAACATCTTCCTATACTGCAAGGTCACTTGCACTTTGTCCTGTTAAATCTGTAGCTTGTTTGACTAAAACACATTTTATTCTGCATCTTTGCTTTTCCATGGCCTCCTGCATGTGTTATATTCCAGTAGCTGATGTTATGTTTTAAAATAAGTGACTGTCCTTTATCTGCAGCTGGAAGTGTTTTGCCTTTGTGTTTGCGTATGTATTATTCTGATAAAGGCCTTGAAGACCCCATACAAGTAAAACAAGGAGGGGGAGGGATTTGCTCCCAGGAACAGGTGTGTATGCCCAGGCCATGAGTAGATTCTCCTAATTTGGACCATCTAAAGTGTTTGCTCGAGTCTTCAGGCCATTTGTGTAACTACTCCTGTATTTCTGTGATATTTCAACATGCTTGAAGTGCTGCAGTTTAGGTGTGGAGTGTTTTATTGTTCCTCTCACAAGCCTTGTGGGTAATGGGAACATCTTGATAAGAGTTTGCTTTAGTCTCTTGTATCACTGCATTGGAGTTCATGTGAGTGAGGTGTTCCCTGTAATTTAGGTTTTTTACTACTTTCCTGAGTTGTGACTCGTTCTGTGGGTATTCCCTCAGTCCCTTGTTCCTGGACAGTGCAGCCTGTTGTGTATTGATTTGATTAATTTAGTTGAGTTCTTTCCCTCATCCATACCCACACCTATAGGACAGTGCTTAGATAAATAAAATTCTAAGTGGCTTGGTTTTGAAACAGGGTAGGAATGCAAGGAATAGTTTCTTTAACAGTTTTGTTCCTTGTTTCCCTTGTGTGTGACAAAGTATAGCCATGGAAGTTACAACTTCCCCAAAATCTGCTTAGAAAATGTGCAGCTGTAAGAAAGTGCAACTAAGTGGAAACAGGAAAAAAAAGATAATTTTTTTTTTTTTAATCACAGTAATCTCTGGAAACAAATGAAAATTGCATTCAGTTGTCCTTGTGAGAAGCCTCTGTGTTTTTCCCCAGTAATGATTTTTTTAAATGATGTTTACTTCTGTGTCAGTTCCCAGACTACTGTGTAGGGCGTGGGTGGATCACTGCAGAACCCAAATGGAACTGACTTCTCAGCCCTCAGAAATTTAGGATTACTGTAGGATCTGCGTAAAACACAATTGCTTCCTGTGAGTTACTTGACTTGATACTGCACTAGTTATCTCTTTACTGGTATAGTAAAGTGATTTTAGACTACAGGATTTGCCCCAGAGTTCCTCTTTTATCAGAAGTCACTGCTGATGAGCTGGAGGTCTTGACTTGCAGACACAAATGCTGTGGGTCTTCTGTTATCTAAATATTCAGATTTCAGAAATAGCTTTTATGGAACCAAGTTAAACAATATCATTGAATCTACAGACTAGGAAAGTCTTACGTGTCTAGTTTTTTTTTACATTGCACAAAAAGAGTGCTTATGTCTCTTCATTGTTAAGGTGGTGAGACTGAGACCATTTCTTAAGGCTTCAACTTCTCGGCTCCAGTTCCTGGTACCCAGGCAGTTTTTCATGATGTCTTTAGCTTTCCTTATCAGTTCCTTTTACTTCTAGTTTCTGACATGTGTTTGCCTTCTTTCTCTCAGTTCATGGTGGTTTTGTAGTGGTTTCCTCTAGTAATTCCTGAGGCAAGGGAACATTATTCCAAATAATTTCCTTCGATGGTGGTAGATGGATGGTTTTTGGATTGTCCAATACACTACTCTAAAAGTTATAATTCAGTTCATGCCTGACTGTATTTTCTGCCCAGCCATTTTCATTAATTCCTCTCCACTTTGGGAAGTGGACTCTTGAAAGAATTAGCTAATTAATTCAATTTTTTTTTAACTGTTACTATAACAACTTCTTTTATGTAAGAAAATGCTTTTTCCGTGGAAAAGTAGTTATTGGTTCTTCAGCTGCACAGCTCCCTCATTTCATTCACTTGTTTGCAATCCTGACGAGCTTATTCTGTGCTCACCCTCTTGTATTCACAAGTGCTTTTCCTCTTCATTCCAGACAGCCAGACGTGCCGCAGACACAGCCAAAACCTGCTGTTCCTGCTCCTCCAGAAGCTGCTCCTGTTGCCAAATCCTGGGCCAACACCAAGCCAGGTGGACAGGATGGTAAGTGCTGGTCAGGCAGAGGGTTCTTGCCTGGCCCAGCAGGCTGGGAATGCTGCTGGGAGAGACCTCCACACCCAGAGTCCTTTGAGTCCTGACCTGGCCAGTTGGGACTGGGGAAAGTTGTGGAAGCACTTTTCCAGGCTGGAAGGTGAGACAGTGGCTGGTCACTGCAGCTGCAGCAGGATTTATCAGCAGGTCTGACTGCTTTGTAAAGGGTTGGGGTAGTCACCTCTTCTGAACTGACAGGGAAATGGTGGTGGCAGTGTAAAACCTCAGAAATCACTGTGGTGAGGAGAGGGAATCACAGTCAGTTCCTGCAACATCTGCAGTTTTTGGCATGGGAAGGAGAGTCATAAACACTTGGTGGTCATAATCCTGATCATAATTTTGGATCATTTTGTGCAAAGTGTGTGTAGTTGTGTTTCTGTTTAAACACATGCTACAGCAACACTTTGCCCTTTATTTTATAGATTCCTTGGTTATTTTAGTATCAAAGTGATAGTGCTCAAGTAGTTTTTTTTCTGGGGAAAAGTTAAAGGTTTGTTTAACATAATTGTATGAAAGGATGGAGAACTGTTTCCATTGGTGTGAATCTTGACTTAATCGTACATTATAGATGTAAGATCAGAACTGAATCTTCAGCAGATTTTTTAAATGCTTCTAGAGTGAGAGGTTACTTAGAATTCCTGTGTCACCATTGTGAAAAATACCCTGCAATGTGTTTTGTTCCTTAAATTTGAGTATTGCAGACTTTCTGTGGCTGTAAAATGGAGTTTAGGCTTGCAAGTTGAAGAAGCGAATTCTCTTCTGAATAGAGATTTTAAAATAGTAAAATCTAAATTGCGTGGAGGTCACTTCTTAGACATTATATAGTTTGTTAACATCACATATTCAGTGATTTGGGATTTTTTCCCACTAAGTATTAGAAGTGACAATCCTACATTCTTCATTTCTTGCTCTCTTCTCTGATGTTCAGTGTTTCTTTCATTGTCAAATATAGGAACTTTTCTCCTATAAGCTTTTACAAGATTTCTGTGGAATAAAAAAAAGGAATTCACACTGATGCAAAGTGATCTGCACACCAGCCTTTCTGCATAAGCTGATAAGATCATCTCCATGACACAGGAAATAGTGATTCGGCTCAGTGGCTTCAAAATGCGTTTAGCTAATTATTTCATAGTTACCATGGCAGCTTGTGTGCCAAGCCCAGATGGCACCCTCATTTCATTCAATTAATGCAGGAACGGGTTTGCTGTTTCCAGAAGAAATACTGGATGTGAATTGGCATCAGCTGCTTGCTGTCCTCTGGTTTGAAACTCAGGATACACCTGTTGTGCTCATGCTTTCCTGAGCTGCAGTTGGCTCCTAGAACCTGTACTGTTTCCAGATGCCTTGTGAGTGTTCCAGCAGTCACTCAGCCACTGCCTCATGCTCTTGTAAAACTTGAGTGAGGCAAGACTAAACCCTTTTCTGATCCTGTCCGTGGCCATGTAGAAAGGAAAGACTTCTGAAATGTAACAGCAGCATGAATTTTTCAGCTCAGGCATTGGCTGACAGTTGGGGTTAAATGCTGCCAAAATATCTTTGAATTCTTTGAGTTCTGTCTGAACTGAATGTGTGGCTGACATTCTGGCTATTTCAGATTAAGAGCTTAAACACAATCAAGGAGATCACTGATGCTGCTACTTTGCCTTTAAAACATTGTTGCTGTTCACAGTGTAGACTTGAGCAGAAAACATTTTTGAAGATTCATCAAACTCATGGATGTTGCATGGCCTGGGATCTGGGAAGGGGATCCCTTGCCTGGCAGGTCATCTGGTTAGTGTGAGTGGTTTTCAGTCCTGTTAAGAGCAAGTCTTTGGATGCAGCTGCATGGGAACATGAACAGTCAGTGTCCATTAACAAAAGACAAGTTAATGTGATCTGTAGTATGTCAATTCAATGAAAATTGAAAGATTTCAAGGCAATTTGTAGGCACCAGGATAAACAGTGGCATTTACTGTCATGCCTTTACAAAGTACAGAGTAAGGAGTTTATCCTGTGCTTGACTGCTAATCGTGGAAAAAACCCAACCAAAGTCCACTGAAATCCCTGCATTTTATTGTTAGGAATGATTCCTTCAGAGAGTGGAGGGAAAAAAGCTTTTCTAGTTGTGGAAAAAAGCACGGCTTGGGGAATGGGGGCTTTTGGATGGCATGTGTTCAGATCCCTTTTTGTGAGTTTGCCCAGTAATCTCTGTAGGCTAATACCATGTGCCTTTTAGCAGCCAGTAGTAAAGACAGGTATAGGAACAGGGTGTTATTCAGGCTGTTGGAACAGAAATTTCCCCTCAGCAAGATAATCAGTGATTGGGCACTACAGTGCTGCTGATATAGGTCTGTGTGAATTATGTGAATGGGGAGGTGAAGAAATTGGTGCAAAGTAGATGCCAGCAAAACCTTCTACAGAGGAAGACAACCTGTATATTTGACTTCCATACCAGGTACAGCAGAAGTCTTAAATTCCAATCTTGAGTTATGATGTCAAGGGTTTTTAGAAATCAAGAACACTACAGTTCTGATACTTCTCTCATAAGGTAAAAACTGTGGCCTTTTAAAGTCCTGAAGATTTATTATTAGAACAGTAATTAATCTTAAAGGCATTGCAGTAACATAGTTGCCCATTCTTGGGTGCACTATAGTTGTAGAATGAAAAGGAGGAAACCTTTGCCTGGAAGGAGTGGGGGAAAGTGTTTACAGAGCTGAGGAACTTCAGGTACTCCCTGTGTTCCTTGTTCCATTGTCCATTATTCCTCTCTGGTGCTTCTGGATTTTTCTCAGCCCCAACAACTGTGATAATTGGTCTAATAAATTTAGCAACTCTGATAGCAAACGTGAACACTTTACAAGGATTGCTCTTTACTTATGTGAATTACATTACCAGTAAATGAATGTGGCTTTAACACTCACTTTTGAAGGATGAACAGGCTTCTGTTGCTCTCTGAACTGTTTTGACTACAGAAAGTTGTGACTTTGTGAATATCTTGCTGTGTAGGTCCACCTCTTCCAGTAAATAGTTATTTCCAGCAAGAATTTCCCAGTCTGCCGGCAGCTGGGGATCAGGAAAAGTCAGGTAAAGACAAAGATGCACCTGAAGAGCTCCATGGATCAGGACCCAACCTGCGACCACAAAGTAAGTGTGTGCTGCAAATTTTTGTGTAACTGCATGGATGGGTGTGGAACATATTAGAGGATTAATTGGGCCCTGTACAAAATTGATGAATATTGTTTTAATCAACACATTCCTGCACTGAAGAAGTGGATATTTCAGGCTTCACTCTGCTTTACTGTGTTCCTGAGGTGTGGAAGGTAGTGTTTGATCCTTTCTCTTCCCATTTTCCCAGTCTGGTCAGTGCTCCAGTTGTGCTCTGAGGAACACTTGTTAGTTGCACAATATTGGTGTTTTTCTTACTTCCAGCTGCTAGATGTCACAACAACTAAAATATGTATTTAAAGAATTCTTGTAATATTAATTAATTATATAAGTCATCATTAGGGTTGTCCCCAAATGGTTAATATTCATAAGAGAGGAGCCTGAAAAATCCTGAAATGAAAACTTAATCTGCAAGATACCCAAAGAGTGGATTGTGATTTGAAAGGCATTGGCATCTTTGGTTCCTGGCTGCAGTGCTCTAACCAACTGGATCTGTTCAGGCTGTGGGGCATTAGATGTGCTGAAAACAACCCATAACTGTGTTGGGTTTGCAGCTCTCAGGGAAGAAGCGTGGTTTGCTTCCCCAGATCCTTGTAACAGGGAAGCATTTGGGATTGTGCTTGTTACCAGTGGAAAACAAGATTCCTTTCTCCCTCAGAAGTTTGCTTTTGATGAGGTTTGATGGACTGAGGGTCCTGTCCTGCACTGTGGGGCAGGACTGTCTTGTACCAGTACAAGGCACAAGGTGAACTGCTTTTAGAGGGTTTGGGCTCTCAGGGAACCCTTAACTCCGTGTTACATGGCCTGGCTTTCCTTCATTTGTTTGTCAGGTCCTGCAGACTGGGGCCGTGTGCCTGTTCAGGTCCTTGCTGGATTTTGGTATAAAGAATAAATTGTCAGGAAATTTGAGATCTGTCCAACACTTAACTGAGGAGAACATCTCTGTGTGTCAGTCCCAGCCTCCTGCAGGCAGTTACAGTTTTGGGCAGCACTGTATGTGCTATATTAAACCCTTCCTTCGTCTGACAGCAGAAAGCTAAATGACTTGGCTAGTACTGCCCCTTTAGCAGCTGTGCTCCCCAGCAAAGATAAGTGCAGGAACTGTAATGGATACTTAGGAGCATAGTTTATAACTCCTTAAAGGGGTTGTACCTCTAAAGGAATACTATTTACAGTGTGTGTCTGAATTTCTTTTGGTTCTCATGGATCTGAGAACTGCTGCTGAGTACTGTGTTTGTTTTTTTTTTTTTGTCCTGACCCCTTAGTCTGTAGGCAGAAACTCCTTAAAGAATGGACTGCCTGGCACAAGTGATAGGTCGTTAAAATCCCTTACTTTTCCTGGACTTTTTGCTAGACATTCACACGCAGAAGTACAGCCCTAATCACTTCTATTCCATTCTTATCAGGCAGAGATACAAGCCAGACTCTGGATATCTGGTTTCACTTTGGCATATACCTGTGTGTTATCTTTCTTTTTGAGCTTCTCGAGAGTTTCCTGTAGGCCTTTGCTGCTTAGGAAGCTTAATCTTTCCTTTGACAGCATCTTCACACTGAGTCAACAGTGGCCCACTTAGCACAGCTAAATCTGGTTTCCCTCTTGTGCTATAATCAGAATCCTTCCTAAATGGCACTGTGTTTTGGAAGGTAGAGTAGGACAACTAGAGCAGTCCATGAATTTATAGCTGATCCTTCAGGAACACAGCTGGACATAGGGCTGAAGAGGATTAGGAGCAACTTCTGTTTCCTCAAGTGGCCATTGCTTGTTTCAGTACCAGCTATGAAGGTGTGTCTGCACAGGTCTCTGTGCCACTGAGAACTGGATGGGAACAGTGTGTTTCTCATCATCCCTGTCTGTAAATCTGTGATATGACGTCTGCTCTGGGTTTTTCTGGTACTGATTCTGCCCGTGCAGATGCTACTGGTTGGAGAGAAGGGGGTACTAAGAACAACTCTCCTGGTTCTCCAACAGATCAAGAAGCTAAGGCTCTGGGACAGGAAGATGGCAATGCTACACCAGCAGAACAAAACGATGGCCAGAAGGCAGGAGACAAAAGGGATGTGCGGTTGCCACAGGTCCCTCAGCCCAAGCTGAATGGGCAGCAGCAGCCACCCCTCTCATCTCAGTACAGAGCAATGATGCCACCTTATGTAAGTGATGGCTGCATGAACAGTTTTAAGCAGCAGGAATTGATTATTGGCTGGTGTGATTTCCTTATGCCCCTTTCTCTTCCCTCCTTGGAACACTCAGCCGTTCTGCTGGAAGGGTGGGATTGAAACCAGCACCTCAGAGGATGTGGCTACCTGTTGCTGCTCCTGCTATGCCAAGTTTGAACTTGTCAGGACTTGATTAACACTTGTGTCCTGATGTCACACACTTCTGATATTAAGCAAACTGTCTTTTGAGTGAAAAGTCATGCTTTACTTCCATTGTGATTCTTTTTATGCTCTCAGTATGCTTAATGCAGTTATACTCTTTTTAACGAATTACTCCTATTTTTAAAACTTTTTTAGATGTTTAATCAGTATCCTAGAATGGCATATCCTCCTTCCATGCAAGGTCCAACAAGATTCCCCAATTCTGAGCCTAGCAGGTAAGAAACCTTATAAGTGTTTGTTGTGTGGGTATGAACTCGGGGACTTAGTTTAAAAAAAAAAAAATTTGCACTCTCTTGATGATGATTATACACTGCATAAGAACTACCACTGGTTAGTCTCCCAAGTTTGGCCTGTGTGGAGCAGTGCCATGGAGTGATTTGTGCTTGACAACTCAACTGCAAAACTTGAGGAAATTCTGCACATTACAGGGTTTTTGATTTGTAAGAGCAAGAGTCACTTGGGGATACATTTGAAACTTCAGCCAGTATTTTGCCTGTAAAAGGACTCTTCCATTGTTACAGTGAAAGGAGTTAATTCCTGGTTCTCAAATCTAATGTGTTACAACATTAGTTTTCCTCCTTTTTGTGCATTTTTCCATAGTTGAGGAGGACTGTGCACATGCATGAGGAAATAGGGGATCTGGTGGGCAGTAGGGTACAAACTGACAGTTGATCCGTTATCGGGATCAGGAGGAGGATAGGAGGGTTGAGAGGGATGACTGGGAGAACTTGAGTATAGGAGTAGGAAGATGGTACAGAATCTTTGACAGTGGGAAAGCATGAAAAGTATAAAGAAATATCTCCGGGGTGGATAAACGGGTGTTGAGAAGGATGCCAGATCTGTGCAGTGTGTTGTGTGAAAGCTACAAGGCATGTGGTTTTCTGCTGTCAGCCGATGTCTGAGTTGTTTGTGAAGTGTGCAAGCAAGGCTACAGCATCCAGTGTTCCTCTTTCACAAAGAACCCTCCGGTGGTGTAGCAGTAATTTGAATTGTGGTAGTCACACATGTAGAGGAGAGTTCACATTTATACTGTGTTTGAGAGAACAGTACTGTATATTTCAAATAACTGTCATACAGGTTGACCTTTTATCTAGTCATCTGTGGATAAATAGTGACCTTTGCTTCTGTCTCCTTTTTTAGAGGCCCAAGGGGAAGAGGCCCACCTTCCTGGTGTTCAGAACCCATTGAGCGCCCATCCATTCTTAGTGCTAGTGAACTCAAAGAGCTTGATAAATTTGATAATCTGGATGCTGAGGCTGATGAAGGTTGGGCAGGTAAGAACATCAGATTAATGGTCTGCTATTTGTACATGGAATGTTTCTGAAAGATTAATTGAGCATTTCTTTATGCATCAGGTGCTCAGAGTGAGGTGGATTACACCGAGCAGTTGAACTTCAGTGATGATGACGAGCAAGGAAGTAGTCAAAAAGAGAAGGAAAGTGGGTGAGTTGGCATTGCCAATTGGGTGTGAAATGTCACTTAACTAGCCTAGCTTTTGGAAAGACTGAATGAAACTAGGGCAGGTAGTCATTGCAATAACATTTATTCCAGTAATTTAATACTGTATTAAATTGCATGACTGCCTGCAGACTCCAGTCAACTGGGTGTGTAGTGGGAATTATCCTTGCTCTGGGCAACCTTTGCTAAGAAACACTGAGGCTAGAAGATAAATCACTAAATACCCGTGTGGAGTACACATTCCATTTTTGTTATTTCTTTGCACATAGTGATGAACAAACACCATCAAAAGATTCCAAGAGTCCCGATGACCAGAAGGAAGCAGAAGAACAGACAAGTGCTAAGTCTGCCACCCAGGTTTCCACAGCAGCAGCCAAAGGGTCTTATGGCAAACTTGATCAGGTTTGTGTACTCTTCTCTTCAGCTCCTCTGGCAGCAGCCTCATCAGGAGAGTCCGACTCAGGTGTCTTTCCAAACTGTCAGGTCAATTAAGGTTACAAACATGAGTGAGGGCAACTTTGCTGTAATGTGAGCTCACTTCTCACATCTCAGGCCAATAGATTTTATACAGATCGTGTAGAATTCATCAGCTCAGCCATTTTTGGTTTCCTCTGTTAGGGGAAGGTTGGTAACCACCTCAGTTTATGCCTGCTACAACCCTATTTTAATTTTTTTCCCCAGGTGTCATGAAATTAGTGTTTTAAGGTCTCTCAAAACACCTTAAAACACTCATTTCACAACACCAGGAAAAGCTACTGTTGGCTTTGAAAATTTCCTAGAAATATTTCTTCTTGACGTCGGTAATAATGATGATGGAGGAACTGGGATTGGTTTTACTTGCATTTTCTCTGTGTATAAAGATCACAGTGTTTTTTAAGGGTTGATGCTACATTGACTCTGAGGAAAAACAGTGCACTAACATAAACTCTGACATTTGGATATGTGAATTCTTAAGTTGTTTAGCTCTCAGTACAAAAAGTGAAAGTGATTTTGCCTTTGTTTTGCTTGCAGATTTCTGTTGAATGCAGATACCTTATTAGGTGTAGTGTCTTAAAGCAGTAGAAAATAATAACTGTAAAATTTGTCAGTGTGGCTGTGGTTATGAGCTTGCTTAATCCTGGTACCTGTTTGATCCAACAGGATCGAGGTCCACCACAGCCTTCTATACATGAAAGAGGTGGCCCTGCTCTCCCTCCAAAATCTATTCTACCACCGGTAAGGAAGGTTGAAATTGTCCTTATTTCCTTGAGTTAAATTCTTTAATGCTTTCTTTAAAGCTGTGGCAGAGAGATTTAGACTAAGAAATGTAAAAATATGCCTCAAATAACAGTAAACCTTTCCTTTAACAAGTAAAATGATCATAGTGCCTGGGGACAGTAGGAATGGGACCCTAGCACATCCATGATGCTAATTGTGTAAAACAGCCCCATCTTGTAAGTAGCATGTGAATGGACAAGAATTTCAAAAGCTTTTAATTATCCAACCCCAGTTGGGAACTAGAGAGGACAGGAGCATGGGAACATTGCTGAGGGCTGACTGCCAAGACAGATGGGGAGATGAAGTCCCAAATGAAATGTGAACTAAAATCTCTGTTATCCTGAGCTACCTTGAAATTCTTTGGCTCCTTGGGGGATTTTTGTCTGAGATTTGCCCTGAGTCGCTGAGATTTAGAGCAGCCTGTAACCGAATCTAAAAGTTGTTTGTCATCTTTGCTGCCACTTTGCTTTGGTGATGGTGAGGAGGGGTGGCGTGAGCCCAGCTGAATCTTTACGTCTCCTTTCTGAGCTCAGGTTGTGAGAGTCTGAACTGGATCAGGAAGATGGGGGCTTACTTTTTCTTCCAAGTCTGTGCTGTGCAGATATATGTGCTGACAGATAGTTAAATGCAGTATTTCAGCTGGCTGTTGATGTAACACGTGTTCAACTTCACTGGTTTTCATATTGCAGCACCCTCCTCCCCCTGATCGCCAGATGGGAAGGCAGGGACCCTTTCCCCCTAAACCAGTACCAGATGAAGATGAGATTTGGAAGCAGAGGAGAAGGCAGCAGTCAGAGATCTCGGCTGCGGTTGAGCGGGCCCGTAAGCGGAGAGAAGAGGAAGAAAGGAGAATGGAAGAGCAGCGGAAAGCAGCTTGTGCTGAAAAGCTAAAACGGTTAAATGAGAAATTCGGCTGCGTGACAAAACCCTCCCGGGAAGACCCTCTGAAGGAGAGAGAAAGGGAGCGTGAGAGGGAGAGGGAAAGGGAGCGGGAGAGGGAAAGGGAAAGAGAGAGGGAGAGGGAAAAGGAGAGGGAGCGGGAGAGAGAGCGAGAAAAAGAGAGGGAGAAGGAAAAGGAAAAAGAGAGGGAAAGGGAGAAGGAAAAAGAAAAAGAAGAAAAAGAGAAACTGGATAACGCAAAAGAACAAGAAGTGGAGAAAGAGAAAGAAAAAGAGACGGAGAAAGAAGAGAAGGAGAAGGAGAAAGAGAAAGAAGAGGAGAAACCAGCACATGAGGTTCCTGAGCCTGTAGAACCTGTGGCAACACCTGTAGTAGAAAAACAAGAGAGTGAAACCAAGAATAACAAGGAAGAAAAAGGTATCCTTGCACACAAGTAGGAGTTATCCTTCTTAAAGCTGAGTCACAGAGTGTAGCTGTAGTCTAGAAGTCTAATTTGCATACCTAATTAACCTAGTGCATCTAGACCATTTATTTTCTCGACACATTACATCTGATAACTGTCCTTTGAGCTAGGCCTGTTTGCCCAGCTCATCAACAGATTAGGCAATAAAATAGGTTCTGTGATTTGGGCTGGACTTTGAGGAATACAGATAGAAATGTAGGCTTTCTTCTCTTCCTAAAGCAGAGCGAACCACCTGTGTTGCTTAAAGAGCAATGCAAATTATTTCAGCTATTTTGTTCTTTCAACAAGCTGAGAGAAGTAGACACAAAGGGCAGCTATTTAAACACGGTACATTTTTTGTAGTGGAACTTGAATGCCACAATAGATCCGTTAGACTGTGCTTAGTAAGGTTATGTTATCCTTTATGTTATTCTAAACCAAGCCTTGGTTCATAAAAAAAAATTGATCCAAATGCACTATGGTATCATTGATGTACCACTTCTTAAATCACATTATAGGTACAGCCTAAATGTCAGTGGTTGATTACCCAGTGTATTTGAGTTTAAAAGGGACACTGAGAGATCTGTTAACAATAGTGGTCTCTTTGAGGGCTTGTTCTTGACTTTTTTATTTTGCTTTTATTGGTTTTGGAAACTGAGCCTGTGACGTTAGAGAAGGCAGACATTTTAGGACAACATTCTTTATCAGACATTGTGGTGAAATGTCGTAGTTTTGAGATTCACTCTTGTCTCCCTCGTGTGGGGTTTTTGTTGTTTTTCAGAAGATCAAGCAGTCTTTACTCGACAAGACAGTGGTCGGAATGAGAAAGAGATTTCACAGGTGACTCATGAGAGTGAGCCGGATTCGGGATCTCAGCCTCGTCCTGCTGTTTCCTCAGGCTATTCTAAACAGTTCCAGAAATCACTGCCACCAAGATTTCAGAGGCAGCAGGTAATGAACCAGTTCATTAAAAGATGGAAGCTCATTTAAAGAATGTCTTCTGCTTCATTCGGAGTAAGAACATGACCATAGGAGTTCCAAAAAGCTTAAGTTGTTGGTTTCCAACTTCTATAACATCCATGGTATTGGCAGGAATTCCATGAAACACTTCTTGAACCTTCAAGGTACAAAAGTGAGCAGAAGGCAAGAGAGGTTTTAAAACTGGCTCACACTGGCATTGTGCTGTGGTTGCCTGTGGAACCAGGGGTCTGATGACTGATCATTGTTTCTGCAGCTTTTCCTAGAAGGGTTTGACACTCACAAATGTGAGTTGAACTTGGGTCCTGTGGTCTGAAGAACTCTTTGCATTAATGACATGTGTGAAGTATAGGTTGTTCTGTGTCTTAGCTGGACACCAGTAAAACTGTAGCTATTTTAAATCGTCCAGTCTGGTTTACTCCTGGTTCATCCTGATGAATGTTTACAATTAACTCAGAAATGCTTAGTGTCCTAGAGATAATTGTACTACTTGTTTACAAGGGTTATTTGAGTTCTGCTCAAGTCTTCATCTTAACAGAAAGTCCTGTAATACTGTTCTCTGTTGTGCAGGAGCAAATGAAGCAGCAGCAGTGGCAACAGCAGCAGCAAAGTGTCCTTCCACAGTCTGCTCCCTCCCAGCCTTCAAGTGGCCCTGTCCCACCCCCCCAGCACAGACCCCTTTACCAGCCCATGCAGCCACATCCTCAGCATTTGGCTTCCATGGGCTTTGATCCACGGTGGCTCATGATGCAATCCTACATGGACCCACGGATGATGTCAGGAAGACCTGCAATGGACATGCCTCCTATTCATCCTGGTAAATCTGGAAGCATTTCTTTGACTGTTGAATTTACTTGGTTTTGAAATAGAAGTCTCTCCCTGGCCACACTTTGTTTAGTGAATGGATGGGTTTCTAAGAAGAAACCGACTTTATTTTATTGTTTGAGACAAATTTTAATCATATGTGACTAAAATTATAGTCGTATGAGAGTGTATCCCTTTGACTATAAAGTAAAATCACAGCTATCACACTGCAACCATGTTAGTGACAGCTAAGATGATTCAGAATGTCAGCATAAACCTCTACTTTGTTACAGATAGTAAAGCTGGCGTGAGTTAGGTTGAACTGAGAGAAAGAGTGTATTTACCATTTGTGTTTCATTACATGTTAGCACTTGGCAGTAAATCGCTTTCTCAAAACCCCATGAAATTTTGTTACTTTTGTATGACATACTAGCAACTCCATAGTCTTAATAAGTTCGTGGTTTCAGATTCCTGGCACTAAAAAGTCCTTTTTAATTTGTGGAATGGCCATCTGATTTGCAGTTAGGAAAGCTGTTTGACATAAATAATAGAAGTCTATCATGTAATGTAACAGAGATACCTGCCCAACTAATGAGCAAGGGAGTGGATATCCTCAGTGAGTGCAGGGAATGAACAGAGAAAATGGCAGGCTAAGCAAAGTCAGTCAAAACTACAGAATGTCTTTAAAATGTTACAAAAGAAAGAGAGTTGGAGTCCTTAATGGAGTACAAAAGATCACTTCTGTGTACACTCATCTTGCCTTTTGCCATTGAGATCTTATAGCAGAAACTTCATCCATGAAGGTCTGCAGACCTGGTTCTCCCCATTATAATGAAAGTAGACAGATTTTTCCTTTTGTTGGTCCGTGGGGTATGGGTGTTGAGTATGATTTAGTCATTCCGAGGTCAGCTGGCACTGAATAGACGTTTGGTTTTGACAATGGAGGGTCAGGAAGGGAGAGTGGAGGGGAGAGAACAGCATTGCTTTGTACCTCCTGATAGGCTTTGTTTGTATTGAGGTGGGTTTCTTTGCTTTTGTTAAACTTGTTTCAATTGTTGAACTTAACTCTGCCTCAGGAATTATGCCTCCCAAGCCACTGATGAGAAGAGACCAGATGGAGGGATCAGCAGCTGGCTCGGATTCGTTTGAACACATGGCTCGCTCGGCAAGGGAGCACACTGTGCCTCTGTCAGAGCCCCGCATGATGTGGGGGTCAGACCCCTACCCCCACACAGAGTCTCAGCAATCTACTTCTCCTCCCAAAGTGCTGGAAGAGCCTGACGACTTGAGGTAAAGCCTGAGTTATGTGCCACTGCACATCACCTCTCCGAGTCACACAGGCTCACACACTTGGCTGTGTAACGTGTTGCAAAACACAGTTTAAACTGACTGGGTTGTGGCTGCTCTTCACACACAACTTGAAAGGGGAGTTGTGACTGGGGGATGCAGTGTACTTGGTACTGCTGTATGGAAGAGAAGGCACCCCTGCTCTGTAGTCCAGTGTAGAAAGAAACCCCTTGGTTTAGGACCCTTAGCTTAATCTGATGAATGGTGATTGCCATATTTTGAATTTTCAGTTTTGTAGAACACTCCTGCAGTGTTGTCCTTTTCTCCATCTGCTCTCAGTTCTCCCCATATTAGAGAACTTCTATCTGATGTATATTTGTTTCAAAAGTGGTGTGTTAAGTACAAGTGGTATAAAGCAGGACAGTAATTTCTGACCTTTCCTGCTCGATGGATGGTCAGGAAAACTTTTCCTCTGTGTCTTAGAAGTATTCAAAAATCCTTTTTGCTCTGTTGCTGTCTGGGCAATACTTGGGGGCTTCATTTAAAATTATTACCTGTTACTTCTTAGAGCTGACACGAATCCTTAATAGAAAATTATTTGATTTGTGAGTATATGTACAAGTAAATTTTTTTCCCCCACACTAACATTTTTAATTCCTTTCTGCTTAGGTCTGAAGCACACTTGGAGCAAGAACGAGTTGCTGTCCCTGCCAGTGCTTATCCTGTAGAACACAACCAGCTGGACTCTCATCCAAAGACAGAATTTTTCAGAGAATCAGGAGAGGTAGAGGTACAGAAATTCCCAAGCAGGCCTTTGGAAGATGTACCACCTCTCCAAACTGACACATCTAACACAGCAGTTAATTTTGAAGGAGTGAATGAGAAAGTTACACGTAGCTCTCCAGAAGAATTGGTGCCTGTGGGGGAAAGTCACTCTTCACTAAAGAGAAGCATTTCCCATGGTTCAAGCCACTCTCTAAAATCAGAAGACCAGAGGAATGAAACAGCAGCAAATATCCCTAAATTAAACAACAGGTCTATCGAGGCAAAGGAGACAATTGAGAGACTTGAGATCAAACCGAAAAAAGAAATTTTGATCAATAATAGAACATCAGAAGGACCAAAACCTGAGAAAACTTTCAAATCTAAGTCTGAAACAAGATGGGGTCCTAGACCAGGTTATGGCAGGAGAGACGAGGGCGGTGATAGACCAGTCAGAAGATCAGGTCCTATTAAAAAACCTGTGCTTAGAGATATGAAGGAAGAGCGTGAGCAGAGAGAAGAGCGTGAGCAGAGAAAGGAAAAAGAAGGAGAAAAGATAGCTAGTGAAAAAACAAGCAAACCTGAAAAAAGTGACAAAAAGGAAGCACCTCAAGTGCCACTGCCTCAGGCTGAGCCGGAGAGATCCGCCTCCAGCAGCGCTCCTCTGGCTAAGAAGATAACCCAGGATGCTGCTCCGACCCCCGCGAGCCAGGAGGGCAGCCAGCCCGAGCCTGCAGCTAAGGCTGTGGTGCAGCCCCCCACACCCCCAGTCCAGCAGCAGCTCCCAGCTGCCCAGCCAACCACTCCCCAGCTTCCCCCGGCCATCCCTGCACCACTGCCCGCTCCGCTGGCGGCACAGCCACAGCCCCACACGCAGCCACCCACTCCTGCTGCAAAGGAGGAGAAGCAGCCTGAGAAGGTGGTCAGCAAGGAGGTTGTGGAGAAACCACGCTTAGAAACCAGGCCAGTGAAGAGAGAGCCTGGCTTACCACCTAGGACATACTGGAAGGAGGCCAGGGATAGAGACTGGTTCCCAGATCAGGGATACAGAGGCAGAGGTCGTGGCGAGTATTATTCCAGAGGCCGTAGCTACAGGGGTTCTTATGGAGGGCGTGGTCGGGGCAGCAGAGGCCATAATAGAGAGTACCCACACTACAGAGATCCTAAGCCTAGAACAGACCATGTGCCTTCAGGGCCTGTTAGGCAAAGAGAAGAGAGTGAAACTCGTAGCGAGAGCTCTGACTTTGAGGTAATCCCGAAGCGGCGGCGCCAGCACGGTTCAGAGACGGACTCTGACAGCGAAGTGCACGAGAGCGCAAGTGACACACTGCTGTCAGACAAAGACAGCATCATCAAGGGCAAGCACCCGAAACGAGAAGAAAGAGCTGATGGCAAGAAGCCTCCAAAGCCCCTGTCATTCAAACCCGAGAACAATATCAGGGTAGACAACAGATCTCTAGAGAAAACATACATAAGAGATGATGACAACAAACCCAAACCAGGATTTCTCCCTAAAGGGGAGCCTTCTAGACGAGGCAGAGGGGGAATGTACAGACGTGGTGGCCGGGATCCTGGTGGGCGTCCTCCACGTCCGTCCACAATCAGGAGACCAGCCTACAGAGACAATCAGTGGAACCCAAGGCAAACAGAGATCATTAAACCAGAAGATGGGGAGCCTCCAAGACGGAATGAGCATTATGGTCCTATACCAATTGATAAAAGACCTCCAAAATTTGAGAGAAAGTTTGATCCAAATAGAGAGAGGCCACGAAGACAAAGGCCTGCTCGGCCTCCAAGGCAAGATAAACCACCACGCTTCAGGCGCCTAAAGGAGAGAGAGGCCGCATCCAAGATAAGTGAGGTGGTAACCAGCTCATCAGCAAGTGCCACAGTTACTAGTGCAGTTAATGAGCCCTCCAACCCTGCTCTGGATGTGTCAGGAAGTAAGACACCAGACTTGTCCAACCAGAATTCTTCGGATCAGGCAAATGAAGAGTGGGAAACAGCCTCAGAAAGCAGCGACTTCAATGAGAGGCGGGAGAGGGATGAGAAGAAAACAGCAGATGCGGCAGCACAGGTGGCTGCAAAGGCAGGAGAAAACGCCGGAGCTCCAAAAAGGGAAATAGCCAAGAGAAGCTTCTCTAGTCAGCGGCCGGGAATAGACCGTCAAAACAGACGTGGCAACAATGGGCCAGCTAAACCAGGGAGGAATTTCTCAGGGCCCAGGAGTGAAAGGCGGAGTGGTCCTCCTCCCAGAAGTGGGAAAAGAGGGTGAGTACCACCTCCTGTGAGGAACCACATGTGGTCATGGCCTTCTGTTGACCTCTCGTGGTTTAAAATCATAAGCAGTTGATTTAGATTTGTAGACTGATAGAAAAGAGGGTAAGACTAACACATGGACCCACGGCTCTGTACTTTCTATTTTTTCTGTTTGTATACAGACACTTGGAACCCGAAGCTAAGAGCAGAGTGTTCTTGTATGCACAATGCTAAAAATGCCTAATTAAAAAAATGACAGTACTCTTTCTGACTTGAGCTGTGATTCTTGAGATTTGGATGAAAGCAGAAATGTTCATGTGAGCAGTTTTGCTGTTAATATATAAATTGCTGCATTGCACTTCAGTTGAATCACCTAACACAGACAAGCATGTTGAGAAATGCTTGTCATTTAGATTAAACTTTATTTTCCTGTATGCTAAGTTTGATGGGAAGTCTGACAGGGCATTTGGTATTTCCCCAAAACAGCTTTTGCTGTTGAGCTTCTCATTGAGGAGCTGAAAGTAACAGTCTGGATCCTACTAAGAAATTGCACAGTAGACTCTTACAGCCCTACAGAGGGATATGAATGTTCTCTGTGGCTTAATTTTTGAATTTCTTTTCTAATACAGGCCATTTGAAGAGCAGGCAGCACCTGTGCCTGGTGTCGACCCCGCCAATGGCAGCTCTGTACATCAGGAGGACGGAGGTGCTGCTGCTGCAGGACAAAAGAGCACCAAGGATGCAAGTGGCAAAAAGAGAGAAGAACCAAAGGCTGGTCCAAAGAAGCCTAAGGAAAAAGTGGATGCCTTGTCTCAATTTGATCTTAATAATTACGCAAGTATGTATTGCTAATATGCTGATAATTTTTGGTAGTTCTGCTAGTTTTGTTGCATATAGAGCTAGATGTTTGAAATCTTACAAAAAAGGGTGATTTTTTTTTTTTTAGAACACCAAAGTAATTGTACACTTGAACATTGCTACCTTTGTCATATCTAATTAATGTATGTGCCTCTGAAAGTTGGCAAATGTCATTGTATGTTATTATGTACAGATAAAAACAATTTTCTACAATCATCTAGTCTTGACTTTGTCATTCATACCCTTCTCCACCACATTCCATAATTTAGTTAACCTTCATAAGTAAAGGCAGGGGGATGTCACTGATAAGCTTAGAGCTAATATCCAGGAAGGTTTTTCATTATTCATTATTATGTTTTAGTTCATATTTCCTGGAGAATCTAGTACTGGAACCTCTAGTTTTCAAGTTCTTAAATATTAACTCCTTGTGTTTGAGCTCAGCAGCAAAGCACTTGGCAAGCAGAAGTTTGCCATTGATCAGGGCTCCCATCTGTGTCTGTGGGGCAGTTGCTTCCACTCTAAAGCCAATTTTGGCTTGGTGCATTGCACCTGAAGCTGTTAAAACAGCAGCATCTATACCTTTCCTTTTCCTATAGGTGTTGTGATCATTGATGATCACCCTGAAGTGACAGTAGTTGAAGACTCCCAATCTAACTTGAATGATGATGGTTTCACAGAAGTGGTGTCTAAGAAGCAGCAAAAACGCTTGCAAGATGAAGAGCGCAGAAAGAAGGAAGAACAAACAGTGCAGGTACAAGACCAGCATTTATAGTGGGGAAAATGCTACTTGCAGTACTGGGAATGTTGTTAAAGTGTGCAGAATCTTCCTTCCAAAGAAGCTGTATTATAGTTACATTTAATATTAAAATTGTTTGGATTTAATAAAATTAATGTTCATTTAGCCATCTTGAGATTCTGTACTTTTTGATGGGGCACTCACTGTCGGGCAGGTGGAATTGGCAAACTGAAAACACCGTTTTTCATACTGTGATAAAGATTTATCCTGTTGCTTGTATATTCCAAAAGGAAAATGGATGAGAAATCGTTGTTACTGTGATTAAATACTCCTTAAAAAATAAACTTCTTCAAGATTGGGTTAATCACTTTGCTTTTTGCAATGAACAGTTGGTGTCTGTACAGACTGTCAGCTGTAAGAATAAAATGGGCTTCTGCTTGCAGGTTTGGACCAAAAAAGGATCAAGCGAAAAAGGCCGAGGTCAGAATTCCAAGCTCCCGCCCAGATTTGCCAAAAAGCAGCAGCAACAGGCAGCAGCTGCAGCTGCACAGCAGGCACAAGCTCAGGCTCAAGCCCAGGCACAACCCCCGTGTCCGGCACAGTCTCCAGCTCAGCCACAAGCTCCTGTTCCGACACAAAGCCAGGCTGCAGGAGGCGCAGCCAGCACGGAATACACCGTGTCAGGCAAAGTCCTGCAGAACACCCAGGCTCACAACGGTCTGGGAACTGAACTGTGGGACAGCAAAGTGCCTCCTACAGCAGTTCTGAATGACATCTCTAAAAAATGTAAGTGGTGTCTTCTGGATTTGGGGAGAGGGAGGGGGGCAAACATTGCAGTTAGAGAAAGATGATTGCCAGCTGTCTCTCTGGGTGTCTTTTTACCTGCAGATGTATTTTGCACAGGGAATAGAGGGCAGCATTCTTTTCAGCTTAGTAACAGCTGAAAAGAGGTTTTTGCAGTATAATATTACTCAATATTTTATGTTACCATGTTCTTCATTCACAAGCAATGAGCAAACTGTCACTCCCTTCAGGAGTCTGTTTTGTCAGGCTTGGTCATGCTTCCAGACATGATGATTGCCTCACTTGAAAGCAGCTAAATTGGTAGCATATAGTTAACTGCTGAATAGGTTAATTAAAGCTTATTTAATCAAGGCGTCTGTAATTTAATTCTCAGTCAATTGATACCTTTAGTTGAATGCATCTAGCAACACTGAGGGGTTTTTTAACTCTTTTCTTAATTGTCAGTGGGACCCATTAGCCCACCTCAGCCACCTTCAGTCAGTGCCTGGAACAAACCTCTGACATCTTTTGGTTCAGCTACATCTCCAGAGGTAAGGGAAGAAGAGTAACTGTGTGTGAAGTTAGATCTCATTGGAATTGGGTACAGATTATCAATTTATCCAGGTGTGCCTAGTATGTGTAAAATTCCATGCAGTCAGGAGATAGCACAGAAGCACGGGATACAGGCTAGTGCATGGAAAAAAGTGTTCTGTTGGTAAAAATTCAGCCTTTCCCAGATTTTATTGATAACTGTTATTCAGTACATTTTTTGAGGAAAAATATTGCGAGGTTTACATGTGAACACTTGTGTAGAGTTCAGTAGTGTAGACAAACAGGATGTCTCCAGAGAACTGGTTTTTTTATGTTCCATAAATCGGAGATGCAAAAAGCAGTAGGTGCTTTGTAACTGTATTATCTCTGCTTATCCCGTGGAATTTGCATAGTCCTAAATTTTACATTTAAAGTGCTGTGGTTTTACTTTCTTGGTCTTAGTTGTTTTAAACTGCAGGAATGTGAGACAGCTGTCTTAGGAGACCATTTTAACTGCATAACAGATCTGGAAATATTTTTAAATTTATTACTGTTCCTCTGGAATTGAACATTAAGTGTTGAAGTTTCAGGAGAATGTTGTGAACCTGACTCTGGACATTTTGATACTGTATTTGTGCCTCTTGATCTTGATTGTGTTTACATATTTCTTCACTGCTTTTTTCTTGAGCTCCTATAAACAATACAGTACTTGAGGAGGAGGAAGTGTACATTCAGACATTGTTTATTTTTGCAAATCTGTTGCAGTCACAAACAATACTTTTGCTGGCAGAAGATAAAAGTACCCATTTAGTGGTTTTCAGCTGAGCACTCTTTGTGCTCTTTTCTGAACCGTAGTCATTGTATTGATACAGAAATTTTTCATAATGAGTTAAATGTTTGCCTTTTAACTAGGGGACAAAGCCTGGACAAGAAGGTGGAGTCGATCTTGGTATAGAAACTATTCAGTTTGGAGCCCCAGCTTCCAGTGGCAGTGACAATGAAATTGGCCCTGTAATTTCTGAGAAGTCCACAGACAAGTTACCAGAACCGAAAGAGCAAAGACAGAAACAGCCTCGGGCTGGACCCATCAAAGCACAAAAGGTAAAAGGTCATAATTTCAGTACAAACTTCTAAACTTAGAGAAGTTCAGCCAAAAGAAGGTTACAAAGAATAGAACAGTCAGTCAGGACTAGACCCATAAAAACTGCATTCCCTTTTTATATTTCCTAAAACCGAGTTAATACTAATTAGGTAATCAAACTTAGTTTAAGAAAATAATTGTTGCTTGCCTTCCGTAGGTTTAGGGCCACTATAGGTTTAGGGGCTCTGTTTGATCATCACCATCTTGTATTTCTATTATTACCACTCATAAGGAGGAATACCTTCTCCTTTTGTCATTTAGATTACACTCGGGGATCTTTCACATTCATGAAATCTACATTTCTGTTATTTCCACCTCCAGTGCACAGTAATCTGTGCATCACTGCCACTCAGCACCAGCTTCTAACTCCCAGAAAGAGACAGTTCCAGCAGATAAACGTGGCTGGTGACTTTTAGAATCGGCTATTTCAGTCTCTCTTGATGTCTGAGACTTGGCAGCAGTCCTGGTGTAATTAAAGCCCTTTTGTCTTTTGAGAAGACTGGGTGTTTCTTTGTGTTGCTTGGTTGGTTTTTGGTGGTTGGTTATTTTTTTTCCTCCCTCCCAGAGAAAAAGAGCTGAAATCTGCAAGTGTGGTCACACATAAAATGAATTTAACTTCTTCTGTATGAGACCCTGAATGGGATGTTGCAATTAATGGCTTTTATTGCAAACTGTAAAAGCCATACAGCAGACAATATGCAGTAGTTAAAACTACAAGTGAATTACAGTAACCCATATCTCAGATATGCTGCAGCATGCTTAAAACTGCCCACATAAAATCACTTACAGATGCTGAACTCCAAAGTTAAATAAGGAGTCTGCATGGTGTAGAAAGTTCCTTTTTTCTGCTTGGTTATAGCTATCAAGAACCCTGCAGGTTTTATTGAAAGACATGTGTGACTAAATGGTAAATTAATTGGAGGTTAACATTTTTTTTTGCACTTTTGGATGAGGGAGCTGTACTCCTTTAACTGTCTTGATGGCAAAAAAAGAAATCCCAACAAACAAACATTTCCTACACACCCATCACCCCCGTGGTGTTATTGTTTGCTGTGAAGCCTAAATACAAGCTTATGTTCAGGATTGGAGGTTGGTATTGAATTAATATGGGCAACGTAAGAGGATCATACTTGAAACAAAGCAATTTGCCTTTCTAAATGTGACCTTAAAGTGCCTGGAAGTATTTCAACCTCTGTAAACTGTTAGGGCAAAAATTATTTGGGTGAGGTGGGACTGATGTTCCTGATTGCAGCGTTTCAGAGCTCAGGCATTGGCTCCTGCTTTGTTCCCTTCCTCCCCCACAAAAGCCAGTCTCTGCTGGCCTCCTGAGGGTACCAAATGCCCAAAGCCATCATATTGTAGAGTCTTCATCTGCTGCTGAGACAGCTGGTTTATATTTATAGGGACAATACCAGCAGCTTCTGTCTTTCCACTATCAAAGCTTAAGGAATAGAATTTTAAGGACTGCCTTTAAGGAATTCTTGTTCTGCTCAGTAGTGAAGCCAGAAAGGACATGGCTATTGAAACAGCAGAGCATTCAGGCTCCCTAAGGCCCTTCATTCTGCTTTAGTTTAGCTGCACATAAAGGAACTATGGAATTGCAGCAGTTATTCCAACTGTGGTGTCTGCAATGGAAGGCAACACTTGTGCGTAGGTGTTTTATTTTTTCTGGATATTCCCTTAGTGATCAGTTCCCGGGGAAAAATGCTGCCAACATCCATATGTCAAGATAACTTTAAATGAAGGTAGGGTCTTCTGTTCTAGTTTTCTGGGGCCCTGTAAATTCCTGATTCTCTGAAATGAAAATAACCTGTGTGTATACACAGTCATGTGGCTTCTGTATGTTTTTCTGCTTTTCTGTGTTTTGTGCTTTTCTGTATTTTTTTCTGCTTTTCTTGTAAGGACAGTCAAAGCTGACTTTCTAGTGTAGATTTTAACTAGATCTTATTTTAGTTGAACTCTACCACTTCACATTTAAAAATGTGTTGCTCAAAAGCAATGGTTTAAATAACTGATGTTCAAAATTAACGCATTTCATGGACGTATTGCGAACATACTGTAAAATGATTTTTCTGTTAGGAAATGCTTACCCTTCAGGAAAGCTTTGTTATATTTAAACAGTTACTTTAAGCATGTCAGAATATTCTTGTTGGATAGGACATAACAGGGAAGACATCACTGACAAGTTAACACTAACTTAGCTTCCAGACTTGAGTCCAGTAGAAAACAAAGAGTATAAGCCTGGTCCTATTGGGAAAGAGCGTTCTTTAAAGAACAGAAAGGTGAAGGATGCCCAGCAGGGAGAGCCTGAAGGACAGGAGAAGCCATCTCCCACCTCTGTCAGAAGTCCAGAACCTGTCACTACAAAGGAAACCAAAGCAACGAGTGAACTGAGCACAGAAATAGGAACGATGATATCTGTATCTGCTCCAGAGTTTGGAACAAACACAAAGGTAAGAAAACCACTGACATATAACTGAGCACTGTATGTAAAATATGATTGCAGTGAGGTAATTGCCACTTGGTGGTAGTTACCTGGACAGCTGAGCCTACTGAACAGCAGATATGAAACATTAGTACTACTTGAATAACAGCTCTGCAGGAGTGGTAGGAGACATACTGTTTGTCACACCCTGTGCAGAGACCAGCTGGCGAGATTTTAAACTGTCCTGCTGCCATATGGATGGGAGCACTCAGTCCTGAGTGTTGCTGTGGAGAGTGGCACTGGAGCCTGGTGTAGGCAGAACCTGTGAATTCAGATAAATGTGATGGATGCAAGATGACTTCCAACAGAGAACTGGAGTGCAGTAGTGTGTATGATTGCTGGCTGAGTGCATAGATGACCTGTAGCTGTGAAATAAGTGCTGTTCTGTGAAAAGAGAAACCTCTAAACTGGGAATGTGCTAAGGCATTGGCTAAGGCTTGTTCCGTTTACCTAAAGGGTCTGTTTGTCAGGTCCTCTGGGCTTAGACACTGTCAAGATGTCCCTGGCAGAACTCCTTCAGGATACTGAGGACTCATCATAGTAGTTTGCCTGGAACTACCCTGACTTCTTTATAACTGTTCAACAGTGAGATGGAGACTTTCTCTCAGTATTCGTTGTTCTGCAGCTCAGTTCTGAGCTGTGGTGCATTGATAGCACTGGCTGAAAAAACATCCCCAGAGGTGCTCTCCTTTTTGCCTAAGGGCCTGTTTGGGGACTGCAGCATTGTGTCTTGAGCGAGAGCTGTGGTTGTCATCTCTCAAATGTAAAAGAACCATGCAGTTTGAGTAGCTACTAGTTAATAGTTACACCTTCTTTAGTAAGGGAAAAATGCTTCTTGTATGTTTGTGAAGCAGTTTTATTTGTTGTGTGCTGTTTCAGTCATCCTAGTCTTAATCAGGAATCATCTGATGCCATTAAGGAAAACTTATTCTCTCCTAAAGTTCCATTAAGAGTTGAAGAATCTGAAATGTGGACCACTCACAATTGATCCTTGTCACCCGCAGTTGGAAAAAACCAAAGCACAGGACAGCTTTGGCAGCTTTTTGCCAAGGTGCCATGCAAGCAGAAGATGCTCTGTTCTCTCAGTGAAGTGTTGTTATAGTGTTAGGGAGGATATTTGTGTCCAACCATGGTAGCTGTAAACTTGATTTTTGAGTGGAATGGCAAATACTTGAGAAAATTCAGTGCTGGGATTTCTCATCCTTCCTGCCAGTTTCCATCTTGTAAGTAGCAGTGAGTGGTTTATGTTCCTCCCAGAAAAGGACAAAGTGCCCTTCTTGTATGAGAATCAGAGGTGTAGAGCAGTAAACACCAGCTTGCTCGGGTATTTGGTAAGAAGGCTGTTTGTCTCTATCCTTTGCTTTCTCACTGTCTTACCAGCTCCTGTGACCAGAGCCCAACGTGGGAAGAGATGCTTTTTCTAAGCCACGCACAGAATAGAAACCTATCTCTGTTATGCAGGCTAACTGAATATAATCAAGTAACTCTACTAAAATCAGCAGAATTTACTCTCTACAATTGTATTTTTAAAGGATGAGTTCTTCAAAAGGAGTGTCTGGATTTTGTGCCTGTCTAGTCTTAGTTAAACACGGGTTGCCAGGGTTCTTTGAACTACCACAGAATTAAAGCACCAAGATTGTGTCTTCTGGAAGGAAGACCAGAGTGAAAGGAAACTTTCCAGTTTGTGTTGCATATAATTTTTCCTCATTAAGTGTTTGCTAAAAGAAACCTTTAATAATAGGCCTAAATACTCCAGTCTTAGCAGCACCAGGTTTGTTTGCTTTTGAATTCCTCTGTCATGAGTAGTTCCTGGAGCATCAGTAAGTTTGGTTTTTTTCTAGGAAAGAAGTGGGTATATTTTATATTTAATTCTCTGGAAGTTGATCCAACAACCTGCAACTTTATTGGATAAGATAACTTTCATCTAGATTATGCAGGAATAAACCTGCAATAAACCTTGCTACTTTTTTAAGTGGCTTTTAAAAGGGGTTCAAATACTGCTCTGGCCTTGGAGTTCTTGTGTATTGCAGCTGCTTTTTCTTGTCTTTATACTCTTTCTGTTGCTCATTAATGATGGAAGAAGTTTTGGCATCTTTAACCTGTTGTTTCAGGGTCAGGTGTTGAAGTTTTAGCAAACCTTCTCTTTTGATGCTCTTTAACATCCTTCTCAAAGATTACTGCTCAGCTTCTAGGAAGGCACACTTGGTGTATTTGATGATTTAAGTGTCTGTAAAAGCCAGCTGTCCTCCTTCAGAAGCTTTGTAAGAGTACCCCATCCATTCCAAAACAGACATCTTGATAAGAGCATGTGCATTTAATCATGCAAGACTGTTTTACCTTAGAAACTGTATAGATGTAAATCAACTCCTGCTGGTGGGATGTTTATTTAGAACATGAGCGTGATGCTCCAGAGCAATTGCAACTGTTTCTCTTGGATTTTGCAGTGTTTTTGTAGTAAAGGCAATCTGATGTGTCCATTTCTGAATTGGGAAACACACCTCACCCCTTGCCTTTCCCCACCTATCCATGTCTAAAGATTTGAGGTTTTCAGATGACAGGAATGATCAGTATCTGGCTGTGGGCACCAGGTATTTGTACAGGTAGTTGTGTCTTACAGAGATCAGGTCTAAAAGGACACAGGCTGTTTTTCAGAATATCTTGAGTATCTTTCAAGCTCTGGTTTGGGTGATTTATGCAAATCAGGAGCAAATCAAATAGCTTATTAATCCTGTAGAATACTCTGACCCTTTACAGCAAGGTCAGCTCTGAGGTCTGCCTTTTCCTTTGTTCATCAAGTCACTTGAGGTTTTGTGATCTTAAGAGAAAAGTAGGTAGTTATAAAAGGTTTACCTGTTCTTTTCCTTCAGATATAAATAACTTGTAGATAACTCCAAAAAAAGCATGAACAGCTTTTTGCTCTAGCTGTTACTAGTTTATAATGAACTAATCAGTTGGGTTTTTCAGTCAAGCAGTTGTACAAGAGAATCACTTTAATTGAATTACAAAACATTATGGTGTTAAGCCATATCTAACAGATTTCTGGACTTAATGTACCAGGAAATGAAGGATGGTTATTAACCTACAGGTTATGGAGTGGTGTTCTTACAGCTAAAACCTTGTCTGGTCTGTGTGTTCAGCACATAAAACACCCTTATAGGATGGTTCAGCATTGCACATACACTTCTGAGGGCACCAGAGCTGGTACAGTGCTTTGGTTTTAATTCTAGTAAAAAGGGGTTTCTTGTGCTGTGAGTTTGCAAAGTGAGAAAGCTGCCATTAGTCTTGATCTGATTTCTTTTGTAAGGAATTTTAGTGCTGAGACCCTGTAAAAACTGCATCCAGACCTTGAAGGATTTTTAATAATGTTACAGTAAAAACTTCCTTTTTCTTACTGAGGAACACATCCTAAAAAAACCAAGAAGCCAGTTCATTAGAAGGCCCTTGTGATTAAAGCAGCCTTGTGTGCTTGCTTTGTTTTATCCAGTCTAAAGTTGCCTGTTGGAATTCAGTACAAATATGCAACTTGCAGTTTGGTAGTTGGGATTGTGGGAAGCATCATATATCTTGTATTTCACCAGTTTAGCAAGTAAAGGAAGTAAGTAAATGGAGAAAATAGTTCTCTGTTTTCTTCAGGAATATAAAAGTAAGTTGATGTGCAAATTGTGTCCTCTCTCACCCTGTTATGGTTTAGCTTGTCCTAGTCATTTAAGGAAGATTCTTTGTTATTTGTCAGTATCTCAGTGCTTTAATTGCTTTTTAGGAGACATTGCTGTAGGCTTGAGGAGTAAATTGAGTGTGCACTATTTTAATAACTTATTGTCATACTGGTTGGATGCAATTAAACAAGCATTTTATAGTTTTTGCCTTCAAAATCGTTATGCATTGGCAAGTCCAGGCACTCAATAATAGTTCTGCTGCTAATTTGTCCTTCAGTTCCTTTGCAGTGTTTGGTTCTGAATGGACAATAGAGCCTTTTCTGAGCTTCAGACATGTAAAACTTTGGAGTTTGCAGTGCTTGCTAGAGAGTGGATCTTGGCTAGTCCAGGATCACACCATTTCTCTCATCAAAGTCTCTGGGTCAGGTTCTGCTAACACCTGTTTGCCTGTCCAGAACGTGCTCAGGAGATGACAGTGGTGAGAACTGCAAACCAGCACTGAACAGGGCTCACAGAAGTACCAGTGCCACTGTAGGTCATTCTCTGAGGGCTGACAGTGTTCAAGGAGACACTTTCCTCAGGCCCTTTATATCTTCAACTAGTCACTGCCTACAGCAAGGGTCATGGCAGTGGACCTTGTTTTTTGAGCACAGTAGAGTCCACTTCACTGTGACAGACCAGCTTCAAGGAAAACCTCTGGGTAGACTGGAAACCTCAATCCTTTTCTTCTTTGAAGTCACTACCCAGTGCAGAAATGAGGAGGTAGCCTGCACCATCCAGAGAATCTTGACTCTCTGAGACAAGACTTACAGGAAAAAGAAAATTGTTTTGCAAATTGCAACCATCCCTTTGTGTTCTTATTAATCTGGAGCATTGCTTGTCATAGTAAGAAATTTCTGTATTTATTTAAAGCTACAGAAAGCTTTCAGCCAATATATTTTACTTTTAAAGTAGGCTAAAAGTGCCCACAGATGGCTAAAGCATCTTGGGTGTCAAATGATCATTGGTTGCACCACCACAGTTCAGTATTAAAGTGCCCAGGCAGTACATTGCTCTGACTGTTCTTGCTTTACAGACTGTGTTTTGACTTGTCTCCAGATGTACATTGTGAGGTCACGAGGCAAACTGTAATCTCCCAAGAATTCTTCTGACCTCAGTAGCAAGTCAGCAATAAGGATTGCCAGACATGCCTTCTAAGAAAAAAAACAACGGTGTGAAGTTCTAATCTTCTGTTGCTTGGTGAACAGCTCCTGTAGGAAGGCTGACACCTGTCCAAGAAATTTGAATCTTAATTTAGGTAAGGGAGATATTTTAATGGAATTGTTTTTCTTCACAGGAGTCTGTAACAGACTACACTACACCTTCTTCTCATCCTAACACAGTGGCTACTAGCAGTACAAAAATGGAGGAGACTTTGGTGACGAACGTAAGTCTATTGCAGTGATCATCTTGACTTTGAAGACAGGAAAATATTTTCACACTTCTTTAAAGCACCAAAAAGTGCCTTCAGTAAACAAGTCAACAGGTTCCTTTCATGTGAACTAGCTCTGTGTTACCTAGTAATCTTACTCTGAAGGACATTTGGTTTGATTAGTACCTGCTCATGAATTCTTCGGGTGTTTTCTTGTCTTTTGAACAATCACAGTGAGCTAAAGAGCACAGAAAGTGGAGATGTTCATAGGGACAATTCTAAAAAAGCAAAGACAGGCATAATAAGGGAGTGTGTTCTTGGCAGCAGTTGGGACTTGACCCCTGGTACCAGTAGCAAGTTCTGTACCTGAGGTTGAAAAAAGGCTTTTACAACAAAGCAGTTTTGAACTGTAGCCTGAAATCACAACAACTGCATAGAATGGGAGCAGCTGAATGGTTTGTGAAAGCAGACAGGCTTTTCAGGTGTTCAGTTGCCGTGGAGGTGAGATGTTTGCAGTCCTCAAAGCCAGTGATACTGACTGTGTGAGCGTGGCATAGTGATTGAGAGAACCAGCTGGGTTGTGACTTGAGTGTGCTGGGACATCAGGGAGCTTGGATCTTGTGATTTTTGCTCTTTGAGTAGCAGAAATAGAATTAGCTGAGAGTCACATTGATTGGGGAAAGAAGAATCATACAGTAGGATCTTAGTTTTTTATGAGGATGTCGTGTGAATTCCATCTAAAAATGCTTTTCAGCTTACTGCAGCATCATTTTGAAGCATTACTGGTTGAACTTCTTATTCTTCTGCTGGCTTTTGTGGTAGTGTTGTGGTTTGTGCCTTTGGTGGTTAGTTTGGAAGACTGAATTCTGTTGTGTTAATGATATCCTATCCCTGTGGATGTGGGAGTTCAATTTCTAACACAGGAATTAGGGGCTGCTGGCCACAAAGGATCTGTGCCATCCCCTGCTTCAAAGCTTCAGTATCTGTCTTTTGGATTAGCCTTATCCAGTAGAAGTCCATTAGCTGTGCTATGAATGGAGAAAGGAATGGCTAGAAGTATTAGACTGGCCACTGCAGTATTTTTGATGCATTTCCTTTGAACCTTCTAGGAAATGTGTTGGTGTTTTCGTAGGCAAAGATAGCAATAGCATTATGTCAAGTTTATTTCCCCAAGTATCACATCTTTCATCTTTTGAAAGAGAAAATAACTGAGTTCAGTTATTGGATGGCAAATCTGGTTTAGTTTGTTTCATGGTCCTATGACTTTGCAGGTCTATAAAAGCTTCCTCTTTTCACAAACTACATCTCAGAATTCAAGGTCCTGAAGCCCCACGTACTGTATTGGTACAAAAAAGGACAGATTTGGCTTGGGGAGAATTTTTGCATATCAGTAAACTGAAATGGTACTGAAAGTTAAATCCCAAAACAGACAATGGGTGATTGTTTATGCAGAGGACGTGGACACCTTAGAACCTTAGTCTTCAGCCTCTTAAAGAGATGAGAAGCATCTTGGCACCTGCTGAATGGCCTTTCCCAGCCTACCAAATTTTCACCTTATTTTATCAGAATCTCCCTGCCAAATGCTCAAGCCTTGAAGAAATTGTAGCTCACTTGATAAAGCTTGAGCTTTGCTTTCTGGGGCTTTTTCTAGTAGACGTAGTTAGAATGTGATGTGTGTTGCCTGCCTTTCAGGTGCCCCTGCCCCACACCCTTCCCCTCCCTAGGAGGGAGACTTTACAACAGAGCTCCAGCCTAACTCCAGTTTCTCCCGCTACCGTCGACCTCACCCTCAAGGTATGTACCACATCCCTCTAAGGGTCGTTTTCTTGCATGCAGGGGAAAAAAGTTAATGGAGAACTTGCTGGTGAACCTTTTTTTAGAGCCTTCCTTTGTTTCCTCTGCTGAACTGCTTTTGCATATAAATGGATGGCTGAAACACGAGACTCTATCAAAAGATGCATTTAAGTTATAAATTTCTAACCCCGTTTTGCATTAACACTTGGCATCTCAACTAGTCTTGGCTCCCACTGCCCTGAAAACCAAGATCCCAGTGTTTTAGCATTGTACCATGGTGCTCATGGCAAACCATCAGAATCCAATGAGGATTTTTGAGAGTTTAGCTTAAAATAAGTTGCCTGGTTTGGTATTAAAGGCTTTAAGGAGTTGCTTGGTAAGCCGAGCTTGATTTCTTCTTAGCTGTAAGCTTTTGGTGCAGTGATAATGTGGTTTGGAGTTGGATGGCTGAAGTTCCAAATGGTGAAACGTAGGCGGTGTGTTGGTGTCTCTGAAGGGCAGTTAGATCAGCGAGTCAGAACGTGTTTGGTTGTGTTATAAATGTTCTGTTGTTTTCTGCTCTCCAGTGTAGAGCAAGTGTGTAGAATATTTTGAATGGTGTTTTCCTATGTTGTTAGATTTTGGACTGCATTGTATAACTCACTAACACAGAGTTGGGCTCTAGCTTTGCTACTGTATTTTTAGAAGTTGTTGGTCTTTTTCATTTTTTTGGTGTCCTAGATCTGCTTTTTGATTGTGACTGCAGGTGACTGAACCAGTAGAAGCATTGTTGCTGCTTCTAGTTTTGAGGAAGAGTGATGCTTGAACTTAGTTTCTCTAAATTTTTTGAAGAAATTAAACTAGAGATTGGATGCAGAACTAACACTTTGGAGAAACTTGCCTGTCAATCCCAGTGAGACTTGTCTCACTGGTGTCATTTGACAGCTGCTTGCTTGTGTTCTCTACAGATGATAGATATTAATGTCCTCTTGTTGAATCTTTGCTTTTCTTTCGTTAACACTTTATTTCCTAGAAAGTATAACATCTTTCTAAAACAATAGACCAGCAGAAGTGGGGAGAGGACTGGAGAGGGACAACTAGTTTAACAAAAACCTAGTTTTCTGTTGCTTTCTTGTGTAACCATTTAGCAGAATCTGACTTTCTGGCGTCTGAAAGCATTGTCTGCAATAGCTGTCTGACTGTTTAGCAGCTGGAGGTCTGAATCCCATGGAATACAGATGGGAATGTTACTGCAAAGAGCGTGGGCAACATGCCTTTGTGGAGCAAACTGTGGTGTTCATGTCATTCATCCTGCAGTTTCCTTTTTCTGCTGTTCTGGTTTTGGTTGTTTCTCAGTGGATGATAGATTTTGGATGTGCAGTAACAAAATATGTCAAAGATTCATGTTTTGAGGCTACCTTGAAGAACCTTCTGACAAAAATCTGAACAGAAAAGCATTTGGAAACTGCTTCTCCCTAATTTCCTTATTCCAACCACTGGAGCTCTACCTTCTGTTTACAAATGCTGAAGGCAACAAGCTTGTTTGGAAGCATATACTGAGACTTTCACCTTCACAACAGGCCTTCTGGTCCAGGCAGAGCAGAGCTACTCTTTTGGCATCCTCTTCAGTATAATCCTTGCTTTTTTTAAAAGATACTTTTGGAGCAGGAGAGAGTAAAGCATTTCCTTCCTTCTCTTAAAAGAGCATGATCTCCAGGTTCTGCCTCTGTAAAGGATTAGTTCCTTGCACCTCCTCTTACCTCCATCCCTTGTCACAGAGAGCTGTCTGTGAAGAGACTCAGTGGGGAACTCAGCCATAATCAGTCCCACTACTTGGCATCATTCTCCCATGGTGTAGGTATAAGGTGCTCCTATGGGAAGGCTTGTTGAGGTCTCATTTCCTTGGAGTAACTTTGCTAAAGACACCTTCACTAAGACAGACATCCTCTTAAGGGCTTGGCTGATAGGGCTGTTGGTAGGTGAGGAACTGAACAAAAGAAAGTCCAAAGCCCTCTTAAACTGAGCTGCCTGACCTTCCACGTTCTGAGGTTTCATCTAAGATTCCTGTGTAAGCATCTGGTCTGGAATCTGACACATTTTGACTTTCTGATCACTTAGACTTTGGTGCACTGAAAGATATGTACACTGGGATTTATCTCCAGCGAAGGGTTTGGGTACTGGACCATTATTGCAGTGGGAAGGCACCAGTGGGTCAACAATAAAGAGAAGCCTCAAGCAACCACGATCTCCTCCTTTTCCCATAACTGAGTGAGCAGTGAAATTACAGGACTAACCCCAGCCTCACTTAATTTAGAACCTTTTACTCCTTCATGTCTGGTCTGTAGGTGGTGCTGCATAGGCATTCCAAGTGTACCAGTCTCTCCTGCATCTTTTTTTTCGGCTTAAGAAGTTAGGGGTCGTTCAGAAGCTCTCTGAAAGCAAAGCTGTTAGAAAACTCAGGACTCTGTTATGTGCCCTGGATATAACAAAATGCATTGTGTAGCTTTTGCTATCAGTGGTTTCTCCAGGACATCATGAAACTCACTGAACATAGCAGAAGCTTCTGTACCTCCGTTCACACATTCACAGGTACTTACTTTATCTTAATGCCAATGCAATACACTTAAGCAAAATAATTTACAGTAGGTTAGTAATAAATTTTGAAGTTTGCCCTGTCTGAAAGAATCAAAATCAATTTGGAGGAGAATGTGTAGGAGAAACAAAGAATGATTGCTGGGGAAGATGATCTCAACAATGAAATTAGGTGACTTGCCTCTGAAGGATTCAATGTGTAACTAAGTTTTCCTCCTCACCCTTTACTCTCTTGAGGAATACAGAACTCCCATTTTCCACGTGGGTGTGTGTTGATACCTGTTACCCACTTTTTTTGATATTTCTCTGATACTTTGTCACTTCTGAAGCATCCAGACAAATAACCTCAGCCACGTTTGGCCTGTCTAGACTGTGCCTAACTCATGTAAAGCAGAGTGGGTTGACAGGAGGACTTTCAGAGAGTGCAGGTCCCAGTTAGGGGGACTTTCTTGATCCAGGCAGTGAGGTCAGACATGTTGGTGAGTATTTGTCTCTTTATATATACCATTAAAGGTACCACCTGGCCTTGAGAAACTTAAAGTGAGCAATTCCAGCCTGTGGCATCCAGCTCTGCTGGCAGATTTTTGGTTTCAGCTGGAGACAGCTGAATATTGTACAGAAATCCCTGGACCATGTTTGAGCCTTTAAATTAGGGACCGTAGTCTGAAACATTAATATTTCCCTTTCAGTAGTCTCTCAGAAGTGTCTTAATTTAGATTTTATATTGTGTGTCTAATGTAGCAATAATTAGATTTTATTGGCTGCAGTAAAACCATAGTTCTTTCCACTTTGGTTGGAACATAATTGTGTATGGAATATTTCGAGTTTCATCTCCCTTGCTGTGCAGACATAAGCTCATAATTATTATAGAAGTAGAGGAGCACGAAGCATTTTTAGCTTTAATATAAAGCAGCGTGCACAGGCTGTGCCAGCTCGTGATTGCTTCTTGAGCAGCAGTTGCTTTGGAAATCTAAACTTGACTACTGTCATGTTTACTGAAGTGTGCATTGGATATTTTTGGTGGTCACTCAAAAGCAGATGATTTACCCAGAAAGCAAGGGGCCGTTTCATTTAAATGGCCCAAGCAACTTGTAAGTAAAAGACTTGATGGAAATATTTAGAGTAATTTCTTACCTTTCTTTTGCTCACTGTGTCTTTGCACTTCATGTCAAACAAACCCAAACCAAGTTAGTGTGAGTGAACTCTCTTTTGAGCATTGAGTGTTAAGATGATGAACTGTGCACGTGTGCAGTTGGAACAGATGATAAGCTCCAACTTCAGGCTGAATGCTTTTTGCATGAACAGAGTTGCACGATTACGGTGCCTATTCAGGAGGCTCGCATGAAGCCCAAGTTGCCTTTAGACTGACAGGAACTGTTAAGAGGAAGACTGTTTGACTAGTTGACACTTCTTAATAAATGAGGACATTTATTTTCTTTTAAATAGATGGAGTCTGCACGCAAAGCATGGGAGAATTCCCCGACCATGGGGGAGAAGAGTTCTCCAGTGACCTCGGCAGCGTCTCCTATCGCAGGTGGCAGTGGCAGCAGCAACAGCGGCGGCAACACTGGGCCAAGCAGTGGCACCTACAGCTCCTTCTCTAGTGCATCAATGCCTCCTATTCCTGTGGCCTCAGTTACACCCACAACTTCGCTCTCAGGTACCGCACGCCGAGATCGTAGTATCCTGTTGTGTTGTTCCTTGTTCTTCAAGAGATTGGATTCCCTTTGGAGTTGTTAAATGCGAAGCTCACAAGTTTTACCTTAGTATGGAATGTCAGATCTGAACAGCAGCTTCCCAAATACCTTTTAACTAACAGGGAAATACTTCACCTGTTTCACTTCAGTCAACTGAAAATTATACTAAGATGTCTCTCTGCCTAAACTACTTATATGGACTTGAAAGAGGAGGTAAACTTCTCTTGGCTGCCTTATTGGTTTCATTCTGTTCAGCTGAATGAAGGAAAGAGCAGAGTAGATTTTGGGGCAGAGGATAGTTCTGATATCCAGCTAATTGGAACTTCCCTTTGTGCTCTTGCTTTTTGAGTTAAAGCCTCAAGAACTCATAAAAAACCCCCTTCACAGAAGGCAGAGCAAATGTCCAACTGCTCTTCACAAGTAGTGCTGGTTGCCACCTTCGTTCTTGGCACCAAACAAAAGATGCTATAGCTGGTTAAGTCTTCATGCCTTGGAATATTAGAATATATTCCCAAATCTCAGCTGAAGCCTTTGAGAAAAAGCTTTTTTTGGAGAATTGTCTCTCAGCCATGGGGCTCAACCACTGTATGTTGCAGTGTTTTGTTGCATAACTAACCAAGATGCCTCCTGCAGTACTTTTGTAGGCTCCTGTAGCTGAGAAGGAGATGCATTATAGTTGCAGCACTTCCTGTAGTGAACTTAACAGAATTGTCTCGTGTTTTTGTCATGTCGATGGAAACAGCTGCATTGGGTTTCAGTGGTTTTTGCCAGTTGTTGCTGTGCTTGCATAGCTGTCCCAAAACTTGGACCACTGAACGATGAGGCTTTGAAATATCTTTGATTGATGTGTCCCTTGCTTCTCCCCTCCAAGGAGCCGGAACATACACCACCTCTTCACTGAGCACGAAGACTGCGAGCACCTCTGACCCTCCTAATATCTGCAAAGTGAAGCCCCAGCAGCTGCAGACGAGCAGCCTGGCTTCTGCCAGTCACTTCTCCCAGCTGAGCTGCATGCCATCCCTCATTGCCCAGCAGCAGCAAAGTCCCCAGGTCTACGTGTCCCAGTCTGCAGCAGGTAATGCTGTTTGTGCCCGAGAAGCCACGTGTCTGCTTTTTTGGAGTTCTGAAGCTGCAGAGTTGAATTTCGTTCTGGTTTTCTCTGCAGTAAAGACAGAATGATGTAGAGCATTCTGTAGCAAATATTCACTAATTGTGTCTTGCTCTAAATCTGCAAGTTTCTGTCAGTAACTACAAAGATAGTACTGTGTTAGTTCTTTGAGGAAAGTAAATTTGAGTCTCTTAATGCACCATTTTTCTGTTGCAGAATTGTACATCAGTATTTAAGACCAAAAATGATTGTCTTGATTTCTTTCTTAAAATGCTACAGGAGTTTAGAATTGTGACATATTTTCTTTAAAGAAAATCCTACATAGAGTTAACCTAAATTACATGACATTATAACATGTTGTTCCCCTTCCTTCACCCAAACACCTTTTTTTGGCCAGAATCTGTTGCTCATCCCTCCAAAATTGTGTGGGATTTAAGATGCCTGTGTGAGATGGATAGACTCTGAGAGAGAGTTGGAAAAGATACCAAAGCTGGTTGGACACCACAGCTCTCCAGTTCTGTGTCTTCTCCCAGCCTCTCTGGTAGCAGTCATGCTGGGAAGTAATGACAGTGGCTGCATGTCTAACTCTTGATGAAAACCTCTCTAGCAGGGAGATGTTTGGAATCAGGTACTAATTGTATTGCTCTTCCTGAGGTACTACAGCTCAAATCCCAGCATTTTATATGGATACAAGTCATCTGTTCAACACCCAACATGCACGTTTGGCACCACCTTCTCTGGCCCAACAGCAAGGCTTTCAACCAGGGCTTTCTCAGGTACTTGGGGATTTCTTATTCTCTCTTTTCCCCTCCCTGTCCATATTGCCTTGAAAGTTATACTGATGATCCAATGGGGAGAGTGGGACTAAAGACTCAGCAAAAAAATGAGGTCATGCCTGCCCTTGCCATTTCATTCTGGTGCACGCAGGGGGTGTTTGATCTCTGCTGTTGCTGAGAATTAAAGCATTTGTCGTGAAAGTTGAGGAAAGTTTTCACTCAAATATATGTGAAAGCACATATTCACAGGAGGTGTTTGTGGTCATGTTAGTGCAGGCTTGCTCAACTTTGGCGGTACAAAATTATATGTGATCTGGTGCAGTTGTTTTGTACACAAATCTAAATGATTCATCCAGTTTCGGCTGGTTATTTGCAAGAAAAAGTGCAAAATTCAACTAGAAAGTAATTTTCTTAGTGGCAGCAATACTATCTGTGCATGCAGCCTTGGGATTTGACATTCTCTGTTTACTTTTCATAATACTACACAAATCACACCTCAAACTGTAGCTTTTCTACGTGGCTTTTGTCCTTGGATATTTAATGTTTCCTTTTTTCTGCAGCCTGCTTCAGTTCAGCAGATCCCCATCCCCATCTATGCACCTCTGCAAGGACAGCACCAAGCTCAGCTGAGTTTAGGAGCAGCACCAGCTGTTTCCCAAGCCCAAGAGTTGTTCAATTCCTCCTTACAACCTTATAGGTAGGTAGCATATGCAAATTTCTTTGGGTTTTGAGTGGCAGAATTTATTGAACTTGATTCCCTGCAGACTTGTGTTCTGTGCTCCAGAGCTGCCTCATCTTCCTTGTCTTCTCCAAAATCTCTTCTGTCTGAGAACTCTGTATGCAGATTGTGTGTCTAGTCTGCTTGTACAGATTATGTATGATAGTTGTATCTTTAGAAATCCAGGCTAAAAAGCTGAAAACATGAGTATTTCGTACTGAGAGAACAGAGAAAGTCTGTCCCTTTAATTCAGCAATTTTCTAATCAAACCAGCGTTGGAGTCATGAAACACTTTGAAATCCTAGTTTGAACTCCTTAGATGGTAAAACTTAATTTCAGATGTGTGGGGGTAGCCGGCTATGTTTTAGAATGTTTTCTGTTTGCTACAAAAGATAATAGTAAGACCAATTGGCATTGGTAGCCAGACTAACTTCCACTGTAAGCCTTTCCAAAGCTTCCTTGCACTTCCTATCAAAACTGACTCACAGCAGTATAATTCTGACCAATGCTGTTGGTTTCACTTTGAGGAAGTTTCTTTGGAAGTTTAATTGGAGGGTTTTGCCTGGGCTGTAGAAAAACCTGCTTGTTGCAATGTCGAAGACTGAAGCCACAGAAAGTTTAATTAACTACCTTTGTATCCTGACTTTGTGCTTGGCTGATTTTGTGGGACCAAGTGTTGCTTGTCCTGCCACAGCTGACAAAAGCTGTTGCAAACAGTTGGCTAACTTCAGAAACACAGTCAGTTTGGCATGTGCTCCAGATTAAATGAATGCTTCTGGCAGAGGAGGATAAACTTTGAGAGGTGCAAGTTGCTGGTTGAAAAAAAAAATGCAACCAAAAGTGAAAAATGAACAAAAAAAACACTAGTAAAAAATTTTGTCTGCGTTGAAGAAAATCCTCTGCATACAATGTGGAAAAGTTTCTCCAGTGCTCAGAGTAGGACTGTAAGAGTGTTTTGCAGTTAAGGAAAGGTACAAATCAAAGCCAGTCCAGGTGGTGTAACCCAGGTGTTGTGTCAGACCTGCACACGGCCACCACAGCAATAGATCAATGGGATCATACATAGCCACCATGTGATAAACTAAAAAATGTTTGTACATCAGAAACACTCTCCTCTGAGCTCCAGAGCTTTGAGAGGGGCATTTGGTTAAAAAAATCTTAATTCTTCAGTCTCGAGGTGGCTCTTAATGGCAATGTTTGGATAGGTATTTCAGATGGACTTAAGACAACCTGACTGTGGTGCTTTTGCTGTACTGGCTTTGGTCTCTGTTTTTTAACCAAACTGCAACTTCTCCATGTTGATGACAAAGGCATTGGATATCTGGCTAAAATTAAAGGCTGTGTGTGGTCTCTTTTGAAACTAAAACATTCATTTGGAAGCTACAATTGTCCGTATCCAGTGATTTAACCTGTAAGTATTGGAAGTTGGACTGTGGATTGGTCAAGAGAACAAAGCAGTTTATTTATGACTAAGTGGAGCTATTCACATGTGCTTCCCTGCCATCCTACCTTATAGCTAAGAACTGACAGCTTCTGTATTTTACAGTTAAGTTATCCAAGAACTGTTATAGCATGCACATGCAAATAGATAAATGTAATTTAAGATTTTTAGTAAAAAGCCTAATCCTTTCTTTTCCTGTGGCCTTTAGTAGCATCTGTTATATTGTGTACAGGGTAGATAGAAAAAAACCCCCTTCCTTTCTCACGTGAAAATGTGTTCAGTAGAGCTAAGCATTCTATTTCTATTTAAAGAATATAAGCTGTGCTCCTAATTTTTGGTGGCTCGTAGTTGAGCTCTGTCAGCATTTTTATGTGTGGTGCTTCAATCCCTTGCAGATCTCAGCAAGCTTTTATGCAGAGTGGTTTGTCTCAGCCGTCGCCAGTGGTTCTGTCTGGTACAGCCTTACACAACTTCCCAGCAGTCCAGCACCAGGAGCTTGCTAAGGCACAGTCCAGCCTGGCATTCCAACAGACTTCTAACACACAGCCTATCCCCATCTTATATGAGCATCAGCTTGGTCAGGCTTCAGGACTGGGAGGCTCTCAGCTCATTGATACACACATTCTGCAGGTAGGAAATGCTCCAAATGAAAAGCTTGTGCAGTGGTTTGATACAGGACATCAAGTCTTGCTCAGCTCGGGATAAGCCCACCTATGTGATAACAGTCAAGGTGACAGGAAGACTAAGACACTTGGAAGAGAATGTTCTTTTAATTTCATAAAGGTACATTAGCATAATCTCTGAATTGAGGCTTGTTCCCCAAATTACAGGGCTCCTCACAGTTCTGTCGTTAATTAGAGCTTCAGGTTGAATTTCTGTTATGGTCGATGATAAAGGGCTGTTGTAGCACCTGCAAATGAGAGCTTTATCACAAACTGAAACCCTCAGGTTGTCAGCTCCCCATGCTGTCGTTTCTGCTGCACTGGTTGATGTCCAGAGGGTTGTCCCACACTGCCTTGGAACTCTCCTGAATGCTCTTAAGGTAATGGTGTCTCTTGCTATCCCTAGGCCAGAGCTACGCTCACTCAGGCTTCAAATCTCTACTCTGGGCAAGTTCAACAGCCTGGCCAGAGCAATTTCTACAACACTGCACAGTCTCCCAGTGCTCTCCAGCAGGTAAACTATGGCATGGTAAATTCCCTAAATTGTATTCTTCTTAAAAGCACGTTGTGTTGATGGTGTCTGTGGTGTGGGGGTAGAGGTGGGGGCTGAGAAATTTTTAATTCTTCCAAAATGCAAGAATTTCAAGTTAATAGCAAAGGAGAGCTACAGCAGCAGCCCTGAACCAGCTGAATTGCTGATAAGTTATATGACCCGCAGTTCGTGTTGATCATTTGTCCCTGGCATCCTTCTCTTAAATAGTTCATTTTCCATTGATGGACAGAGGTTTAATTGGCACAGTGGTGTTGCTAATTGACTGAGGCACATGCTGCTTTTATGGGGGGAAGGTATCAGGGATGGTGGAAGGATAGAGAGGCAAACTCCTGGTGCTTTGTGCAGCCTAATGGTTGACCACCAGATCTCACTGAGATGAAAGCCAGTGATAACAAATGTGTAGAAAATAACTGAGAAGTCAGCAAATAGGTGATGATACAGAGAAACAGGACAGCCAAGGCAGTAACCAGGAATCTGTATCAGGAGGTTTGTAAAACACCTCCAGTGATTTTAAGGATTTTTAATTCTTCTGTGAAAGAACTGTTTATTAGCTGTGTGCAAACATTGTCATATTCACAGGATACTGTCTAAAGGTTTCTGTCTTGTGGTTCAGTTTTTTTATTTAAGTGGCCTTAAAAAAAAAAAGCTTCTGATGGACTGATTTATTATAATAGCCTACCTCATACACATGAAAAGTTGCCAAGATAAGAAATGTAGAAGAATCATGAAAAAATTGGATCTCACCTATTGGAAATCTAACATAAAGTTTTAAGGACCTTTTAGAAGGGTTAGTGATTATAATGTGTTCAGTCCTGGCTGTCTCTATACTTTTAATCTGTTATCCTGCAGAGCAGAATCCTAGTAAGCCTTTTTTCTAGTCACGCTCAGAATATAATTTTGCAGGTTGTGGATTGTCAGAGTAGGACATGCAGTGACTCCTACCAGTCAGGTCACTGCTGTGGTATTTTCACATTTACCACTCTGTGGTGTTTTCAGCCCACAGCACTCTCTGTAAGTGCAAGCAAGGGACAGGCTGCAGTTTGTTGGGGTTGTTTTTAACTTCAGACTGTTGGTTGTTGGAACTCCTGGAAAGTTAAATCTGGTTTTCATCTCAAACAGTGTCCTTTGATGACTAAAATTTTCTAAGTAAACAGCTAAGCCAATCCAGTCCCCTCCCCAGCTCGCTATTTTGTTCTGCTTTTGTTTGAGTTAAATTTACTTCTTCATACATTGAAATCATGTTGAAGGATCTTGGCGTTTGGAGATGTCATGCAACTTTGTTTCTGAAAAGCAAAGACCCAAATGCCATTAGAATTGATTATAAAGGCAGACTGAACAATAAATTAACTTGTTTGCTTGCAGCTCTCTGGGTAAATGTATGAACTCATTAAGCCATTTGCCTTGAATAAAGCTGAAGTTGTAGAGCTACTAATGAAAGTTAAATAATGGCCTTTGTGTCTGTGTTACTGGTGATTCTGCACTTTCTTTCCAGGTGACGGTACCTCTGCCAGGATCCCAGATTTCTTTGCCCAACTTTGGATCCACAGCACAGCCACTGATTGCCCTGCCCCAGTCTTTACAACCACCACTACAGCACACACCACCACAAGCCCAGGCTCAGAATCTGAGCAGGCCTGCACAAGTAACCCAGCCTTTCCGAGGACTGATCCCAGCAGGAACTCAGCACAGCATGATTGCTGCCACTGGAAAGGTAACAGCACTGCTACATCTGCAGGACTGAAATTATTGGGAAGCACAGCCACGTGTTGGTTTATACAACCAGTATGTTGACTTATATCTAAAAATCTGCCTCGACTCTAAAAGGTAGGGAGGGGAAGACAGGAAAGGCAGTCAGTGTTAGTGCCTGAGTGACTGGGTCTGTGTGTTTTGTGAAGGTTTAGCTAAGGGTCTGTAGCTACTGGTCCATTTGCACTGTAGGAATACCTGGTTTGATAGTGACTTTGTGGACTGGTAGGGCATTCCATGTAGAAGCCATGTAGAAAATGGTACTGAACCGTTGTTAGAGCAGCTGGCAAACAACTGTCAGGGCTGGTGTCTGATTCTGGTCATGCTTGTGTTTGTTGCTTTGTTTCTGGACTCACACCAGAGCAAGTTGTGTGGGTTCAAGAGCTTCCAGTGCAACAAAGTGGAGTTTTAGGGGCTTCAGTGGACTCTGATCAGCTCTGACCTTAAACTGGAATTAAACTCAGCAAGCTGCATATTAAGAATGTAGCATTTTATGCAAGGCAGAACCTCTGATGTGTAATTAAAAAAGAAAGCTGATCTGGCAGCCGAGGAAGACTCCCCAAGTGACTGCTCCAGTAAGGAAATAACACTGAAATAGTGTAAGAAACTTGAATATCTAGAGGGGAATTCTCTCCTTTATCTGAAGCTGCTAAGGTAGTTGCCAATGAGTACATGCATGAAGCTGGCTTGCAATCACAAGGTCTCTTGTCTTAGATGGAATCCCAGATTTACAGGCATCTGGGATTTTTGGATAGTGTGCAGCACAAGACAACTGGAGTAAACTTACAGGTGAGCAGTGGCTGATAAGACTGGACATGAACTCAGCTAAGGTTTCTGTCAGGTACAGCAAGGTCTTTCCCCACCTCAGGGAGTAATCTGCCTCTGGAGCTGCACCTGAAATCCCTGCAGCCTGTGGCCTAGATTTTAGGGTGCTTTGGAGTATAAAATGACCCCGCTGTTCCAGAGATTTACAGCTGTGATAAGAAAAATCTCCCTCGAGCGTTAATTCCATGTCTTGGGCAGTAATGGCACCCAGAGTTTGAGACCACCCAGATGAAGTGTTCAGCCTGTCACCCCCAGAGTGTGTGTGATGATTTTGGCACCGGGCACTTTTCCAGCTTGATGGGATCTGACCAAATCTTTCCACCTTTATAGTTGTTACGAGCCCACCTTGCAAGCAGCATGTTTCCTGCCACAGTTGTCATTGGAAAATGATCACTCATTTCAGCAAAAAATGAGGATGCAGTGGGTTGGTGTCCTTAGATGACTCTCCAGCCCTGCTCTAAGAGTTCCATCATGTTCCTGTTAGAGAAAGCTTAAAACAGCCTCTCATTTTTAACTAATTTATTGTTACTGTTATGCTTCATGGCCCTGTGTGGAAATACACTGTTGCAGAGACTTAATTTATTCTGTTCAGTGTATCTGCAATATAGCATGCAAGATTCATTGCTCCAGCTAGTCTGCAGATCTTTTTTCCTTGAATGACAGCTCCATTTTGCTGTGCTTTAAGGGTTTTTTTATAGAACTGGACTATTTTATGTCATTTTTCTTTTCAGCATTTTTTGGGATTATTTCTAAAGATTTTCATGTGGTACCTGAGATGGGAATCTCAGATAATGAGATTTGAACTTCAAAACACATCTTTTTTTTTTTTTAGGGCCAAATAGATGAAATGACTCTCAAATCCCCTTTCCTTGTGCAGGAGGATCAAGTTAGAAAGCCACTACCAAGTGCCAGATAGTGCAGGAAAATTATACAGAGAGGTGGTTGTGGTGCTGGGCTTATCCTAATTGTAAGAGTCCATTCTGCAGTGAGGCTTTCATCTCCACTTAAATTACCTGTTTTCACTGAGGTAAGCTAACAGCTGCTTAGCAAATCTAATTTTTTTAATTAGAATTAACATGTCAGTTGCTGTGTTTTTCAGATATCAGAAATGGACCTGAAGGCCTTTGGAGGTGGCATTGATGTTAAACCTGGAACACCACCAGTTACTGGCAGAAGTACTACCCCAACCTCCAGTCCCTTCCGGTAAATCTGCCTTAAGCTCAGAATTCCTTGAAATCAGAGCTAGAAAATGTACCTAGTCATGCATGAGCAGCCAGTTCTGAAAGGTGTGAGGCAAGGGGCCACTGATGTAAAATACAGTGCTTAAATCTTAGCTTACGAGCAGCATTCCAGTTGATCATCACATCTGTTGTAGTTAAACACAAGTACATAGCTCTGAAATAAAATGTGAAAAATATTTTTTGATTAAATGAAACTAAACCCGTCACGTGAAATGACCTGGGATTGTACCGGTAGGGCACTGAAGTGGCAGGGAAGATGTACTTTGGGATAAACTCTGTGACAGTTTATCTTAATTGTGGTGTTCTAAGTAAAATCACTTAAAGGCTTAGACAGCAGCTATGGCAGCAGTTCTCTTTAAAGGAGTAGGGGGTTGTTGCAAGATCCACAAGCTTCTCACAAGTGAAATTAGTAAGCTAGGCAGCCTCCTTCACGTTCACACAGTGCTGGTGTGTGTGGATCTTAGCTGGTGGCCCTGCCACTGGTGCCCTGCTGCTCCTTTCACCTTGAGTAACTGTATCACCCACAGTCTGCGTGAGAGCTCTCTGCAAGTCAAGCCCTGTTTCCTAAAGCAGGCTGCTCGGTCTTTATTGTCTCTGAGGGTTGTTTGCTGCCCTGCCCTCAGATAATCTTTCAAGCTTCATGTAATTCATGGTGATTCAACACCTTGAAAGTTTTAATGGAGGGTCACGTTCTTGGCTAAGTAAAACAGGGGGAGTAGTGTTTTCTGTGAATTCTTGAAATCTGTTCAAGTGCATTTTGGAAGGTTTGACAGCAGGTCAGAGTTGAAGCAGCTGCACACGTTCACTGCCTTTTGTGACAAGCTCTGAACTTGCCACAATAGAGCAAACAGTGTGAAGGGGCAGGACTGGGCAGGGATGGGAAGGGGAACACACTTCTAACATTAGTATTTGTGTCATGAATACTTTAAGGAAAGGTCTCTTTCACACAGACAGACCCCTGGAATCTTTCCATATCCTAAATATTTCTGATTATGGTTTCTCCTTGTATTCTGAAGTTCCGAGTTTGTTTGCATATAGACAAAGCTTCACACCAGCTTCTCGAAGAGATTTATTTTTTTTTACCCCTCCAATGCTGAATTTCTAGTTGTAACTAAAGGCAGAAACATCCTCTGAATGAAAGCAGTGTGATTTTAACTGGAGTTCTTTCCCTTAGGGCCAGTTCTACAAGTCCTAACAATCAGTCCAATAAAATGAACAGCATTGTCTACCAGAAGCAGTTCCAGTCAGCAGCTGCTGCTGTGAGAATGACACAGCCATTTCCTGCACAATTTGCACCCCAGGTAGGTGATTGGTGGCTTCCTACAAACAGATTTTTTTCTCTGTATGACCTGGTGACTAACTTGACTGTGTCTCCTCAGGCTTTATCATGGGGAGATACAAAATGGCCTCCTTAAAATGAAATGGCGTAAGAAAGCTGATTTCAAAGCAAAAAAGTATCCCTCTGATCTTGCTAACTAGTAGTGCTGATTTTGTGGTGTTTGAGTTCTGTGCACACTCAGGAATGTAATACAAGTTGTGAATGATGTAGAACAGACAGTGTTCTGGCTTCCCCAGGCAGCTGTAATGCACCTCGTCCTGCAAAAACGGGTCATTTGGTTGGGGAAGGGGAGGAGCTTTGTGTCTCAGAAGGGTCCCAGTGCATATTTTAAATGTTCAAAGACAAAGCAGATTTGCAGCTCTGAAGTACTGAAGGAGCAGTTCAGGTTGGAAAAGATCTCTGAGGTCAAATAGTCCATACAAGGCAGGGCTGATGGCAAAGGGTTTGATTTGCTTTGGCATTCCAGGGAGCGCAGCTTACAAGGGTGGTGCATCCCTGTTACAGGTTTCTCTAACCAGGCTGCTAGGGAAATGTAGCCTCTCTAAAAATGTAGGATATTTCTGTCTTTTCTTTTAGCATTTGGAGTGTTGGACTGCAGGACTTGTGGATTTGATTTCTGGATTGCCACTAGCAGAAACTACATCACCTTTCCGGGGCTGCCTTTCTCTAGTGGCTCCTCCACTGCCTTGTGAGGGTTTTCTCCCTTTTTACATGCTGGGTTGAAGTTGTTGGTGCTGCTTTCAGCCACAGCAGCACTGCAGGGCTGGCTTTTTCTTGGAGTTCAGGTGTGGCTTTTCCTAGCAAAAAAAACCTGTTTTCTTGACATAGCAGAGTAGCAGCTTTTCCCCCTTTAAGATAATGCCAACGTGCAATCTGGTTGGCGATTTTCTAATTGAGAACTGTCTCTTCTTGTTGTTTTTCCCCCACTTAGATCCTCTCTCAGCCTAACCTGCTCCCTCCATTGATAAGAGCCCCATTTACTAACACCTTCCCAGCGCCTGTTCAGAGGCTGCCAGTAGCACTGCATAGTCAGATGCCGTCTCAGATGACCACAGGCCTTATGAGCCACCCTCAGTTACCACGTGTGGCCAGAGGTCCTTGTGGATCAGTACCTGGAGCCAGAGGCAGTCAGGCCCAGGCTGCGCTGAAGGCTGAACGAGACATGAAGGTTAGTATGTGAACAGCAGAGCTGCTGCTGCCACCAGTTCAGTCTGACAGCTCTAGGGCAGGGATGTGTCTGCAAATCAGGGCTTCAGGAAAAGACCTCTGGACCCAAAGCTGGTAGCTGGGCTTTTAACAGCTGAAAACAGACCTTCTCTAAGCCTTGTTTTTTAACAAGAATTTTAAAATATTCGTAGGGAGCTTCCTTTCTCAGGTGGTCCTGTGGTCAGCAGCTGTAGAGCTGCCACTGCTCTCCAAGGCAACGTGACAACGAGGTGTCAAGAGCCTGGATTTTTATTGAATGAGTGATAAAGCCTCACGCCTGGCTGTTATCTCTCATTTCACATCCCAGCTCTGAGCAGCACTGTGGACCCTCCTGTTCCAGCCAGCCTTGCTCCTTGGGGACTCTGAAGAGTCATTTCCCAGTGGTTTGAAATGCCTGTGGTTAATTCTCTGTGGAAGAATGCAGTACATGGTGCACTGCACAGAACAGGGGGCTGCATTTCAGTAGCAGGGGGAATGACAGTCATCAAACTTGTTACAGCACTTTGGGACCCTTCAGGTCAAGGCAAACTCTTCTTCCCATGGCAGGACTGCAGTGTGGGATATCTGTAGGGGCACCATTGGACACTCAGCCTATTTGCTGCAGTGAGTGGCTTGAATAGATGGTACTTAGGAGCTCCTTCATCTACTGCCATTCACTGTTGTATAAAAGCAAGAGAATGTGGTGGTCCTGGTTATGCATGGCTGTAGGAGAATTCATTACCCCTTAAATTGTAGGTAGTTGGTCCATTTTGTTTCTACCACCAGTTCATGCAAAGACTTAGGAGGTGATGCTTCGTGTATTGTCCTGACTCTGTGTTGTGCATTGAGTCTGGCCAGTCATAGCAAATACTAATACACAGTTCTGGTTTCCTGAACCTCCCTGCAAACACTGTGGAAAGGAATGAGAGTTACTCTGTCACACTTGGTTACTTGGGATCAAGTCATCCAACCTTAACCTCAGGGGATGGCTGAAATCTGGGCTCAAGATTTCAGGTGTCCCTGCCTGGGTCCAGTAAAATCAGGCTGTTGCTGCAGTCTTGCACACCAGAGTTCACAGGTTTGTTTTCTGTTCTCTTGCTGCTTGAGTTACTTGGAGCAGCTACACAGTGTGAGAGCCAAGGCCTCTTGTTCCAGGCATTTGCTGTTTTGTCCCCCACCCCTGTTGTTGTGTCTGTGTTTCCCAGCTCCATTTTCTGGAAAAAAAAAAAAAACTTGGAGAGGTACATGGCTTAGTGCCTGTATTGCAGTTGGGGCTCCTTGTGTTAAGATACACCTTTTTAATTTAAAAAAAAAAGGTGTTTGACTGCATTGGGCTTAATTGTGCAGTTTCTAAAAGATTGAACTCTAATGGAATTCCTGCTTTGCCTGAGTGTGGGCAGGAAAGCCAAGTGCTTGGTGAAGTGTCTGGTCTGCACAGTGGAACTGGAACATGTCACAGGGCAGGGTTACTGGTAGGATTCAGAGGAGGGATTTGAAGGAAGCCAGGCAGTAGTTTGTGCTGCCTGGGATGAGTGCTTGCTTGGAGTGGGAAAAGATAAGGCTTCAGCTTACATGTAGCACAACTTTGAATCTGGTTCTCTTGCATCCCCATTGCAGGCTCTGAAGTCTGTGTTCAGAGCCACAGGAGGGGGAAATCTGTGTGCTCAGAGTAGGCTGTGGTGCTGTGAGAGCCCCTGCACTCCGAGGTGCAGCACACACGGCAGGAGCAGGGACAGCTGGAGTGCCCTGGGTGCCCACGGGAGTGTCCTGCACACACCCCTCTGACCACGTCTGACCTGTGCTGAGGGGGGAGCTGCAGTTTGAGCCTGCTGTCAGCAGTGTTTATACTTCTAAAGCTCTGCAACAGTAGTGGCATAAAAAGATGTTAGATAATGCTTCAGACTGTTGTCCTTGATCCTCTTTTCCTGGGGGCAGGATTAGGAAGAGGAAGGGAAGCCTAGGCATGAAGTTAAGCTACTGCTGAGGAGCCAAGCACCCATGGTGACATCTGGAAAGCAACTGGATGGACACTGCCTTTCTAGGAAAGTCTGGCCACTGCGGTCAGTCCTTTCCCCTTTGTTTAGGAAATACTTTTGTGAAGTCACTCTTATTCCAATGCCCTCTCTTCAGTAAACTTATTTTCTCCCTCTCTTAAGGCAAAGCAGAGAGCAGAGGTACTTCAGTCCACCCAGAGATTCTTTTCTGAGCAGCAGCAGCAGCAGAGCAAACCCATAGGAGGCAAAGCCCAGAAAGTGGAGGAGAATGGAAGCAAACCCCCCGAGGCAATTGCTGACTCCTCAGGAGTCTGCCAGGACAAAACAGAGGAGAAGCCCACGCCTGCACCCGCTGCCACACCGAAACCTGTCAGAACTGGACCAATCAAACCTCAGGCAATCAAAACCGAGGAAACTAAATCTTAGAGGCTGTGTTCCCGTGGAGGGGGGCAGAGGGGAGGGTGGGCGAGGTGTCAGCGGCATGAGTTTGTGGCCTGAAGGCCGAGGCAGCAGCCTGCTCTCCCTGCAGGGCTCCGAGCAGCCTGAAGGGGCACAGGAGCCATCAGCAGTTACAGGTGCAAACTGGTGGGTGTCCAGCTGAGCTCCTGGGCTCTGGGGGTTTGTGTCTCCTCTGACAGCATGAAGGCTGCTCTCGGTGTGTGCACGTTCCACACGTGTGCGCGCGTGTTTTGGCTTACACACCTTCTGCTTCCCACGGTGAGAAACATGGAGAAGTGGCAATGGCAGGGAAGAAGGTGGTGGGGAGGCATGTTCCTGGTTGACACGATGACTTCTCTTATTTTCTTCAGGCTCTGATCTTCAGCTGCTATTTATCTTTTTATAAACCCATGAGTATGACAACATGCAGTTCTGAAGATGGTGCTGGGCCAAGTAATGTGTGTTAAGTTTTTAGTGACTTAAGAAGCTTCTATCTTGTAAAAAACAGAGGGATCCATAGCTGGCAAAATTGCCTTTGCCACGCAGGGTCTAACCTAACATAACACAGTGATGCTGGTGGTGTTGGATTCCCCTCTGGAGGCAGTGCTTTGCTGGCTGCTGCTGCTTGGATGACAATATTCTGCATTTAGATCACCACATGAAAACGCTACTTGGCCACCTGTGTCCTCTCCACCCGCTGCCCCCTCAGTGGCTCTCACCCCTGGAGTTGAAAGGTTCGTTGCATCAATAGTCAGGTTTGTTCCGTTCACCCCTGTCCAGGTGTCTTTATATGATGCGAGTGGTCTCTAAACGGTTCCAGTTTCTGTCTGTGATACAGCAACGAGCACTTAAACTGTGCCACGAGAACTACAGAAACCTTACTGATTAATGAGAGTTTATCTCAAAGGTGCATTTTCATATCAGAGCTGAGTCGCACCACCTCCTTGCCCACAGTGTGCTGGAAAGTAGAATCAAGTCAAATAAATGCCTTTTTAATTGTATCCTCTAGTATTCTAGCTGTAGGACAGTACTGTATGATACTTCTGTGAATGTAAGATATCCTGTACCTGCTTATGATATGTAGTAGTGACTGTGCTATACTGGAGCTGTTTTTAATAATGTTATTCTAGAGGTTTTTTTTCCAGACAATGATTGAAAAAGCTAATAAAAAGCACCAGGTACCACATCAGTAGCAGAATTTGCTGGTTTTTTCTTGGATTTTTTTTCTTTTCCTTTTTTTTTTTTTTTTTTACATTTTTTGGAAGGAAGAGTTGAAAGTCTAATGTGTATAATTTTGTTCAAATGACTGCAGAAGCTGGAAAGGCTGTTGCTGCTATTGATGCCTAGTGAATCGCTATTGGTTATCTTTTTATATAAATATATATATAATTTGAATTTTTGGAAACTCTAGCTGTGATGTCAACTTTGGAAAAAAGTATCCCACTTGTAGTGTGAGTTGGCATTGTACAGAAATTAACAGCCATATTGGTCTAGAAATGTTAAACTTAATTTTTTTTCCATTTGTACAGGGGTAACGCACTGTATGAAATATGTACGGTCTTATTTACATGGGTTTGATTACAGAAACTAATAAAGTATTCTCTAAATAAAGCCCCCAGGTGATCTTGTGATTGGTGCAGCACTGCAGGACGCGATGGGAGCGGTGCCAAGGGAAAGCAGGCTGCTGAGGAAAACACTGGAACAGCTCATTGCTGTACCCCCAGCACTGTCACGCTCCCTCTGCAGTGAAGGTCTCCCAGGATGTGGCTCCCATCTCTCCATGGAAGGAGCCTGATGGGTGTGGTTGCCACATGTTCCATATCTCCAGTGTGTGGGAGCTGCCCTGGCGCTGGTTGTTCCCCAGGGAGGAGCAGAGGAGACTGGGATGTCCCCAGCTGGTGAGTGACAACACCCTGGCAGCACCAGGGGTAAAGGCAGGAGGTTTCCTGCCAGAGAGAGCCTTGGCCTGAGCCTTCCCAGCTCCCCCAGGCCCAGCCCTGGGATGTGGGGTTCAGGAGAGGCCCAACACTGTCAGCTGCCACCAGGGGAAACTTGCTTCCCAACCTTCTCATGTTTGGTCTCCGAGAAGAAATTCCTGCCTTGGGAGAAGGTGCTGGTTGGCCCTGCACCTCTGAAGAAAGGGCAAAGCCAGGCAGGGGTGTTGGGGGCAGTTGGGCAGGTTGACCTTTGGTCAGGGGTGTTGCTGCCCGGCCCCGCAGTGGGTCAGGAAGCAGCAGACTGGGGCCACCAGGAGAGCTGGAGCCCTGCCCAGGTTGGTGCTGTTTGCGGGTACAACTGCAGCAGTATGGAGTAAATAAAAGATTCTGTAATCCACAAACAAGCAATGGGCAGGGAGTAACCTCCAGGCAGGTAACACTGCAGGTAAATCACCTTTTTCATAAGGATACCTATGAGCACAACTGCAGTAAACACTCGGGAAAAGGAGGAGGTGGGGGACTGAGTGAATGTAGACACTCATTTGATCTATAAATAAATGTGCTATAAAGTTAATTGAGCTGTGCTGATGTTTCCCTGGTTTGAGGTTGTCTTCTGCCTGTTTCACCCCAAAAATGGGAACTCATTCACCAGAGTATTCTATTTTTAAGGAAATGCTGTTGAAAGGATTAATGTTAAATTCTGTGGTAATAAAGGAAGTAAATTCTGTGGTAACTAGGAAGTCAGACAAATTTTCCACAGCTGGCTTTGGGAATGTACCAGGCTTTGGGCTGTTTCTTGCACAGAACTGAATGAGGGTAATATTTCTGCATAAACTTAATTAAAAGCAAATTCTTGGGCATTTTATGCCTCCAAATAACCCAGTTTTGATGTGTGTCTCTCCAAAACCCCAAACCACCCTGGCTGCCTTTGAGGCCAGGTGGAGCTTTCAGTCACTGACCTCAGTTCATCGAATATTTTTATGACATTTAATCAGATAACTTGCCCCTGGCTATTTACGCTGGAGTAGCTCTTGCTTTTTTAATTTGTGTGGGATTTGGTGTGTAATCTCTTTTCTAGGACTCTGGTCATCAGAAAGAATTGTGCTGAACCTCCCAGAAATTAGGGAACTGTTTTGTTGGGGTAATTAATTTTTTTTCCCTTTAATAATATTCAGGCTGTGAAAAGACTGTAACTTTTCTCAAGGGCAGGAGCAGAAGGGGGTTAAGTGTGACTGGGCCCATATCCAGCAACCCCCCTGAGCTCAGGCTGGCTTCTTGCTGGGATGCAGGAGGGGAGGGCTTGTTTTCCCAAAGCCTGTTAAGTAAAGCTGTGTATTCAGCACTGTTCAGCTCCAGCCCAGCTTTCTGGAAATCCTGTGTACACTGGCTTGTCTTCATTTATTTTCGTAGTCAATTAAGAGATGGACTTCCCAGCCTGAAAAGGCCCCGGGGTGGGCCGGGGCTGTCTGCCCTCGGTGTCTGGGCTCAGCGAGGTGCTGCTGCTCCCCGGGGCTCTGCACAAACCCTGCCTTTCATCCAGGGGTTCGGTTCATGCCCCTAGGGAGCTGTGGGGTGAAGGGAGGCTCCAGCCTCGCCTCCCCCTGTTCTGGGACAGAAATGCCTTTCTCCCATCCTCACTGCCTGGTTGTCTGTGCACTGGGTGGGCAGCTCCCGGCTGGGGTGGCTCAGCACTGTGTCAGCAGGGTCTGGCTGCTGCTGCCTCGCTCCTCCTGCGTCCAGAGGGTCCCTGACAGCCCCTGGGTGAGCCCCAGATCTTGCCCTGCCCACCCTCTGGCTCACCAAACCCCTTATGCATAGAGTGACTCTCACTTTTTACAGCCATCACATATTTTTCCAAAATAAAGCGTGGGAATGATACAAAAGCCAAGTTCTTCATTATGTTGTATATGTAAATACACAGTGCTACACTTAAGACAACAGTGTGTTAGGAGGACAGCAGTGGGGTGAAGCGCATTGCTGACAATTCCTGAAGGTGACCATCTGAAAAGTGTCCCACTGTGTTCTCTGTCCTTTCTTTTTCCAACATGTGGTGTACTTCTGTTAGAAGCTCCTTCTGAAATGTGGCATTTTCCTACCCAAGGCTTTACGGTTTCCCCCTAGGAAAAGAGGCTTGGAAAGACAAGGTGTAAGGCAGCAGTGGTGCTGGGCAGTGTTTATTGGGCCAGGACCCTACACAGCCCCTTGGGGGATGTGGTTGCTGCTGCCCTGAATGCCAGGGCAGGGGGAAAGAAAAAGCCTCCTAGAAAATTTCTACAATAAATAGATAAAGCAGCGTGGTTTGGACTGCTGTGGGCAGAGCTGCTGGCCCAGCACGGCCTGTAAAGCCAAAGCACGTGGCCGGGAGGGGCTGGGTGCACCAAGAGGCCACCCGGCTGCAGGATGCTCTGCCAGCACTCCTCACCCCTGCTCTCTTGGCTGCTTTCTTTTCCCCAATAAAACAAGGCTTGTGCAATGAGTGTCTGTATTCCCTGCTGCTTCTGATCCTGCTGGATGATTTTTGGAGGTGGCTGAGCTCCAGGCTGCCCCTGGGCTCTGCTGGTGTGGGATGCAGTGGGTTTGTGGGCTCTCCGCACGGGAGCTCTGCAGAGCTGGAGCCTGGAGACGGGATTCCCGACCTTGCAAGAGGGGATCGTTGCTCACAACCAAGGAAAGTGTGTATTTTTAGGCTGATCCTCCTGGACAGCCCCCTACCACACACCCTGTGCAGCCCTCACCCTGCCTGGGCCCCCCCTGCTCCAAATTTGGGGTGGCCAGGCTGGGTGCTCCCAGAGGACACTGGAGCAGCTCAGGGCTCGGTGCTGCAGTGACCCAACTGAAACCCACCGAGGCTGGGGAGCAGTTTCTGACTCCCCCAGGCTCTGGAGAAGCGCTTCATTTATCTCTGCTGCACTTGAGTGCAGGGGGGTGTTGCTGGAGGTGCCCGCAGAGACACAGGCGGCCCCTCCTTCACCCGGGGCTGTCCAAGGCCGGTGCTCCCGGCCGTGCCGGGGGGAGCTGGGGAGCAAAGCAAGATGCCAAGGCACACATGGGGGGGTCACAGGGGCTGAGCCGGTGCATTCCCAGCCCCGGCTCAGGCCTGGGAGAGGCGCACGGGGTAGGTGACCATGTTGAAGCTGTCCCAGGCGAAGAGCTGCCGCTCGGAGGGGTTGTAGTCCAGCATGCTGAGGTAGCGGAAGCGGTTCTCGAAGGGAATGCTGAGGGCCCGGCTGGCGCCCGTGGCCGTGTCGTAGGCGAAGTTGATGGTGGCATTGGGGGCCGAGTAGCTGCTGACGGTGTAGAGGGTGCCGCAGATGAGGAAGGAGTTGGCCACCCCCCGCTTGCGGATGTTGGTCTCCCAGGTCCGGCGGATCTCCAGCGTCTCGGGGTCCAGCTTGGAGAGGACGATGGCCCCCCGGGCACTCTCGGTGCTGTAGATCACCCAGAGCCCCGTCTCGTCCACCGCCAGGTCGATGTCAGTGTAGCCACCCCAGGCGTAGGGGTACTGCCCGTGGTACCCGGCGCCGGGGATCTCCCTCTCGGCCGTCACGGTCTCTCCCCGCAGGTCGTAGCGGGCCACGGAGCGGGAATGGCGGGGCTGGAAGAAGAGCCCGCCGCGGTAGACGACGGCCCCCGTGCTCTCCAGGGGCCGCGGCAGAATGTGCACCTTGGCGGGGTAGCCCCGGGCCAGCTGCTCGGCCTCCTCGTACTGGAAGAGCTGCCGCACCTCGGTGCCCACCGCGTCCACGCGCCACGTGGTGTCCCGCGTGAAGGGGGCCACGGGCTCGGGATCCTTCATCCACACGCCGTACTTCCCGGCGATGGAGTCCGCCCGGCCGAACACCACGGGCTCTCCCACCCACACGAGCTCTCCGCAGCCTGCTCAGGACAGGACGGGAGACAGGGGGGTCACCGCGGGCCCCTCGGCGGGGCCGGGCGGTACCCGGAGCTGGGGGGTGGGGGGTACCTGAGTCCGCGGCCCCCGGGCGGCCGAGCGCCGTCTCCTCCAGCAGCCGGGACACGGGAACCTCCGTCCGCTCCGACTGCAGCTCCTGGAAGGTGAGGGGCTGCGGATCCCAGCGGGGCGCTGCAGTTTGATCAGCACAGTGTGAGCAGGGGCTGGGCCAGCCCCCGGCACTGTCCTGCCTGCCCCCGACCGCCGCGTCCCGGAATGCTCGGTCAGGAGCCTGGTGCCCCCTCCCACTGCAGCAGGGCACATCTGTTGCCCCCCTTCCCCTCCACGAGTGTGGTTTAATTTTCCTTCGGGGAAACTCCCAGACCTCCCTAGACTAGCGCCCCGTGTCCCCGCTCTGCTCCAGGGCAGGTGATGGGATGAGGAAGGCTCTGGCTGACAGCGCTGCTTTAGTGAGGGGAAGGGGGTGTGGTACGAGGGGCTGCGACCCTCCGGTAGGGCTGAGCCCACCAGGGTCCCCAAGAGTGGGGTACAGCAGTGGGTGCCCCACATGGGGGGCTGCAAAGGGAGTTGCCCAGCGCCCGTGGGGAGGTCCTGGAGCAGAGCCGGTGGCACGGCCGCCCGGGGGTCCCGGCCCTGGCACTTACCCTTGCCGGGGGCGCGCAGGGTGTCACGGCCGGACCCGTCCCTGCCGGGGGGGCAGCGGGCGGCCCGCAGCCGGGTGATCTCCTGGGCGCTGCTCTCCAGCCGCCTGCCCAGCTCCTCTTTCTCCCGCTCCAGCCGCCCCTTCTCCTCCTCCAGCCGGGCCTTGGCCCGCAGCAGCTCCCCGTACGCAGTCTCCAGCCGGGCGGCCGCGGCCACTTGCTGGGGCTCCCGAGCCCCCCCGGGCCCCGAGCCCCCCATTGCCCGCTCCCGGCTCTCCAGCCGGCTCAGGCGGGCGGCGAGCGCGGCCAGCTCTGCCCGCAGCTCGGGCACGCCGCCGGCAGCCTCAGGGCAGGCGGCCTCGACGGGGCTGGCCACCGTGAAGGAGTAGGTGCAGTGCCCGGCGCCGTCGGGGACGCGGTGCAGGAACGCGGTGTCGGCGCGGCCGCGCAGGGCCAGGGACCCCCAGATCAGCACCCACAACCCCAGCATGGCCCCGCCACTCTGCGCTCGCCGGGCACCGCCGCCCGCATTTATAGGGGAGAGGGTCGGGGCGGCGGGGGGCGGGCGAGCAGAAACCTTCCAAATGCCTGCGGCGGCACCGGCACTGCCCCCGCCGCCTACCCGGGGCCGTTGGCCGGGCTCGGCAGCCGCGGGGCCGTGTGCCAGGGGTGACGGCGGGGGCGAGGCGGGCGGACCTGCCCCCGCCGCGGGCGGGGAGGATCCGCCGGGCCCGGATCCGAAGCCCGCGGGGGCCGCGCGGGGATGGGAACGGGAAAGGGGCCGAAGGAGCCGGGCACGGCCCCGCCCCCTCCGCTCACAGCCCCGCCCCCTCCGCTCACTGCCCCGCCCCCTCCTGGCGCGGCCCCGCCCCGTTCCAGCAAGCCCCGCCCTTATTCAGACCCCGCCTCTTCCCCCTCGCCCCGCCCATGCATCAGTAGCTCGGCGCTCGGCGCGGCGGGCGGAGCGCCGAGGCGGTCGATGTGACAGTGGCCCCTCCGCCGCACCGGCCATTTCCCGCCGGCCTGACCCGCAGCCGAGCGCGGTCACCGCTCCGCTCCTGTCTTGTCTTGTCCTGTCCCGTCTGCTTCCCTCCTGTCCCTTCCTCTCCACCCGTCCGGGCCCGCCAGTGCGGGTGACCCGGCCGTTCCCCGCTGCCTCCTCCAAGCATCCCCAGCCCGGCCATGCCGCCCAAATTCAAGCGGCACCTGAACGACGACGAGGTGACGGGCTCGGTGAAGAGCGAGCGGGTGAGTGCCACCCCTGCGCGGTCGCGGCGGGCGGGTGCTGCCCGCGGGGTGCCCGGGCCGGTGCCCCGGTGCGGGTCCCTGGGCCGGGGTCCCTGTGCTGCCGCAGCCCTTCGGGGCCCGGAGCCCGAACCGCTGTGACAGTGGCGTTCAGTCAGTGAGGGGCTGTGCGAGCATCACAGCCGACCTGCGGGTTGTAAAATCAGCCACTTCAGGGGAAAAGGCTGCCCTGAGAACCTGTTGTAGTTCCTTTGCCCCATGTCTATGGCTGTGAGACCCCGCTGTGCTCCGGTCTCCTGCCGCTCTGCAGGGCTTGGCATGGGCATGTCCTGGCTCTTGTGTCTCGCAGCTGGCCAGGGAACTCGTGTGAAGTCGCCCTGTGCTTTACAGCTGAGTTCTTCCCCTGGTGCCAAGGTCCTCGTTTCAGGCAGTGGATACGGGTCACAGTGGTGCAGTTGCCTGTGTTAGACAAAGCGGGTTTAACCTGATGTGTCTGTCCTGGGGTCACACTGTGCTAAAACTCAGTTTAGACCGTGGTCGTAAGTGCTGCTGCAGCTCACAACAGCTGTCAGTGAGACGAGGATCCTGAGTTCCAAGAGCACTTTGCTCATCCTTGTGGGAAGCAATGGCTGGAACTATTGTGTGGTCTCACGGGTTGCTTAAGTTGATTGAGGAAATATGGCAAGGACGGAAATGTAGGGGAGCTTTGAAATAAGATCATCAGGCTTGCAGGTGGGGGCCTGAATTTGTGCACAGGGGAAGCAGCAGCTGTTGGTACCTCAAGGACCACTGCTGTGTCCCTGGGCCCATGCCTTCAGTGTGGCATTTCCCCCTATTGACTATTTTTGACCCTGAGCAGATGTTTCAGGGAGCCCTGAGCTCAATTTGTAAAACCTGTGCTGCCCTGATAGGAGAAACAAATTCTAGTAAATGTCTTTGTCCGAAACTGTCAGGCTTCAGTGGGATTGCTCTTAAAAACCAGCCTTTGGACCACCTAGTGGGATCAGCAAATCTGAGCAGAGCAGAGGAGCTCTCAGACCCCTCTGCTTCCCTGCCCGGGGAGCCCAGTGTGTTTCTTTGTGCTTACACCTGCTCCTATCAGATGGCTGGAGAAACCATGTCCTCCAAAGCCAGCGTGGATCTGACTTCCCACATGGATGGGACGGTGCAGGGTGGCTGTGGGCGACACTGATGTTTTTGCTGGCAGGGCTGGGGACTGTCCCTTGAGCAGAGAGAGCCTTCCTGCAGGCAGAGGATGCTGATTGCATCCTAAGAGCTGGAAATGTGTGTGACATGGTGGTTGCTTATTGTTTTTAATGTGTTTGCAGAGGAACCTGTTGGAGGAAGACTCAGATGAAGAGGAAGACTTTTTCTTGTGAGTTCCTGAACGGCTGCTGTAGGGAATGCAATGTCCTGCCTGCCTGCAGCTCTGGGACTGGGAATCAAAGCCTTTGATTCCTTTGGGATGATCTCCCAGAGCCTTGGCATTGAGTATGAATTAATTCTTAATAGGTGTGGCCTTTTGTAAGGTGGGGTGTCCCACGTATCCTCAGACATGGGAGGGACTCATGGGAGCTATGAAAACAATCCTTCATGCACAAGGCGTTGGTTCTCTCCTGTGTATCTTTTGAGTCTCATTTAAAAACATGTTTTCATTGTATCCTCCATCCTGACTGATCTTTTCTGCCTGCAGGAGGGGGCCTTCTGGACCCAGGTTTGGACCCAGGAATGACAAGATCAGGCAGTAAGTTGTTGTTCCTCAGTGTCACACAGATAGTAATTTATTCTAGTGCTGTGAGCCCCTGCTGCTGTCTTACCAAACTATTTCTGTGTAGTTCTTAGCAGGAATGTTCCTTGTGCCTGCTTTCTTCTAATTGTTATGTCCTACCCTATGTGCCCACAGCTGAAGGAAATGTGAGATTTGATGAAAGGTGTCAAGAAGTTGAGCGCTGACAGAGACAAAAGGATAAGATTATATCACGGTAGTTTAGTGGAGTTTCTGAAGCCCTTGCTGGGTTCTGGTGGTGAGCTGTTCCATGCCTTTGTGAGGCTCTTTTTCTAGAGCCCTGAATTTTAGCCTTCACTAGTACAACTTTTTATTGGTTTGTGGCTTTTTTCCTTCATCCTGTAACATGCTCCTCAACATTTCAGGAAAGCAGTTGGGCAGGAACATATCAGCACTGTGTTTTTTTGGGCAGCAGCTGGTCCTCTGGCCTCTTCCCCAGATAAAAACCAGATAGAGGTGACCTGGAGATGAGCAGTGACTCAGTGGAGTCAAGGCAGCTGGAAAACAGGAAACCATTACAGGAGGAGGACTAGGGCAAGAAGGAAGGAGTGAACATTCTGGATCCTCCTCCCATGGAGTCATTTCATGGATGATGCTTGTTCAGGGCTCCAGTTTTCCCTGCCCTTTCCTGGGAGGGATGTGGTGGTGGTACTTAATTAAAAGTGGGAGGATACTCTCAGCATCCTGGTTTGTGTTGCCCTGTTTCCTTTGCTGGTCTCTGTGGAGCCAGAACAGAGCTCTGTGTGGGGCCTTATGACTGGGCTGTTCAGACTGGGTCTTGTTTGCAGCCTGAGTGTGGCTCTTCATGAGGGATGTTTTCCATGCCAGGAAGATGCCAGTGCAGCTCTGGGATGACTCACTGCCAATGTCAGCATCAGGCAGTGCCTGCCTGTGTGCCTGCTTGCCACGTTACCTGCAGGGGCGAAGGGCACTCGAGATACATGACAGGCAGTGGGAAGGTCACTGTGCCCTGAGTTTTCAGGGGTCTGTCTTCCCTCCTGCATGTGAGGAGACTGTTGGTAGAGGTGATCTGATCCTTGGAATAAGCCAGAGTGGATAAAGCCTGCCTTCTAGGGCACAGCCAGGCTGATTGGGAGTAAATGAAGTAGAGAGGGGATAATGTCTGCCCCTTCATCCTCCTCTGCTGGACAGGAATTGCAGTATCTTCTGCCTTCCCTGTGTGGTGAGGAAAAACAGGAGCTCCTCTCTTGCCACAGTCTTGGCCTGGCAGGCAGGAGTGTGGGCTTAGATAGAGGATGGCACTGCACCTGTGGAGGGGAAGGAAAATGAAAGAGGCTTTCAGCCAGGAACTGGTGGGTCCAGAGGTGTGATGTGACTCATGCCCAACACCCCTGAGATTTGCCCGCTGCCAGAAATTGCTTGGATAGTGGACTTGGAATGGAATATGTCCCTTAGGGTAGCAAGTGGCTACATCTATCCAGTATCTAGAACATCTGTTATAGAACAGTGTTTATTTTCTGCTCTCATCAATGCTGACTGCTTTGTTTAATAAGCACTTGTGCCATGCACTCATCACTTCTTGTCATGGAGCTCATTATTACGTTTCTGATCTTGTGCCGATGAATCGATGCCTGGTCTCTTAGTGAGCCAGTTTGCTCTGGTTTCAACAGAGAAAGGGTTGGGCAGCTGCTGAAAAACTGTAAGCAAAAGACATTTTAAGGAGGAATTTGAGCATTTGGAGAGCTGAGGCATAGCTGGGCAAAGCCAGAGAGGCTGTAGCTGTACAGGGCTGGAGGACTAAGGTGTGAAGACAGGTGTAAAAGGAAACTGGATGGAGGATTGGGGAGAGGAAAACGTGATGGGAGCAAAGGTGTGGAACATGTTGAATGTGAGGGTCAACGCTGGAAATTTTTTCTAGTTGTCCTTGGCAGTAAAGGGTCTTGAGTCAGGGTGGAGTTTGGTGGCAGAGACCCTCAAGGCTGGCTCAGCTTTGGGGAACACTGGAAACTTCGGAGGGGAAAGAGGTGAATCACAGTCGGCAACAGTGGCAGGAGGAAGTGTCAGTCCCCTCCATGCTGTGTTTTGTCCTCATGTGTCTGGAGGCTGCTTGGTTAGGGTGGACTCTCCTCTGGTAACTGAGAGGCCACATGGGGTCCCTTGGGCTCCCTCTGAGACCTCCCATCCCCGGGGTTGGCTGGAACTGAAAGGTGGCTTTTATCCTTTTCCCCAAAGTTAGGAAGAAAAGGTAAGGGAAAGCTGAACTCCTTTCTTTGCCTTTCCTGAATGTGTGTGTGAGAGCTCTTAGTGCCTTTTCAGGGGAAAGTGGTGTGTTCATCTTCCACCTGCATTTCTTTTATTTAGAACAATAGCATCTAATCAGAGGCCATCTTTTCAAAAGCACCACTAAAATCACCCCCTTTTCTGCACTGCTTGACTTGCTTCATTGCTGATGTTTGTGCTCTCTGGAGACTGTACTGTTGGATTCAGGTTCCTGCTGGTGCTGGTGATGAGGCTCAGCACACTGCTGGGGTATCCCAGGAGCCAGGTCTTGGTCCCTGTGATTCCCTCGTTGTTCTGCTGGGGATGACCAGCACCCCTGGCCCCAGGGCTCGGCTTTGGTGGCTCTGTCTTTCTGCAGGCCCTGAGGAAGGGGAGAGTTTGAGGAATGGTTTGAAGGCAAGAGTTGACAGCAGCTTCCCAGGGCCTGGCTGTTCATGGGAGGTGGCTGGTTGTGCAGTGGGCCCCAGCCACAGTGCAGGCTTTCATCTGGAGGTGACACCGAGACCATGTTTACGGGAATCATTGTTGGAAATAATCCTTTCCATGACTGAAAGGCTTCAGGGAAGCACAGACTGCTGTTTTCCTCACAGCTGGGAGGAAGCAGCAACTTAAAGCCAGGGATTTGTGGAATGGTTCAGTGCTGATACACTGTTGCTGAGCTGTGGCTCAGGCAGTTCTGTGCAGTGCTGGCCTCCTGCCTTTGTACCTTCCATCTGCCCTGGCTCTCCATCCTGTTCCCTCTTCCCTGGGTTACTGCCACAACGAGGGGCGTTTGGGAGTCATTTGCACCAAAACACACAGCACTATTAATATGGCTGGGGTGGAAAACAGAAGTGTGTCATGCTGGCTGTAAACAGCCAGCCTGGAGACAAGCAGCAGCCTTGGGCAGCACATCCTGTGGCGTGTGCATGGCCTGTTCGTGGCATCTGGAGAATGCAGTGGCACTGTTGTCAGCCCAACACCCTGACCAGCCCAGGGAGTTTTCAGTACCTAACCAGTATGGCCAAACTGGAAAGGCATATTCCTCCCACTCTGGTACAGCAAAGCACAAGAAAAGAGGAGTCTAAACCAAGCTGAGAACTGTTGGGTCTCCTGTTGCTTTGACAGTGTATGCTTGCTGTCCTTGTTAAAAGCATCATGTTTGTAGTTACTAGTAGGAAGGAGGGTCGTGGGAGACATTTTATGCTTTTGTCTTTCTCCCTTTCCTGGCAGGTATTTATTCCATTTTATTTCTCTTGGAAATCTGCCTGGAGTGAAGCATATGAAGTGTATGTGTCAAAAGCCAGTAGCTCCCCGACAGGAAATACGTTTTGAATTAGAGGATTAATTCCCTCTTGCAAAATAAAGCAAGAAAATATTTTCTTCTTGATTCTTCTCGAGCTTCCAGCCTCAAGCATGCCAAACTAGTGGGAATTTTTGAATTTGTTCTGAAACTGCTGGGCTCATGCATAGGCTGGGCATCTTTCAGCTCCCTCCGGTTTTTGTTTTGTTGTTTTTTCCCAGGGTTCTCTTTTACATCAGATGCCAAAAGGTATTGATTGGGCTGCTCAAATGCATCTGTGTTCCATGGAAGTTCAAGACCTCAACATTTGTGGGAGTTCATAAGCCTTGATTTCTCTGTGCCTCCATTCTCCTCTTGTGAAATGTTTTGTTCTCTTGGGGACAGTTAACAGCCAGCCTGGGGTTTGGGAAGGTAGCAAAGGCTCTTGGTGTTTTACCAGCAGCTCAAGTGAGAAGGGAGGGGATGCTGAGGTGCAGCTTGGGCAGTAAGGGTCTGTGCTCCATAGGTCTCTCCCAAATGCTGGTATGCACCACAGCAGCTTGAAGTCAGGTACCTGCCCGCTTTGCCTCCAACACTTTGGGGTGTCCCAGGACTGCAGCAGCATCTCTCCAGGCTCTGACCTGTGCTGGCAAGGATACAGTGCATTGCTCTGCACTTTCCTGGATGCACCATAACCTCGTGTGCTCCCACTTGTTAGTTGTGCTAAGATAACTTGGTTACAAATCTGTTGTAGGAGGAAATCTCTACTTGCAAGCCAGTAAATGATTTTAGAAACATTTACATACTGCAAATGTAGACTTCTGCCTGTGAAGCCGATGTTTAAGGCGTCAGAGGTTTTGCCAAGTTGGCTCATCTGGGGTAGCAGATGTTTCTGCTTTTCCTCTCTCACCCCAAGCTGGAGCTGCGTTGCTGGCGACTCCAAGCTGGGACTCGTGCCGAGGTAAGGAAACCCCTTTGCAGAACAGGGCTCCTCCTCACCTGCTGCCCCAAGGATGGGCCAGGGGGCTGCGTGGGGTGGACCCTTTGCTCCACAGGGCACTGCCACGTGTTTCCCAGACAGCATCAGGCTGTGCCACTCACCTCATACCTTGTAAAACAAATCGTGGCTCAGAACAGGCTCCTGGGCACGGGGTAGGTTCCTGCTGAGAGGTGTTTAGGGATTATCCTGCCTTTCCCCTCCAGATAAGGAACTCCATCCCTGTGGAAGGCGGGAGCTGCCGCCGCACGGTGTAGGTGGGTTCAAGAGAGATGCTGCTCCCACGGAGTCTGTGATGCAGCACAGGGAAGGCAGGTTCCTTTCTGGTGCTCTCCTAAACAAAGCAAATTTTTGTGTGTGCTGCTGGAGTCCAGCATGTGCCATATGAATCCTGTTGACTCAGAAACTGGCTTCAGTGGCCACAGTGCAGTGGTGCTATAGAGCTCAACCTGAAAGGCTAAGATGGGAAAACCCCATCATATTCAAAAATCTGGAGCTCTTCCTAGAGCTTTCTGGGGAGAAAACAGCCTTTTAATGATTTTTCTTGCCTGCTTTTGGCACAGTAGATAAATGTGAGCAAGGCATGTGCTTTTCCATTGTGACCACTATTGCTTGTTGCAGCTGCTCCTCGTCGGCACAAGTGTGTGCTCAGTAAGAGGCAGGCAGCTGGGAGGGAGGCAGGAGAAATGGGTCAGTGTGAACCTATGCCTCTAATTAATTAATTAGAAGCATGGGGGCTAGGACAGAGCTCTTTTCCTGGTTCTGCAGTGCCCCATTGACTGGCCTTGGGCCAGTTGCTCCCAGGCTGTCTTGGCTGCAGTTTCGCAGGCCATGGGGGAGGATCTGCTGTTCCTGTCATTCCAAGTGCTCTGAGCTGAGGGTAAGGTGGAGAGCTGATGAAGTGGCCCATTTGTGCTGCATATTTAGGTACTGCTGGATGCATTTCAATATGTTTAAAGTGCTTAAATGTTTTTAATCGAGGCAACCTAAGCCATCAAACCTAAGATTACTGCAGAGTGAGTGGCCTGGAGCTATTTCTGTTTTGTTGCCCTGTGTGTAGTGTTGCCTCCAAGATCCTGCTGTTGCCATTGACTTTTTGGGAACAGTATGTCTCAAACAATGTATTGTATCCCCAGGGCCTCAAGGAAATTCTTATTTCTATCTCCAGGAAAATAAAAGTGTGTTAGCTCCAAAATACAAACCAGAATGTAGCAGTATTTTTCCACCAGGAAAATTCTTCTCTCTTGCCAGTGTGTTGGTTTTTTTTTTTCCTGGAGTGAATAAATACATTTTTAATAACCCTCCGGGTGTGATTTAGGCTACTGTTCACGGAAGTGACTACCCACAGAGTTGCATAACCTGTGAGAAGATGAATTATAGCTTAGTTTAGTTCATGTCAGCCATTCCTTTGCTGTCCACTGGATGCCCCTGGCAGAGCAGATTTAATTTAGTAATTCAGTTTCCAGAGAGGAGAGTGCACCTTGATTTGATTTCACCCCAAGTTATCGAGCAAAGGTGTGGTGTGAGGTTCTATGAAATGTAGAAAGATAAGGTGTGGGTTTTATACTTTTTCCCCCTTTGTGAGCTCTTCTGCAGCAGAGCTGCCCACCAACAGCAATTAGTGCCTTTTCATACTGTGTGTTACAGAGGGTTACCCCTTCTGCTGACTTCCCAGTGTTCTCTCTGAGCTCCTTGTGTTCCCTGGCCCTTCCTGAGATTGCTGGAGACTCACCCCATGCCTCTGGCTTCCTCAGCATCCCACTGACCTCTCTCCACTGTTGTGCCCTTTTGTTTTTGTGGGTGAGCTCTGGGCAGCTCTGAGCTGTGATGCTCAGCCTGTGGTGCTCAGTTCTGCCCCTCTGTGCTCTGCCCCAGTGTCCAGAACCAGGTGGATGAGGTCATCGATGTCATGCAGGAGAACATCACAAAGGTGATCGAGAGAGGCGAGCGGCTGGATGACCTGCAGGATAAATCAGGTGCGACCCCAAATGCAGCTCTGCTGGCCTGTTCCCCACCTCTTTGCCTGGTTGCTGGGCCAGGTTACCTGGTTCAGTTCAGAAAGTACCTAATGACAGACTTGGGCTTGTATTGCTGTCCTTCTTGGGAGTGGTGTTTCCCAGCCTTGGGCTGCAGATCAGACTTTCTGCCAACATTCTTTCCACCTTCACCTTCTGCTGCTCTGTGCAGAGGTGTTAGTTTGGGGGCATCTGTGTGCTGTGATCTAGTAGGTCCTTCAAGCAAAGGTAGATTGGTCTGTCTCCTGGCACTGTCCACTGGCTTGCAGAGCAAATTCTGTACGACTTGTCTTGTGTGTGCTCTGGGGAAGGGCGTCACACTGGCACCTGCTGGGGCTTTGATGAATCAAGCTGTGGTTGGGTCTTTTCCCCTAACACCGAGTTTATTGCATAAAACTCAGTGGAGTTAGAAGGAGTGGGTGCTCTGACTGTGTGTGCACCACTGAATCACCTCTTTCCTTTCCTTTACTAGACAGTTTATCAGACAATGCAGCAGCTTTTAGCAAAAGAGCCAAGCACCTCCGGAGACAGATGTGGTGGCGAGACTGTAAGGTGAGCAAGAACGGGAACAGGCAGGGGTGGGCTTGTGGAAGGGTGGTTACCTGCCTGCTCCTGGGAGGGGATGGAGAAGCTCTGCTTTCCAGCTGAAAAGATGCTGGAAGGCAAAGGCGTCCTTTTGGGTCAAAGCAGGTGCCCCTGGCACCCTGTGTAACATGCCTGTGTGCTCCCCTTGCAGATGAAGGCGATCATAGCAATGGTGGTGGTTATTCTCCTGCTCGTGATCATTGGTGAGTAGCTCCAGATCACCCCAGCCATGTCTGGCATTGAAATATTCATGGTGCTCCATGCTGGGACACCATGGTGCTCTTGTCCCTGGGGGAGTGCACCTGAGCCACTCCATCAGGCCCCAGTCTGCCTTAAGCCATCCTAAGTGGTGTCTGTAAGGCCACTCTGTGCCCCTTCTCTGCAAGGCTCAAACCGAGTCCTGCTGACTCTGACCAGACAAAGCCAGCACTGCCCTGCCAACCTTGTATTGATCCAGGGTTGGCACTGACTGATGCCAAGGCTGGTGGGAGGAAATGGAAAAGTTTCAGACCAAAGCAATGTCTTCCAAAGGCATCTCCACATGTATCAGCCATCTTGCAATGAGCCTGCTGTCTACAAACGCTCTTCCCCTAAGCTGCTTAATTTTCATCAAGTAGCTGTTTTGGCTTTGCCATTGGTCCCTTCCCCTGCCCTCTGCCCTTCCTGGAGCTCCCCAGAGCCGAGATGTCACTGGTTTTCCTACCAAACAGCTAATAATGACCAGAGTGTCTTTCTTCCAGCAGAAGTAATTCATCCCTCTGCAGAATGATGTGCTCCAGGGATCCAGGCAGCACAGCATGGCAGCTCAGCCCTTCTGGGCCACTGGGTCTGGAGGGTTTTCCTCCCACTGAAGTGGCCGGGGCAGCTCTGCAACTGTCCATGTTCCTTCAGCAAAGCCCTCACGGCCTGTTGTCCTTGTGACACACAGCCTGCAGCAAGAGAGAGGCAGAGCTGGCAGCAGGGTGGAGAGAGAGAGAGACTGATGGAAAATCCCATCTGGTTTAATTTTGGGAAGCTGGAAGGAGATGAAGGTGGCAGGATATGTTGTCTAGTGTGTGTGCAGGCAGCAGATTGCTTTAGCTTGAGGTTGGGAACACACTTCTGCTTGCAGCTGCTCAGTGTTTGTCTCTACAGAAACAGGGGGGGTGCTCCCTGGCAGGGCCGGGTGTTGCACACGAGGGTTTGTGGTGAGAGCTCGTTCCTTTGTGTTTTCCAGTACCCATAGTCCTGAAGTACCGTTCCTGACGGGGCAGCTGGAGGCTTCGCTGGAGCAGCCTCTGGGATGTCCAAACTGCTGTGTAATTTAAGTGAGATATCTGTATATAGCTTTGAAGCTGTTTTTCTCCCGGGAGCAAGGAGCAGGAGGAGGTGGCAAGAGGCCAGTTCTAACGGAGCGTTTTAGGAACTGCCAAACAGCCCTTTTCCGGTCGAGTACCTGTTCCTCCCGTCAGACTTATTTTTTATAACAGAAGATTCAGATCCCAAATCGCCTGTTTTGGGGAACTCTGGGTCTCTGGTTTGGAGCTGGCTACTTGCCACTACAATCTATCTGTATATATGGTTGAGTTGTAATATTAATAATAATACTGTTCAAGAAGCTCCCTGCTGTGGAAGGCAGAGGGGACTCTGTCCTTTAATCAGAGAAAAAGAGGGGATAAATGTCTGAAGAGAAACATATCAATATATTACAGGAAACTGGCTCTTCTGTGGAGAACTGCAAGGGTGTTGTTTCTCTCGTGTTAAAAAAAAAAAAAAGAAATTCGGTTTTATGATCCAGAAGACTTTCTGGTCCTGCCATGGGAATGCACAAGCTCGGTGTTTTCAGTATTGCTGCTTACAGCTGTGACTAAAGACATTCCAGTAAACCTATTTTTGACTGTACATGTGGAGTTTCTGCACGTCTGATAAAGTTTTGGAGGACATTCAGGGCTCTCCACGGCCGGGAGTCCCTGGGAATGGGCCATTTCTGTGTTTTCTTAACCAAAAGCAAGAAGTGTGTGTAGAGCCCAGAAATAAGCACCATTATGTACAGACACAGCAGGAGAAGAGCAACTCTCCTGAAACCAGTGCACAGGCAATGAGTTACTTCATATTCAGAGCCCTTCCCTTGATGTTGTGGTCCCAGTGCCAGCCCATTTTGCTTCATTGTGATCCAGTGTGATGGGGGTTGTTCTCAGACATGTGCTGGGATGCTTTGGGAGCTGTAGGGGTCCCTGTGCTGGCATAAAAAGGAGCTGAACTCCTCCATTCATGAGTGGGACTGGGGGGTTCTGGCTGTCTCCAGCCTTGGTCTCAGGTGTTGGTGGCATTTCTGTCAGCCCTTTATTTTTGGGACCCTTGTTCTTTCAAGCCCTGAGCCTGTGACTTTAGCTGAGCTAAGATCAAGCTCTCCTGGTTCTCTCTTTGCTCTTTTCTGAGGAAAGAAGAGTTGTCCTGCTTAGCACATGTTTGAAATCATACTGGAGAGGGAAAATGGTGCCCCAGAGAATTCCCAGTGCTGTGTCCCAGCTCCTCTTCTGAACTTGCCCCCGGGACCTTGTACACAGTTTCCACCTGAGTCGTGGTGCTGCCCCATGCAGGGAATGGGATTAAGAGTGAGCACAGCAGGCTGGAGGGCTGGATGTGATTATAAGCTCTGTTTGCCCAGTGGAATATAAACAGGGCTTTTCCCCTCTGTGAGCCCTGATCTCTCCAGGTGGGAACCGGAAAGCCAAGCTGGGTTTTTCCTCCTGAAGTATAGGCTGGTTTTAAGATCATGCACCCAGTGGAAGAGACAAAAATCATCCTGCCTGTGCCTTTGGCTACTCTCTAAGTGCAAGGGATCAAGAACATGGATGAAGAAGGGACTGTGTCTGTCTCCAGGGGGCTGCAGATCTTGCTGAACTGTTGAGTACCACGTCCTGCCAACTGGGAAGTGAGTTAATTTACTCTTGCTGCTGGAGAGTCCTGCCAGTGCCTCTGCCTTTCTCTCTCGGCCTTTGCTGCTGCCCCTGCCACCCACATCAGGACCTCGGTGCCTCAGGAGTGTGTGAGGACTTCAGATCCCTGCTGGCACCAGGTCTGGACAAGAGAAGGGGTTTTGAAGTTCCTTGCTGAAGGCAAAGCATGGCTTTAATACTGGGCTGAGGGCTTTGGAAAGTGGGTGCTGATGGGATGAAGTCTGGACCAAGCCCACTCCAGGCAGCCAAGTGCAGGCAGCAGGCTCTTGCTCGGGGAAAGATGGAATTCCTCGACTCTTTGCTCGAGAGATTTTGCAGCATTCAGCATTCCCAGGAGGCTGGGGTGCAAACTGTTGTACCTGAGATGCAGGGCAGGGAAAGCTGCCACAACCAAGGCCATCATTGCACCTCCTTGAGTTGCCAGAACTGTGTTTTAGGTTCAAGTCACTCCATGCTGGGGTTGTCCTGAGCACAGACCTTCCCAAGGGACCAGCTCTGGCTGAGAGAGGCACCCCCAGCAGCAAACCAATGGTCCTGGTCAGAAGCTTCACAGTAACAGAACTTACTAAACAACTTTTATAGGTTTTCTTTTTTCCCAAGGCTGGAAAGACCATTGGAAATGTCTGGTCTCAGGGTGGTACTGAGAAGTCCTCCTTGTGCTCCTCTGATACTGTCGGTCTTTATATTGCAGCCTGTGCTGTCCCACGCTGGACTGGTGGCAGGGAGAACTGCAGTGAGCAGAGAGAGTTGTTGTTTCCAGCAGTGTCTGCAAGCTTGGGGGTTGGTTTTCACTTGGAAGACGTTATGAAGGAGATTCTACAACAAAAACAACTCCTTCACCCAAGCCTCGGGTCTGTTCTATCCATTCCCTCATAGTGCAGAAGACAGACCGTCAGCTGCTGTTTTCCACGTGATTGCTTTTGTACAGGGAATGGCATCTTCTGGCTGTAGCTGTGCATTCCTCCTCCCGGGCTTGCAGGTGTGACCTGTGTGGTGAGACCCTGGGCTGCCCATGCCTGAGGGCAGGGGGGCTGCAGGGATGTGACACAGGTGGGGAGAGATCTCCTGTCTCTGGCAGCTGGGCAGCCCAGGGGGAAAGAAGTCCCTCCTGTGGAGTCCCCCTGCAAAGCAGGGGCTTTTGGGGGGGCTGGTGGTGAGGAGGGGCCTGAGTAGCACGGTGGGAGAGCTCACAGGACCCAGCTGCTGCTTGCCAGGGCACTGCTCCCCACCAGTGCTGGACTGCACTGACCTGTCCTCTGGGGCTCCATACCGGCCCCACGGACACCTCTTGCCTCCCGAGTCCAGGTGGCCCTGCAGTTACCGGAGATGCAGGGCAGGGAAAGCTGCCTCAACCAAAGCCATCACTGCACTGCCATGAGGTGCCAGTGTCGGGTGTGGTTTGAGGCTCGAGTCACTCCGTACTGAGGTTGTCTTGAGCACAGACCTTCCCAAGGGACCCGCTCTGGCTGTGAGAGGCACCACCAGCAGCAAACGCAACAGCGACGGAACTCGATCGCTCCGACACACGAAACCAGATGTCAGCGCAGAGACGCGCCAGAGGTCGTGGGGGTGAACAGCAGCAGCGCTTGGCGCACAACGCACTGCCCGGTTCCTCCAACAAACATGTGGTTCTACTTCAGGGAAAACAGGCACGGGGATCCTCCGGCCGCGGGTGCCAAACGCCGGGGCTGTAAACAAGGACCAGCGCCGTGAGGGGGAAGGTCGCCATGGCGACCCGCTCCGCCCTCCGCGCGCCTCTCGCGAGACCCTCCGGCCCAGCCCCGGGCCCGCCCTCGGAGGGCTGGCAGTTCCCGCCTCGCACAGGTGAGCGCCGTTCCCATTGGCTGAGCGCTGCGGGGGCGCGAGGCGGACGCCTTTTCCATTGGCTGGGCGCTGAGGGGCGGTGGCGCGGCCGCGGGCGCTGATTGGCGGCCGGGCGCGCGCTGCGGCCGCGCGCGGGGTCAGCATGGCGGCGCCCGCCCGGCGGAGCGTCGTGTTCGTGACCGGCAACGCCAAGAAGCTGGAGGAGGTGCGGGGGCGGCGGGACCGGGGCTGCGGGCAGGTTCACCTCCCTTCTCCCTCGCTGCTCCTTCCCTTCTCCCTCTGCAGGTGACACAGATCCTCGGGGACTCCTCTCCCTACACGTTGGTAGCGAAGAAGATTGACCGTGAGTTGTTGGCGGGGCCGGGCGGGACGCGGCGGTTCGTCTCGTCCCGGCCGTCTCCTCATCACCGATCCCTGTGTCCGCAGTGCCCGAGTACCAGGGGGAGCCAGACGAGATCTCTGTGCAGAAATGTCGTGAAGCCGCCCGGCAGGTCGCTCCTTTGCTCTCTCCCTCTTCCCGGGGGGACCCCAGATAAGGACGCTGGGGCATCCAAACCGACCCCGAGGAAAGCCAAAGGCACATCCAGACTCGCTTGGCCTGGCCTGACCGCACTCCCATCGCCCCGGTTTGGGCCGGGTGCTGGTGAATTCTCCCTGGTGACACGGTGTTTTGGCAGCCCCGCTGCGGCTCCTCTGGTCTCCCGTGTCCCTGGAGCAGCAGGAGGACGTGGCAGCTCCTTCAGTCCAGCCCCTGTGGCTGCAGGACACAACATTTGCTGTCAGCTTGATCTTCCAGAGCTGTCTGTGGGATGGGTGTCTTAAAAGAACCAAATGAGAGCTGGGACTCAAGAGAAATGCAGGCTTGCCTCCAGGATATGGGCTTTCCCTTTCCTTGTCCTGCCATTCCCATCCCTCAGGAGGGTAGGGGGTGTTCACCTCAGATTGTTTTCCTCCATGTGAAACCTTCCCTACTGTTCCTCAGCCACTTTGGGCTGCCTGAGGAGAGCTTGGGTTGGATTGTGTCTGTCTGGTGTGTGTTGCCTTTAAGGTCAAAGTTGCATTTGAGGCCAAGTGGAAATGTGAGGATAGGACAGAGCAAGGAAATAGGTTTGGAAGCAGTGACTTTCCTCTAGGGCTAATGTTTCCTCCTCTTGGGCTTTTGCTCTAGGTTCAGGGACCTGTTATAGTAGAGGACACCTGCTTGTGCTTCAATGCCCTGGGGGGCCTTCCAGGACCCTACATGTAAGTAGGAGGGAAGTTGCTTTCTCTTTTGTGTGCCAGAGTTAGGAGCACAGGCTGGCAGGGTGGGCTCAGTGGAGGATTCTCTGTGTGCCAGGAGCAGTAGGGTCAGGGAGGTGATTCCTGGTCTGTGTCCTGATCTTCATTCTGCACCCCAGGGGCTGGACTTAACTCCTTGAGCCCTGCTGTAAGTCATGGAGGGGGATGAGACAGACAGACCTGGATCATTGGCTCCGGCTCCCAACCTATGGTGCCTACACTGGCAGTGAGCTTGGGAACCTGTCCACACAGTGGGGTCTGTGTAATGAAGGCACCAAGCCTTTCAGCAGGATTCTGGGATGAGTGTCTGTAGGTTCTCATAGGAACTGCTTAAATCCAGCGGATAAAAAAATTATTGCATTACAGTGGAACTTCTGCAATGAAATAACTGGAATTAACTGTTAGTGTGATTAATTCTTCCAAACTATCTCTGCTGTGCTAAGCAGGCATAAAAGCTTTAGGTTACAGGATAGAATCATACAATATCCTGAGTTGGAAGAACCCACAAGGATCCTCGAGTCCAACTCCTGGCCCTGTGCCAGACAACTCCAGGAATCCCACCATGTGTCTGAGAGCCTTGTTCAAACACTTCTTGAACTCTGGCAGGCTTGAGGCTGTGACCAAGTCAGCACTACAGCTGGGTGTAAAATGTGAACAATTTGTGTTGAGAAATGTATTTTGGCATGGCTCAGGAGTGAGCACTGGGTTATTTACATAGACCCCAGGACTACTTTAAATTAAATACTCCACTGCTGTTTTCCCTGTGTCCCATTCACTTTAAGAGCTAAGTCTGCCCTTGCTGGTAAGTAGTCCTGAGGTGATCTGAGCACATTGAAGAGGGATTCAAGGGGCTATGAAAATGTAGGCAAATGTCTCAAAGATACCTGTATTTCTGAGAGATAATAGCAAAAATTAATCTTCCCTCTCTTCTTCCTCTTCAGTAAATGGTTTCTGGAGAAACTCAAGCCAGAAGGTACTGCCCTTGTGTTACTGCTCTGCCTGTAACTTACTCCTTTTCCCCTGAAGTGGATCCCTGTCCATGCTGGGTTCTGCCCAGCCTCCCTGCCCACCACACTGCCTATTTCCTGCCTGTCCAGCTCTGTCTCTTCACATTCTCTCCTTGAGTCCGTTCTATACCCTCCTTCCTGGGATGCTGTTTTCCCCAGCAGCTTTATCCCTGGATTCCCAGATTCCTACCTCTGCAGGCTGGTGGCACGGCTTGTGGGAACTTCTTGGTTGTCATCAGTGTGACCTGACAGACCTGCTGCTCCCTGTGGCTTCAGTGCAAACCTCTCTCCACTAATGCTCCCCTCCCCTCCTTGGTGTGCAGTGACTGCCTTGATCCCACAGTTCAGTGTTAATCCCATTAACATGAGCATTAATCACTCTAATCCAGAGTGGGCTTTGTCCTCTCCGGTGCTGCATTTTGGCTTCCTCTCCCAAAATTGTAGCAGGGCCCTGCAGCTCACACTGTGAGGTCTGAGGCTCTGGCTTCACTCATAGGAGGGATCCCGCCAAGAGCATCCCTGTGCCTGCGCTTTGTCACCTCTTGTAGTTCTTCCTCTCCGCGGTGGCCGGGACTGCGGTGGGGAATGCGGCGCGGAACGCTCCCTCGATCCGTCCCTAGGGGGTGTGTTGCGCTCCGAGGGAGCGGCGGTAACGTCGGGATCTTCTCTTGTCTCTCTCAGGCCTGTACAAGCTGCTGGCTGGGTTTGAAGACAAGTCTGCCTACGCCCTCTGTACCTTCGCCTTCAGCAGTGGGAACCCCGAGGAGCCTGTGAGGCTGTTCAAGGGCCAGACCCATGTAGGTGGTGTGGCTGGGAAAGGGAACATGCTGAGGGAGGAGGGCTGGGATGTGATATGTGACACCACTGGCTCTGCTGAGGACAATTTTAGTGGCCCCTGGGTCACTGAACACCCTCGGAGCTTCTCAGTGTTGGGAACAGGCTGAGGGAGAGAGAGGGTGGTGGTGCTGCAGTCCTGTCCCGAGTAGTATTTGCTGAGCTCTGCATGTTACCTTGGTCTCTTCAGCCCCTCATCTCCCTCTGACAGGGCTGTATTCGAGTGCAGTTGTTAGCTCTGTTATTTGGAGGGGTAAAGGCCCTGCCAACATAGGGCAGTGTGAGTTTGGGGCTGCTGATTTTGTCACACCCCCGAGGGGTGCTGAGAAGGAGCAACAGCACCGTGCAGAGCCTGTGGGGGCTGCAGTGGGGTCTGTGGCTGTGTGCAGCCCCTCAGCCTGTGTTTGAAATGTGGCTGCAAGGGAATTGCTGTGAAACCACGGCTTAAGGGGCCTTTTTTTGCTTTCTCATGGCAGGGGCTGATCGTGGAGCCCAGAGGCCCTCGGGATTTTGGCTGGGATCCCTGCTTTCAGCCAGATGGCTACAACCAGACGTAAGTGGTGTTTACCTACAGCTCTTTATGTAGGGCAAGCCAGGGGCGAGGGTGTCAAGAGGAATTGGCTTGCAAGGAAGGACACCAGGGAGAAAACTCCTCCTGGATCTGAACGTGGTGGGTTACAGGGAACCCCTGGATCAGGATGGGGGTCATTGGCTCTGCCAGAGTGTCACTACAGATGCCTGCTGAGCCAAGCAGGGAGGCAGCGAGCAGGGGGGGAGCTCTTGGTGACCAGGGGACACATCCTGAAGTGTCTCTGCTGCTGAGACTTGTGTTTTCTGTGCCCTGCAGCTACGCTGAGCTGCCCAAGGCAGTGAAGAACTCCATCTCACACCGATACAGAGCACTGAGCGAGCTCTCTGCCTTCTTTCTTCAGAGCAACTCGACAGAGCGCCACTCCAGTCCCAGCTAGTGCCCCGAGCTGCGGGCACCCCGTGTCCACAGATCACAGAATTGTTAGGGCTGGAAGGGACCTCTGGAGATCATCCCCTCCAACCCCCCTGCATGTCCCTGTCACACACAGTCCCGGGAGAGCTTTGTTCTGCTGCGGGCTGCCATTAAAGCTGCTCCTTTAGAATCCATCGGTATTTCTTTCCGCCCTGTTTCTGTCGCTGCGGCAGCGCCGCGGGGCCCGGCGGGTCCGGGCTTTTGGAACCGCACGTTTGTGCCTCTGGGGTGGCGTCGGCCCGCTGAGTCTCTGTCATCCTTTCTGCCAGGGGATTTTGAGCAGAGTGTCGCGACCGGGCCGGCCCAGGGATCCGGGATCGGGAACGGGCGGGGGCGCGCCGGGGCCGCTGCGCGCTCCCGCAGTGCGCTCCCGCTGGCCAATGGGAAGCGGCCGGGGGAGAGGCAGCCAATGGGCGGCGAGTCCATCGCCCTCTCGCGCGCGGCGGACCCGGAAGCGGTCAGAGCGGGGCCACGTGGGGCCGGAGCGGGGCGGGAGCGGGGCCGAACGTGCGCGGCCATGGAGCTGCTGCCCCGCAGCCCCGCGGAGTTCGGCTCCGCACGGTACTGGGACCGCTTCTTCCGCCAGCGCGGGGAGCGCGCCTTCGAGTGGTACGGGGCCTTCCCGGAGCTCTGCCCCGTCCTGCACAAGTATGTGCGGCCCCGCGACAAGGTGAGCCCCGTGCGTCCCCAGTGCCCTGTGCCCGGGCCGAGTCTCCCCTGGGCTCCTTCTGGGGTTGTTTAGCATGGAGAAGAGGACGCTCAAGGGTGACCTTATAACTCTACAGCTCCCTGAAATGAGGTTGTGGCCAGGTGAGGGTTGGGCTCTTCTCCCAAGCAAGCAGCGACAGGACGAGAGGACGCAGTCTCAAGCTGCACCAGAGGAGGTTTAGGTTGAACATTAGGAGGAATTTCTTCACACAAAGGGTGCTTAGACATTGGAATAGACTGCCCAGAGAGGTGGTGGAGTCACTGTCCCAGGAGGTGTTTAAGGAAGGACTGGATGTGGCACTTGGTGCAATTGTTTAGTTGATATGGTGGTGTTGGGTCACAGGTTGGACTCGAAGATCTCAGATATCTTTTCCAATGCAATTGATTTTGTGTGATTTGATGTGTGAGTTCTGTGCTTTTCTGTCCCACTGTAAACTGCCATTGTGTGTTGACACAGATGATGTGAATTCCCCAGTGTGCCACAGCAAGAACACAGGAGAGACCCCTGGGTTACTTTGGTCTGGGGAGCTCTAGGGGGTAAAACACTCAGATCGTTCCCAGAGGAGATGCAGCAGGTCCGTTGCTTCTGTGCCCATGTGACTTTTCTCTATGAATCTGTCGTCTTAGGGCCCAGAGAGTGGTTTTGCAGGTGCTGTGGGTGTGGTTTTCACAGAGGGCTCATAGCCGTGGCTGATATTTGCTCATGAAGTGCTTTGGGGTCATGTTTCCAGGGGTTTCTCACCATCCCACTGCTCTTGTGCCTTGCCCCAGGTTCTCGTGGTGGGCTGTGGGAACTCTGAGCTGAGCGAGCAGATGTACGACGTGGGAATGTGCGAGGACATCGTGAACATCGACATCAGCGACGCCGTGATCCGCCAGATGCAGGAGCGGAGCGGGAGCAGGAGGCCAAAGATGAGCTACCTGCTCATGGACATGCTTCAGATGGACTTCCCTGACGGCCACTTCCAGGTGGTCCTGGACAAAGGCACGCTGGATGCCCTCCTTACTGATGAAGAGGAGGCCACTCTGGCCAAGGTGGACCAGATGTTTGCCGAGATCAGCCGGGTGCTGCAGGTGGGAGGGCGCTACCTCTGCGTGTCCTTGGCTCAAGCCCATGTGCTGAAGAAAGCAGTGGAATACTTCTCCCGGGAAGGCTGGGTCGTGCGTGTCCATCAGGTGGCCGGCAGCGGGGACAACCAGCAGTTTGTCCTACCAGTCTTTGTCTATGTCATGACAAAATTCAGGAAGATCCCTGGCTCGGCACCACAGATCCTGGAGATCTGCCCCGAGGAGCAGGACAAGCCGATGCGGGTGGAGAGCGTGGAGCGACTGGTGGCAGCGGTGAAGGACAGGCAGCATTATGCCCTGCTCTGCAGCCAGCTGAGCAAAACCCCCTGCAGGGAACAGGTTTCCCTGGATCTGTGTGACAAGGAGAGCGGGAAGCCTCGCTACACACTGCATGTGGTTGACAGCCCCTCGGTGAAACCTTCCCGGGAAAATCGCTTTGCCATCTTCATCAGTGAGTACAGCCTGTCCTGCCTGCAACGAGATGGTGCTCTGGCCAGGAGCTGCAAATGGCCAGCCCTTCAGGCCTTGTTGAGTTTGGGACTGGAGAGGGAAATAACCCACCTGTGGGGGGTTCAATTGTTGTTTTAGTCCTGGCTTTGTGGTGGGACGTGTTTGCCTGGTGGTGCAAGCAGGGACCTGACACAGAGCTTGCTGGCTGCATCTCACAGCAGAGGGACACTGCCTGTCCTGCCTCCAAGGGGGTGATTCCTGCCTTGATGCTGGCTGCACCACAGCTGGGAGGGCGTCTCTGCTCTGTGTGGGTGTCCTGACTTGCAGGGCTGGGCTGCTGGGGCTGCACTTGGCTTTTGTGCTTGCACCTCACAGAGATGTGTCAGGCTCTGCCAGTGGTGCTGTTCCCCCCCTGCACACCTGCAAAGCTGGGGCTTAGCACAGCCTGGAGACAGGTCATGAGGCTATTGGACACCCCTTGTAATGAGACATGGCTTTTCCAGCCTCCTGCATGAGCCTGCTCAAAACGGGAGCTCCTGGCTCTCTTGATGGTTGCAGTGCACGGCTCTAGTCACACAGTGGTACCTCCTTATGATGTCTTGCCATTCCCTGTGGCTCCTCCCTTGGAGGTTCGGGTGGTTGCCCCTGGGACCAGGAGCAGCCCAGGCTGATGGCATCCCCTTCTGCAGTTCCACAGGGCAGAGAAACCGAGTGGCTCTTTGGCACAGAGGAGGGACGGAGGCAGCTGGCCACCAGTGCGGGCTTTGGGCGCCTGGTCACCGTGGCCCTTCACAGGGAGCAGCACTACGAGGGCATGGCTGGCATCCAGGCAGAGCTGTCAGGGAAGGTGATGGAGCTGGCCCCACCAGGCCTCCCTGCCCGGCAGCAGGTGAGCCCCCACTGCCCAAACCCCTGGATTGGCTTCCCCAAAACCGAGAACAAGCTGGTTATTTTCCAGCAGTGAATCCCTCTTCTCCAAGGGAGACCAAGCTGCAAGGTGTGAGCTGGCTGCCTTGGTGGGCAGGAGACTGGCTTCAGGTGTAGCTCTTCCTGGTTTTCCTTCCAGCTGTCTACCTTTGCTTGGAGGCAGATTCAGTGTGAAATCCTTCCCCTCACAAACCCAGCATCCCAAGAAAATCGGGCATCCCAAAACCCTGAGAGCAGCCTCTTCTTAATCATGGCTTTAACTTCTGCTCATCCTGTCTCCTTCCTTCCCCAACTCCCCAAACCTGAGCTCTTGCAAGAAGTCATGAGGTGTTTGCTCCCTGTACCCCCAACACACGGATGGGAGTGAAGCCAGCGCAGGTCCTCAGCTCTCCTGTGGCATCCCACTGCTCCCGCCTTGTGTCCACTTCGTCCAATGGCTCCGTAGCCATTGTCAGGACAGCGGGAACGCCAGGCTCTGTTTTTGTAGTCTTTGCTTCCTCACACCAGTCACTGTCCTTCCTGCAGGTGCCCTTCCTGTCCGTGGGAGGGGACATTGGGGTGCGGGCGGTGCGGCACCAGGACACCAGCCCCCTGAGCGGGGAGTACGTGGTGGAGGACGTGAAGGGAGACGGCACCTGCTACTTCCGCCGCCTCATCTTCCTCCGCAACAGGAACGTGGTGCAGTCAGAGGCCCGGCTCCTGGCTCCCACACCTCTCCCAGGTACCTGGGGTAGCCAGGAAAGGGCAGGGGCCAAGGCTGATTTTTTTTTGGGGGTGACAGAGATGAGATGGAGGTCCTTCTGGGACCTACCTGCCTTGTCCCAGAGCAGCTCTGGGAGCTGTTTTGCGCTGGGGGTGGGGCAGGGCTGGGGGTGGCTAGTCCCCAGAAGGCACCTCTGTCTCCCACCTCGCCTTACCAGCTGGTGTCTCCTGTCATTCAGGCCAGAAGAAACGGAGGAAAGACAAGAAGAAACCCAGCCCTGCTGAGCCACCTGCAGCCATCGACAAGAGCTACCTGTGCTGTGAGCACCACAAGGCCATGGTCGCAGGGCTCTGCCTGCTGGGGGGCCCTGACCCCCTCCCAGGTGACAAGACCAGCAGTGAGAGGCTGTGCTGGGGGCAGGTGCGCCTGTGTCCCCACACCCCAGCTCCTTGGGGAATGGCTTTTCTGGCCCCATGCACCCTTCCCAAAGCGATTTGTGGACGGCGGGTGGGATGAGCAGTGGGGGCAGGGCATCCTGGTGGCTCACTGGGTGTTCTCCATTGGCAGGAGCCTCGCTGGCAGTGCTGGTGGTGGGGCTTGGTGGTGGCAGCCTGCCCCTCTTCATCCATGACTACTTCTCACAGGCCCATGTGGCCGTGGTGGAGATTGACCCCTCCATGCTGGAGGTGGCGACGCGCTGGTTCGGCTTCTCCCAGGGTGACCGGATGCAAGTGCACGTCTCCGACGGCCTGGACTACGTGGCCAAGCTGGCAGCTGAAGGTACCTTCTTGGGGAGCATTCTGGGTACCCCATCAAGTCTGGTGGGAGGCATGCTGAAGACTGAGGTCCTGGGCTGTTTTCACCCCCTGCTTCCCATCCCTGCCCATCTCCTGCTTTTTGTCACAGTCTCCAGCCTCACCAGGTCTCTGCAGCTCACAGCCTGTCCTTGCCTAGTGTGCAGGGGACCTTAGATTTGTTGCCTTCCTCAGCACCAAGGGCTGCTGCTGTGGGTTTCATTTGGAAAGAGAAACCCCAGGAGAGAGAAGAGACCCATAACATGGCAGAGGGGATGTCTGAACCATCCCATTTGTTGCCTCCCTATCGTGTGTGGTTCACTTGTCCCATGGGATAACAACTCTCTGTGCTTCCTCCTGAAGCCCCAGCCCAGTATGATGCCATCATGTTCGACGTGGACAGCAAAGACCTCACGGTGGGGATGAGCTGCCCACCCCCAGCCTTTGTGGAAAAGCCCTTCCTGCAGAAAGTTAAAACCATCCTCAAGCCAGAAGGTAAGAGGGGAGATCTGGCTGTGTCCCCGTGGCCAGGCTGGCTGGCTCTGTGTGGAGCTGGGGCTGTGCCACCGTTTCTCATCCTGGAGAATAGTGGCCACAGACAGCATTGCTGTGTGGCATCTGCTTCTCCTGGTGGGTCCTGGATCCGAGTGTTTCGCTGGGTGTTGTGCCAGCAGGGTGGAGCAGGTGACCTGCAGCACTGCTGGGTCAGGCAGGCTGAGACATCCCAGGGGGCCAGGAAGGGTTGCTGGAAGCAGAGGGTGTAGGCGGTACCTGAGAACAGATCGTGGCCACCCACGACCCATGTGGCAGCAGGGACATGGAGCTGGGCCAAGGGTACCAGGGGGATGCTGGTACTCCTCGTGCTGCCGTGGGGGAGACATTTGCACTGTGGTGGCACCAATTCAGCTGTATTCCCACAGGGAGCAGGGTGGTGTACACAGGCTGAACTCCCACCCCTCTCCTCCTGCTGCAGGAATCTTTGTGCTCAACCTGGTGTGCCGTGATGCCCGGCTGAAGGAGTCTGTCCTGGCCACCCTCAGGGATGTCTTCCCGCTGCTCTACACGCGTCACATCGAAGGGGAGGTCAACGAGATCCTGTTCTGCCAGCCCAGCCCCGAGGGCCGGCGGGACCCTGCGGAGCTGGGGGCACGTGCCCGGGCACTGGAGGGGGCCCTGCGGGAGCCGGGGCGCCCCTGGGACAGCTCATACGTACTGGCAGACATGCTGCAGGCTGTCAGGATCCTCTGAGAGGGGCTCCTCAGGACGGGCTGAGACGCTGCTCAAGAGAGTGCTCCTCATGTGGGTGCCTTGGCCCCACAGCAGAGGGGTGCCCGTGGCTGGGACTGCCACCCCTGGGGGACATGTGCTGGCCTGGGGCTGCCTGAGGGATGAACTGGCATGGGAAGGTGCTTCCTGCAGCGTGACTCCCTAGGAAGCGGTCTGGGACTGAGGAGGGCTGTGCAGCCCAAGGGACAGTGTTGAACTGGTGAGGGGAGGAAGGTGCTGTGGGACTGGCAGGACTGTGGGTTTGGGTCTGTCCCCGTTGTTTCCCCACTGTGGGAAAAACATCCCTCCAACCACCTCTTTCCCCTCCAGCACAGTGCCTTCTCTCTGATGCTGCCTTTGCCTCTCCAGCGTCCCTGGTGTCTCTGCAGAGCCCCAGCACTGCCCCAAGCCTGGTTGTGGATATGTGTGGGTGGGCTGTGAGAATAAAGTGCTCAGGGCTGCTCTGAGGCCTGCAGTGCTTTGCTAGGGCTAATTTCTGAAGCACCCACACCCTGGAAAAGGTACAGTCACCTCTGCACCTCAAGGACATGTCCTGGGGACAGGCAGCTGCCCCTTAAGCACCGCTGCCCTCTCACCACTTGCCCTCCAAACTGGACCCCACTGTGTTTCACTCTTCTGCATCTCTCCAGCTATCACCACTGAACTGAGACCTGTAACACCCTGAGACCCAAAACCTTCTCTCCCCTGGGCCAGCAGGGACCCAGCCCTGGGCTTGGGCCCCTGGCCACTCCAAACTGCTCACCCAGCTGGTGCAGGTCAGCCTTCCTGCAGGATGAAAAGGCAGCAGGAAAATACCCACTGGGGTGTTCCCACAGCACCCCGTTCCACCCTGGACACCTCCTTTGGCTCTCCCCGAGAAGTTTAGTTGAAGACCTGACCTGGTGTATCCTGGCTGGTTACAGAGCAGGAGACCTGCTGGTGTTCATATATTCATCAGAAGCTATTTTTGGGGGGCTTGTCTTTCTCCCCTGCAACAGCTGGTACCAAAATGAGTCTGAGACATGGTACCATGGATCAGCTTGCAGACAGCAAGTTGAAAACCTGCTCAGGCACTCTGATGCTTTGCCACTGATCCTGTACCCTCACTCCATGCTCCCTTCTACTGCTGGCAGCCTGAGCCAGGACATCTTTCTAGCAGCTGCTTCCCAAAGCAAACCCTCCACAGGCACCTTTCCACAGCCCAGGGAGATAACAACACATCAGAAGTAGGCTCAGGGAGGGATCTCACCTAGCCCTTAGTATGGAGGCAATAGCAGCCGTGTCTTGGAGCCATCTCCCAGCTTTGCAGCCCATGCACCCTGTCCCACAGGGATGTGGGGTGATGTCATGCCCCTCATCAGCCTCTCCTTCCTCCACAGAAGGATCCAGCTTTCCTCCATCTGGGAAATCCTCCTTCCCTTAGAAAGCAAAGTGAGAGGGTGCACGAGCCTGAGAGTTTGCAGTTCACCAGCTCCATGGGGCCATGGAAAGCACATCCCAAGGGCTCCCACCCCGGTGAGGACCCTATACTGATGGGGACCCTAAACCAGTGGGGACCATGGCCACTCCACTGATGCAGGAGATGGGGCTGTTAGTGCCCAGGAGACCCTATGTCAACCATGCTGACAGTGAGCATGTCCCTCTGACAGGCCCCTCTGTGCCTGTATTTTAATTTTAATTTTCCAGCAGGTTCTACTTCGGGAACCACTCTTCAGATCCCTTCTCTCATGCCACCCGCTTTATTCCCCTTCAGTTAGAGGGACAAATCTCTGCCCTACTTTCTTCCTGGGCTGGCCTGCTTCTATGCAGAGGGAGCAGATGCTTTTTTTAATAAGTGCTTTTGATGGTTCCCAGGCACGGGAGAGCAGGGCTGGCCTGCTCCCTGCCTCAGATAAAGGCTACCACTGTGGGTAGGTGCCCTCTGTCGCTTGGCACCCTGTCACTCCTGTAGTGTGTTTTCCTCCTCCTGTAGCGTGTTTGAGGCAGCACATGGGCAATGGGAGGGACAAGGCTGGAGCTTGAGCTGGGTGGAAGTCTGCCTGCCCCCACACAGTTAGTTTCTAAAGCTTCTCTGTGATGAGCACTGTTTTGAAAGATATCTATTATCCACCCAGCTTAGCAATGGCAAATTTCTCAACTGGATCAGCAGTGCTGCATTTAGGCTATTTTTAACTTAGTATGCAATTCTCAACATAATTCCAACGACATAGGTTTGTGTGTATGCCCTTTATTTCACCAAAACCATCTCCTTTCTTCCCCAGGAGCTCATACAAAGGCTGCCTTCATCCCTCCCTTGTCCAGTCCTGCCTTTCTGTTGTGCTTCCCAAATGCTGCGTAACGCCACATCCTGGTGGAAAAACAAAAGCCATCTATTAGAAACAATGTAAGGATGAAATCTCAGTTCGTTGCAGCTGTCCTTGCGGCTACAAGTTTGGTCTGGAAATAAATTTCAGCTGGAAAACTGGCAAATTCATGAGTGCTGCAAATACACAAAATCTTCCTCTGCAGGTAAAATGCTCCAAGGCTGAAAAATTGACACGTTGTAAATATTTCTCTGCTGGCAGCCAAAACGTGCAGCTAATGTATATGTTTGGCAACTGTGTGTTCTGTTGAGTGTTTTGGCAATATACTCATGTTTACATCCCTTACTCCTCACTTACTTCCTTTGCAGCGTAGGCACGCTGTAAGTGGCGGGATAGAAACAAGCTCTGCTGTCACTTAGCAACCTCCACTGGCGCCAAGATGTTGACTTCTTCCTTTCTGGTTTTCCCAGCACAGAAACAGACCGGTGCATAACTCATCCCATGGCTCAGGTGTGAGGCTGTAGCCAGCTGGGGATGTTGGTCTGGTGCAGTCCCAATCCTTCTCAAAGCATCACATCCCCGTCCTGCTGCCACTCCAGTGAATGAGACACAGGGAGTTGATGGGTCAGCCCTGGGATTCCTGATCTCAGGTGGAGGGATGCAGCTGGCCATGCCCAGCCATGGAAGCTCTTTGGCCCCGGGGTGACCGTGTGGGCAGGCAGCTGGCAGGACAGTGACACTGTGAGGCAGGCAGAGGTGGGATGCCACACAGACACCCCAGATGGTATAAACCTCTTCAGGTGTCACAACACAGGTCCCTGCTCTGCAGAAGGACTGGAAGTGGCTGGGCTCTAGGGAAGAGATTGGAGGTGGACAGGGGACATACTGTCACCAGCTGAAAGTACATCAAGCAGCTGGGAGAGATTTTGCAGTAATAAAAGCTGCAGGGACTAAGTGCTGAGGCTGATTCCCTTCACCTGGGAAGAGCCTGGCTACCTGGTGATGCTGCTGCTGTCCAGGCATGGCAGGGTCACATCACAGCAAGGGCTGCACCAGCCATTTCCCGGAGGGTGGAAGCATATGGGGAGTGTTTTGGACATGAAATCTTCCCTTGGGGAAGCACTTGGCTTGCCTGGCTTTGTGACCAAGGAAGCAGGCGTGCTGCCAGGCTGCAGTGAGGGAGTACAGCTCTTTCCTGGGGTGCTCAGGGCAGCTGGGAAACGTCTCTGCAGGCTGCAATGCAGCACAGTACCCTTTTTCTACCCTGGAACTGGATGCACCCGACTAAAGAATGCAGCTGGAGGTCACAGGGCAGGAGAGAGGAGAGATGGGACAGAGACTGGGTTGTCACTGTCCCACGATCAGTGAGTCAGCAGTGCCCCAGGCTGTGGGGGGAAGGCAGAAAGCACATCCTTTTTACAGGGAGAAATGCTGCAGCCACTACTTCTAATCACAGCTCTGCGGCCGCTCTGACTTTCTTTCACTGGCTTGAATTCTGTCTTTTGCAGCTTCAAGGTCTGAGCTCTGGAGCTCTGCTCCTGGCAGGTACACAGGCACAGTGCTGGCTGGCACCTTCGTGCAGCTCCACTGCAGAGCCAGGTGCTGCTGAGAACCTGGGAACTCCCCCTGCACGGGCTCCTTGGCTACACCTCCCCCTGCTCTGTGCTGATCAGCTGCCTGAAAAGCTCTGCAAGACTCTGGGTTTGTATCTGAAGCAAGAAGGAGGTGAGGAAAGTCCCTGGGGAGAAGAGCAAGTGTGGAGGAACCCGCCTCTTCTTAATTCTTCCTGGGGAGAGGATGCAGCCTCCTCTGTGCTCTGCTCCCCACAGGGTCCTGCCTGCTCTGCCGGCTGGGGGATCCTGCCTGGCTCTTCACTGCAGGCATCTGCAAGTCTGCTCTGATATTTTATATACAACTCATTTTTCATGAAGGGAATTGCACTGGTGTGTGTTTATAAAGCAGCCTGGGGACCTGATCCAAATGTCCTCAGCTTTAACGTCATGCTGCCTGCTTAGGGAGAAGTGTCTGTGGGTAAGTTTGTGGCCTTGAATGCTACAGCTGCACCCTGAAGCCAGGCTATTTTTGCCATATATTTTTCTGAAAGTCATGGCAGGACAAACTTGCTGTCTGTAGGCTTGATCTGAAATGCGCTGGGGGCTTTAACAGGGCTAGGAGGCCCTGGCCAGGCTGCTGGTGACATCTGACATCAGACCATGCTGATGGAGTTGGCACGTCACCCTGGGGAGCAGGGCAGCCTTCCTGCTGTGCCAGGGGAGGTGGTTTTCTCTGCTTGCTGAGCCTGGCACATGGCAAAATGAAATGACAAATATTGTGGGGCACAACTGAGCAGAGGGTAAAAGTAGATTGTGTTTAGCTGGTTAACCAGTGAGCAGCTCTATGCTCCTGAGGATCACACTCAGTTGTTCCCCAGAAAACAGTTTCTTGCATGGCCCCCTGACACTGCTTTGGGTCTTATATTTCATGGTTATTCATTACATGAACCTTTGCAATGGTCTCTGATAGCAGTACCCCTGTTTCCTTTAATTTAGCCACTATGAATCTTGGCAAATTCAAAAAGCCAGGCTGGGCTCCACACGGGGGTTTGGAACAAGCCATCCAGAGAAGTCATTTAGGAAAAGCAGAGACCTGAAGATACACTTGGGTGCCCTTCCTCTCTCCTTCACTGCTCTCTTGGAATTGTTGGAAAAACGAGCACCCTCACGATAATAGGGGCATGTATAATGAAAATGTTTGTGCTTTTTCCAGAAGATGGGAAATCTACCCTTGGCTGCTTGTAGCTTTTTTTCTGAGGGGAGAGTGGATTTTTGTAAGTGATGGAGTCGTGGGGTGAGTGTGGTGACTTGGCAGCTTTAACTCTGCTTCACCAGACAGAAAGTTTGATTCATGAACTTCCCAGACTTGGGGGAATAACTCAGACTTTTCATAGTCTAAGGTGTTTTCTTAATTTATGTTATTTTAATCATGGAAGCAAACAAAGATGTAATCTAAAGACTGGAAGGGAAAGGACAGGTTATCCTTAGGTTATCAGGTGTGCATAGCGTTACTCCTCAGGCATCGTGCCTTTTCCAATCTTCATTTGTCTCCTGTGGAGGTGCAATTCTATTGCCAGGCTGCTCTTCTACGGATCTTAATTATTTCATGGGGGCAGCACACAGTGCTCTGATGCTCAGACGAGGCTGATTTGGCCAGAATGTGATCCTGTTCTTCCCGGCTTCCAGCCTCCGTAGAAACCCGTGAACTGGAGGAAGGCCAGGCAGCTACTCTAGTGCCTCCTGGCATAGCCTGCTTTCTCAGGAGTGGGGAAAGAAATAATCATGCTGCTAATTGGCATAATTATGTCAATAACTCCCAGGCCCCATCTAGATAGAAATGATGGCAAGGCTTTTCCCAGATGCTGTGGTCTAACTGCAGCGGCAAAGCCTGCATTATGCCGATTAAAAACTGTTCATTTGTTTCCAGAGTTATAAGTTAGTCTGTTGTAGGGAGTAATTTTTCACACTTATTGGGAGTTCTGGCCAAGAAGTTTTGATAATCCTCCAGATCATTAGTCTCCGTCAGCCTGCGGGATGTTCACAGTTCCCTTTTGTTTTGCTTTGCATGCTGAGTGAGGCCGGTGTCTGGTTTAATACAGAGGATAACTTTTATCGCTGCAGGACTCCAAAGCCTGTGTTTTGGATATTTTCATGTTGTGACTGCTGCCAGTAATCACAGATAAACCTCATCTCTGTTGTTTGCCTGAGCTCTTAGCCTCAGTGTGCATTTTTAAATTGAACCCACTGCAGCAACATGGCTTGGATCTTGTTGTTGCTTCCCAGCCTGTTCCTGAGCCATCCACCTGCTGCCAGCTCAGCCAGACCCATCTCCTTGGGCCTGCCCTGCCACGGCTCTGGTGAAGGTGACTGACCTGCCAGCACTCCACCCATGGCCGAGTGTCTGTAAGGTTTGCCAGGGACACTCACGTGCTACAGGGATGGATCGTGGTTCCTGCTGCTCCTGTTCCCATTGCAGGCAGGAGCTGGGAGGAATTCAGCCACTGGGACTGCTCCAAAATTCCCCGCTCTGCAGATTGGGAAGTGCTGAAGCCAGCTGTCTGCCAGGTCCCATGCCGGCCAGCGGAACCTGGCTCCTCCATGGGCTCCCAGTTTGGCCCTCTTCCCAGTCCAGTGACAGAAGTCATTGAGGAAGAGGGCATGGAAACCTCTCCTGGGTGCCGGAGGGGGCCGCAGTCCTGTGTTCAGGGGCTCTCAAGGGACACTGCGGCCCCTTCCACCAGCAGGAGGGGGTGGCCAGCTGGGATCAAGGGGAAGCCTGATGGCCTCATGGTCAGTGTGCTGACCTGGGCAAACTGTGCACCTGGTGCCTGAGGGTCCCAGCACCACAGATGGCTTTTCCTCAGGCAGGGATAGAATCACAGAATGGGTCAGGTTGGAAGGGACCACAGCGGGTCATCTGGTCCAACCTCCTTGCATAAGAAGGGTCATCCTAGAGCACATGGCACAGGATTGAGTTCAGATGGTTCTGGAATGTCTCCAGTGAGGGAGACTCCACGCCCTCTAGGCATCTGTTCCAGTGTGTGGTCAACCACACAGTGAAAAATTTCTTCCTTGTATTCAGGTGGAACTTCCTGTGCATCAGTTTCTGCCCATTGTGTCTCATCCTAGTGGTTGGCACCACAGAGAAGAGCCTGGCTCCATCTCCTTGGCATCCCCCTTTTAGATATTTATAAATATCTAAAGCTGGGTGTACTTAAAGTGCTGGTATCTAAAGCTGGGATGAGCCCACCCAGCCACTTGAGTTGTCAGTGGGGGCTCCAGAATGCCAGGAGGACCCCACGGATGCTCCCTGTGAGCAGCTGCCCCGGGACAGTGACTGGCAGGAGGCTCTGCTGGTGTCCCCACAGAAAGAGCAGAAAGGACCCCCCCACCACCTCGGGCTCCCGTGGCTCAGCCCTTCTTGGTGGTGCTGTAAAATGTAGAATATGTAAAAATTCTCTTAAGAAAAGACATTCTTTGATGTTTAATCTCTGTATACTTTCAAGCCTAATCAGCAAGAAAGGAGATTTAATCCGTGAAACAAATAGCAAGCTGTAAGTGATGTCCTGATGTTAGAAAGATAAATTACTTGTCAGTAGAATTGCCTTGTTAAGGTTTAGGGCTTGATTTGTTTCAATGAGCTCAGACCTAGGGGGAGGTTACCGAAGCTCGGGAAGAAGGATGTACCGCTGATAGTGGACACAAAGAATTCAGAATGTATGGTTTACAAGGACATTTGGCAGAACCACCAAGATAAGGAAGAAACCAATAAAGTCAACTCAGCAACTGTGCTGAAATCATCTCTGACTGGGTAACAGGCAATTCTGGCAGGGGCAGATCACAGCCACGGATTCACAGACCACCAATCCAGGAATCCCACCAGCTCAGAAAAAGAGAAAGACGGAGCATGCGGACTGATTACCATGAGAAACGAGAGCATCATTAACCCATGGAAGATAGAGTACTAATTAACAGGACAACCAGGCAACTTGTAGCCGATGAACACTAATGCCGTGTTGTTTGCTAAAATGTGAAAACTTTTGGTAGTCGTCGTGAATGGCAAAAGGACTTGCCACCCAGCCCCCCTTTCTGCACAGAACTGTAAATAAATCACACACCTCGACTCTGTGTGCGGACCAGCCTCGTAAACACCGGGAAAAAGCACCAATTCTGGGACAACAGCGGGACCCGCACCGGGAGAGGGCGTGCCCTCCCCACGGAGGCCCCGCCCCCAAGCCCGGAGGAGGGGCGCATGCGCAGTGCGCCGCCCGTTACCTGTCAGCGGCGGCGGGTGGAGGAGGCGGCGGGTGGAGGAGGCGGCGGCGGGATGGAGGGGCTCATCCCGCTGGTCAACCGGCTGCAGGACGCCTTCGCGGCGCTGGGCCAGAACTGCCTGCTCGACCTGCCACAGATCGCGGTGGTGGGCGGGCAGAGCGCCGGCAAGAGCTCCGTGCTGGAGAACTGCGTCTCCAGGTGAGAGGCGGCGGGCGCGGACCCCCCCCTTCCCCCGCGCTCCCGTACACACATACACGCGCACACGCGCGCGCCCCCGACCCCGGGGCTCGCGCCCTTCCCAACGGTCGCGGCGCGCGCCCCCCCCCCCCCCCCAGCGACGGGGTTGGGGGGGGGCGGGCACGGGCGGGGGAGGGCCCGGGCGGGTTGGTTTGGGGGGGTTTCGCGGGGGCCCGTCCGCGGCTCCGACATCCCTTCCCCAGGTGTGCTCGGTGCCCTCCCGGGGTTGCCGCGGGGGTGGCGAGGCGGGCCCTGGCCCGGCGGTGCCCGCTATGCGATGTGCGCGCTGCGGGGAAGGCGCCGCGGCTCCGCTGCGAGCGCGTTCGTGCGCCCGGTGTGTGTGTGTGTGTGTATGTATGTGTGCATGTATGTATGTATGTATGTATGTGTGTGTGTATGTGTTGACCGCTGTCCGAAGGGCACACGGTGTTTAAAGCCCCAAACCCTAATTTCGGTGGGGTGATGGCGCTGGGCTGCTCATCCCGCCCGTCCCATCGCTTTACAATTCGCACCGTCGTGTCGCGCCCGTGGGTATTCGAATCACAGGGGCATTAAGGTTGGAAAAGACCTTCGGGATCGCCAAGTGCGACATTAGCATCGTTCCTAACAATGAAAATAGGGGAGCCTGGCGGTTCAGGTGCTGCTTTTCGACGGGCAGGCAGTGCCTCTGGAGATGGCCCGAGGTAAACACGGGCTTCACGTGCTGATAAAGTTCCTGCTGCGTTTGCCGCAAATAGCTGCGGGCTCCCGATGGGAGGGAGGGAATTGGTGCTCCCGGAGCGGAGCTGTGAGCTCAGCCTGGATTATAAGGTCAAAATACTGGTGTGTGTCGGTGATTGAGGAACTTTCATGTGTGGAGGTCTTCACTGAAGGTAATATTAAACTCTGTGTCGCTCCACAACCTGGCCATGTGTCAGGCTGCAGCAGCTCTTGATATACAGTATAAAAATTCTATGCGGTTGTTCTTCAGCTCTGCTTCAGAATTTACTGTGTTAAATGTCAGTTCTTCCTCTTCGTTCTTCTTGGAGACTGTAGTTAGCTACTGGCGTTGACAGTACTGCTAATCGCTCGAGTAGTGAAAGCATAAATGAGAGCCCCAGAAAGCACAATTGGCCGTCAAATTATGACCGTTTTCTTTAAACAAGTCCTTAAAAAGTAATTTGGTAACCCTTTCACTTTTTGATCTATGTGTCCACGAAGCTGTGCAAAGTATGTGTGCTGAGGAGAAAAGGCGATTTCATCTTTCTTGTCAGTGAGGATATTCTGGTCCCCGTGGGAAAGCCTTGTCTGGGGTGGCACGCATCTGGGAGAGGAGCTGTGCTGTGTAATGGGCTGTGCGCTGATGTCGGTCTTTGGATCCAGCTGTGCTGATCTTACTGCTCCCAGATGCTTGTTATTGCTCCGCTGCCGGGGGGATCTGCTCCATCTGATCCGCAGGTGGAGCTGTTCCTTTGAGTGCAGCGCACCCCCGCCCAGCCGCCTGGGTGCGCCTGGCTGGAGCAGAAGGTGGAAGTGAGCAGTTTGTGCTGATCTGGCCCGTTTGGACAAGAGGTTGGAACCAGCTGCACAAGTGAGGCGTGGGCATTTCTGGGAAGAACTATGAAGGAAAGCAAAAGGCAATGCCTTTTTTGCTCACGTAGCCATTCCCTGTGTAGCCCGCAGACACTGCAAGGGAGTCTCTTCAGAGAAAAGCTTACAGGCTACTGAGAAGCACTAGAGTGTCTATGTCACATGGGATCTGGAATTTGGATTCTTTCAACTCGGTTTCAGAGTTCCAAGTTGTTGTAACTTTTAGAGATTCAGCATGAGCTGATATGTAGTACATCCCTACTTGCAACCTTGGAGCCTATTGCAAAAATGACATTAGAATGCATTGCTTCAAACCTATTCCACGTGCCTTTCCTGTAGATTGAGCGAGTACATGTGGTCAGCAGATGTGCACTTGCTAAGCTGTGAGAACTTGGTTGTGAACCCTCAGAACCAGATTAATAAATATCCATGAGATCGGAAGAGGATTTCGCTTGTCAGATCAGCAGGCAAATGATCTGTGTCTCTTTTTAGTAAGCCCTAGGATCTGTTTTTATGGGATAATGCAGCTGCTTTCTGCAAACAAGTTTGTTTAATCCACATATGTCTCATAGAGGTAGTAAGTCTCCTTGTAGAGACATGCTGTGCTTGTTTCTCTTTGTCGGTGGTATGTTGTGTGCTCTGGGATTACCCACACAGGGAACTTCGAGTAACAATGACACAGCTTTGAAACTGATGGCAAAATAAGAGTCCTTGCATTGCTCTCAAGTGTGAGCATTAATTCTCATGGGGGGTTTTGGGGTTTTTGGGGTTTGTTTTCTTGGTGGTTGTGGGTTTGTTTTTTTACTACGTGAGTCATTACCGTTGGTAGATTTTGAACTCAGCCTTCAGGGAGAGATTCAAGAGCTCCTCTCTTCAGGAATAGCTGTAATTGGTATGAGGAAGGCATGATATTCCCATGTGGAGGGCAGGGTCTTGCTACAAACATGTTGCTGGTTGATAACCTCAGTATTTGTTAGTGGAGCTTTAGTGAGGCTGGTAAGGTGGTTCTGAACTCTAGGATCAGGTTGCTATTCTCTGCTGCCTGTAGCCGTTAGACTGTTGTGCCTGTTTCCCTACAGAAGACTTTCTGTAGGGACTTTAACTGTGCAAAGATTACTTTTCTCCACTTGGACAGTGGAAACCTATTTTCTAGCTTGCAGGTGGTATCAGAGTTGAAATTTCTTTATGGAGCCCAGTAAGCATGGGAGATATTGCATTACCCACCATCCAGTTTATGCACTGCCTTAATTTTTCAGAGAGGTTAAGAGGAATCTTGCTCTGGCACAGTTCTGTGGGCTGGCAGATGGTCTGGAAGTGGGATCAAGGTCCTGTTCTTTCTCAAGCTGCTGAGTGACATGTGTCCATCACTGTCCCCAGTATAGCACCAAGGCTTGTTTAGGTGCACACAGCATCCTTAGTAACTAACAACAGTTAGGGAATATTTTGGGATTAGTTTACTTGTGATCTGTGTTGGTGTCAAATGAGGATGAATTCTGCACGTTTGCCTGCTCCAGGAATTGTGTGACACCCAGAACTACTTATGTTGTTGTAGGCTGGCTTTGAGCACAGCTGGAATGGGGCAGTGTCAAATCTCCCAGTGTGTCCATTACTGTTGCTATTTGGATTAGCATCCTCTAAGATATTTGGAGAGTTTCCTCTTTACTTTTTTGCTCCTCTGTAAGGAGACAGTGTCTTTTGGTAGTCAAGGACTGTGTTTGAAGGTTTTCCTCTCAGAATTCTGGTTATATTTAGATGGAAACAGAGATTCCAGAGAGCACCTGAGGACAGCAGTCATTTCCATTTATGGGTTAGACCTTCATGTCTTCATAACTGGAGCTCAGGGCACTTGTTTGAGGAAATGGGATTGTCTGAAGAGCAAATGTTCTTCCTACCTGCTTCTCTTTGTAAGAGAAGTAAATGTGCCTGTAAAATGCTGGGCCAGTGCTTGAAGCAAACAATCCAGTGCAATCTTGTGGTGGAATTTGATGGGAGAGAGAGATTCAAAATGCAGAGGGGAGTCAAACAACAAATCCCAGCAGATGCCAGTGGGAGACAGGTACTTGGCCTGGGCATACTGCTGTGCTACCGAGCAGTGCAGAGCCATGAACTTATACGTTGTTTGTGCTTTTTAAACATCTTGCTTTTGATAATAATAGGGTTCCTTAAAGAACACTAATGGCAGGAAACAATCCCTGAAAACTGCATGTGGAGAGAAAGCACTTTCTATTATTCCCTATGTCCAAAGGGGGTTTTAGGATAACTGAAGGCACAGACTGCAGGCTACCTTGTCAGGGCCTCCTTCCTCAGAAATTAGAACCTTGTGTTATTCTTAAAAATAGCGAGAAATTAATAATTAGGTTTCCAACCTAAAAGCTCTTCACTTCCTTCCCTGCTTAATATAATATGAACTGCATGTGGCCAAATAATTGTTTTATAAGAGATGTGAACTCCTGATTGTAAGCCTGTCAGTCATAATCAAACAAGCACTTTCGTTTTAAGAGCCTGAGGTCTGATTGTATAATTCAGCTTTACAGCTTTTTGATCTGAGACACTTTGGATAATCTTAGGCCATTGCATGTCGTGTAGCTATTTATTATGACATATGTACTGATTATTTCTTTTTCAAATTACGATTCCTTGTGTGCTCAGCTCGTTCTTTTCTTGCTTGAGATGGCGGTTGTGAAAAGACTGCGTTGAGTCATTAGGAGAAGAGACAGGACTTTAAATCTGGCTGCTAAAGCAGAGAATTTCTCCAAAGAATGTCGGCACATACTTAGATGTGTCCTGGGGGAGAGGTAGTTAAAATCGGTGCCGATATTTTATTCTTTTAGCTACTAGGTATTGACAGAAAAACTTTATTACAGAAAATTCTCCTCTTTTGTGAAACAGGCGTGAAAAGCTAAGCAGTTGGAGATACAAACTGAAGTGTGGTGCTGTGTATCCTTTTTTAATCTTAAGGATCTTCTGGAAATGAGAATCAGCCACTCCTTTTCCTGACTAATTAAGCCATTGTGCAGCTTTGAGTACAGTATTGAGTGTATTAGCCTAGTTATCAAAATACTCTGGTGCAACAAAAGCAGGAATTGTTTCTGGGTATTTCATTAATTAGAAACAGTAGCAAATGAGACAGTGGCTCATTTGGGTTTCTTCCCTGAATAAGTTCTTACATTTACATAATGCAGAACAAACTGGCTGTTTAGATGGGATACAAATGGTCTAGTTTTGTCCTTACATGTAACTCCATTGTGGACTTATTTTTTTTTTTCATGTCTTGAGAATTGATATATACAAAGTAAAGTAAAGGAGTAGTTAAAAACAGATATACAAACAAATCTGCTGCTTTCTCCCCCCACACAGGCATGTAAAGTAACTTTTTTCCTCTAAAACTACTTTGAGGATCTGTTTATTTTGGTTTTTTGCATTTAAATTTTGCCAGTTGAAATATTTCTTCTATTTTAAGAAAAGCTGTACTCTGTAATGAGGCATAGTGTAGGGAGCTCTGACTTATATTCTGGCATTTAAGTTCAGTGTATCAAGCAGTTTACAGGGATTCTAAATCAGTAAATAACACTTAACACTTTTGTAAGGTATACCTGTGAGAATACACAGTCTTACTAAAACTTCAGCACACTCTGTATGATCAGGGCATTGCAGTATTTAGTGAACACAAGCGAAGTATTTGAAGTCTGAGACCTAGACTTCAGAAAAACCTCAAAACCCTGCAAAAAGCAATGTTCAGAAAAAGCTCAGTCTGGTCTCGACTGCCTTCTGAGAAATCAGTGCTATGAATTAAGTGGCAGCTGTTACTGGGAGTTCAGTCCATCAAGGTACCAAAGGTGACTGCACTCCTCTGATAGTTTTTCAAGGAGAACAGTCATCTTGTGACGGGTTTGTGGTTTTTTTTTTTCCTTTTTTTTTTTTTTTTCCCAGGCCATAGGTATCCACTTAACTTTTCCTGGTTCTTTTTACAGAGACACTTCTGAAGGTTCAACAGACTGTCTAACTCCCTAGGCTCTTGCATAATGTTATAAATCCTGATATTTGCTGCCTTCAGGAAGGAGCCCACACTTGGGAATTTGTAGTGTTGAAATCAACAACTAACCAACACCTTTGTTGTCTTGTTGTGTCTTGATGGACATTGTTGCTGCTGCTTCAAGCTCAAGTCACTTTCCTTTGTAGATGAAAGAGCAAACAAAGCTTTACAGTTTAGATAAATAGATGTTAGCAGTGTGATTGTTTGGGCATTCACCAGTAAACATGGGGAGTGATGCTGCTATGGTTGGCAGCAGAAACATAGAAGTGTGTACACTGTTCTCTACCACTCATTTACTGTATGACCTCAGTCTGGTTTTTAAACATTACCTGCATATGTATCCACACGTGCCTTGAGTCTTCACTTGGTCTTAAGTTGCTTCTATCTGCAAAGAAGATGTTAGCATATAATCTTAAAATCAGCATGGGATAACTGTGATTGTAGTCTAAAACTTGCTGTTATGCATTTCTCTGCTTTGTGTGATGGCTGATTTAGATTCCTCTCTGGCACCAAAACCAAATCTTGGATTCTACTTTGAACAGCTGAGATGTAGCAGTGTTTCCTCATCCCAAACAGGGACCCTTGCTGGTGTTTAGTTTGTGCCTCTAACAGCTTAGTCATTGAGAGAGATTGTGTTTGTGGTTTGCCATCCATCAGTTGATCACCGAGCAAATTGATGATAGTCCTCTAAGTATTTATGGGTTTCTTAAACAATGTCTGCCTAGATTGCAAGCACAGAGGGGCAGAGACCTTTTTTGCTTTTTCTGATTTTGTTTGTTGGGTTGCTTTTTATTTGTTTATTGTGTGGGTGTTTTTTTTTAAACAGTGCCTTTTGTAATAAGGCCTTCCAGTCAATAGAAGCCTGTGAACTCACCTTGTTTGCTGTGCTTATGTGTAAGGGCTTACTGGGAATCCTTTTAATGCTCTGTGTCTGCAGTGCAAAGCCTGTAGTGTAAATATGCTGAGAACAGGAAATGAGCATTATTTAACTGTGACCTTGCATCTTTTTCTTCAGCAAGTTGCACCGCGATGAACAAGGCAGCATTATTGAACTAGAGAGGAGCAAAATCCCATTTAACTGCATGCTGGGCTTTGATGTACTGCCAAGCACTGTTGTCTGTGATAGCCTCTGGGATGTAAAGGAGAACTGTAGTAGTAGATAAGAGAGGTTTTCAACCCAAGTGTCTAGTGATAATGTCAGCTTTTATAATTTGTGTGTGGAAGTTAAGCTTTAATTCAGTACCTAGCATGGTATTCCTGCATCATAGCTCCTGTGCAAAATCACCGAGGTTTCATTCTTCAGATATGCAGGAGGTTTCCTATTTGCTGTAATACAGATAGATTTCTACCCTCATAGATGGCATCATCAAAGCCAGGTTAACCTTAGGCACTCGATACGTTGTTTACTGTGTACACTGCAGATGCCTAAAACTGCACGTGTGTCCGGGGGTGCTCAGCTACGGAGGAGCTGTCAGTGTGACTCACCTGCAGAGAACAGACAGGGCTCTGCGTGGTGAGCATGGGAACAACGGAGAGACATCCCTGGTCTCTGCTGCCTGACAGTGAGGAGATGGGCTCTGATCCGGGGCTGTTCGGCAGCCCAGCTGGAAGCTGCTGGAGAAATTTTAGCCGAATCCATCAGAGGCAGCGTTGTGCCCTTGTGCGCTCACCTGTTAGTTTGTTCAGGTGCTAAACAAATGTTGACAGAAGATCCTCAGTGTCTGTCAGATCTGGGAAATAGGCTGGAAAGCCTCAGGAGTCTGGGCTGAGACCTCCAGCATTATGACTTTGTTAGTGTTCTGAGAAATAGCAGCACAAACCACTGTTTTGGTCAGAATTCTAGTATAAATTTTTGTTGTGGTAATAATTCAGTTTCTGGTGAGCAGAGAGATGGGAGATCATGGCTGATATTAAATTTCACTATTGAGCTGAACAGACTTTACACTGCCATAGACAACATATTAATTCTCATATTTTACAAGCTCAAAGCAGGATAAATGGGCAGGTAAAAAAGGATAAAATAGCTAGAGAAGTTGAGAAATTTGAACCACTTGTTTTGGAAACAGCTCCTTTCCCCGCTTCCTTCTGTAGTTGTCTTCCTGTCTACATCTGGAGGGAGTGCAAGAGTTGAATCCAGTTACATTCCAGCTCTGCAAAATTACATGAAATGTCTTGTCTTGTGCCAAGAAAGTTAATTGTACAACTTAACACCTTGTCCACTACGAAAGAGAGAAATGTGTTTTCAGAGTGCTTCTGAAGGGGCAAAGTTTTTTGGCGTTTACTAGGATGTGTCACAGCTGATTGTATGCTCTGCCATGGTTTAAATAGTCTGTGTTGATGGATGTGAGTTCAGGACAGTGGGATTTGGGAGGAAGAGCAGCAGCTTATTTTGTCAAGGTATTTGAAGAAAGCACTGAGATTCACAATACCTAAATGATTTGTCTTGACAGTGTATCCAGTGGTGAATTATTTGCTAAATGCTATTTATATAGTAGTTAGCTTCATGTAGGTGATATACCTGCAGAGTTGGGTTATGTTGTTTTCTTTCTGATCCTTGCAGTCAGATTTTTGTTTATCTCTGATATATCTGATTATCCTACGAAGGAAAACTTTTTACTCAAATATTTTCTAAAGAAACATTGTTAATAGTATTTGGCAACTGGGAGTGATTTTAAAAAACCCAAACAGCCAAGGTCTATTTAGAGAACTGACAGAAATTTAAAATGAGTAAAGAATTATCGTAGTTTGTTTCTTGTGTTGAGATACTGAGTCTTGCTGCATTAGTATTCATCCTGAGGATGGATGGGCTTTTATGCACCAACATCCTATGCAAATTAGTCCTTTCCTAAAAGCAAACATATCTGATTAGGGAGAATACAGTTGTCCTGCAAAGTCTGCTTTATTCTTTTTGACACAAAAATTCTGAGAATTGTTGGGGTCTCTTTGTATTTTGTGCTTCCTTTCTCCCCCTTCCACCCCCGCTCGGAATTGATGGAGAGCACCGTTGGGCAGGAAATAGCAGAAGCTTTTGTAAAATCTTAAAAGAGAAAGAGGAAAAAGGGCATTTTCACAAATGGAATTAGGATGATGCAGCAAAGTGCTGGATGCCTGCCAGGGAGGACAGATGCACCGTGCATACAGTGCCTGCCGACGAGGCTGCACATTGGCAGCTCCCTGCTCTGTTAGTACAGCGAGCCCACAGCCCGGCATAATCACTGCAAACAGAGCACTGTTCATCTCACCACTCCTGGGGCTTTGCCTGGCAGGTTTTCGGGGCTGGGTATGGCAGTTCTCAGTCCTGTAAGCGTTACTGAGACTTTAAAACTTTCTATCATGTAAAAGACAATTTTTTAGTGCTAAGAGGTGCATTTTCTCTCCGTCAGTCAGTGAACAGACTTGCCTTTTCCTGTGCAGAACTGTGATGTGGGGTACTGTCACTGCTGTCAAAATACAGCATTAGACTTGTTCCAAGAAGGTCTGTGCCTTCTGAGACTTCTGTTTAAATGTTCCGTACTTTGGAGAACCTGTTGACTCCCATCATGTTTAATGGAAGGCTTTACCATTGGGATTAGAGCAGTTTTTGGCCCTGATTTTCTCCATAGCCCTGTAATATTTAATGGGGGAGATTTAATAATTTCTGGCTGATGCTGTTGAGCAGAAAGGCCACTGCTTCTTACAGAAAGCATCTTCCAGATGCAATGGAAACATAATTTCTAAGTGATTTCTAAGCCTGCTTTCTCTCCGGTCTTCTGCATGAAAAGGAAATCTCAAGCTTTGCTTTCTCACCTTAGCGGTGCCTAAGCATTGTCACTGAACACATTTTTCATGGAGGTGCCCAGCTAGTGTGACTGGAATCCCTTGCCATTTTATTTGAAGTTCTTAAAGAGCCTTTCAAAAATACCTTTTTTTCTTATGTTTAGAATTAATGCTCACATATTCCCATAGTTAGGTCTGTTTGGGTAGAATTATTTTTTTTTTTACCACTGCCCTCTGGATTTTTGTATAGTTGGTCTCAGCTCCATTAAGGAGTTGGGAAAAGGAGAGCCAAAGAGACACTTTAGGCTGCTAGGTTGTGGTGCTGTGTAAGAGTTCAAAGATTTTATTTTTTATGTTTCTTTATTCAACTTGTGTCCTTACCTGAAAGTGATGGATAGGATAATTGGGGTCCTTGCTTTGCTGTTCAGATGCAGTAGTTCAGCAATGGTGATGAAGGACAGTGATGGGTTGGAAAGTGGCTTCTCAAAGACACCAAGTTTATCTATCCCACTTGAGAGGAAGAGATAGATAGATAACATCCCTAGAATGTCTGGATACTCAGTTTCTCCCCTCTAAAGATGTGCCCAGTGTGTAGTTATTGCTCCTGGTACTGGACTGTGTTTGAACAGGTTAATTAAAATGATCTCTCAGTTGAGGGAAGATTTACCTTGAAAGAATGGTTGCTGCAAACTGAGACCAAACATGAACTAAGCACCAAAGGGTCATGCTGAGGATGCCAGGCATCTATGCTGTGTGGTTCCCAAAAAAACACTGGAAAGATGGGTATAGAGCTTTGGGAGCCAATATATCTGAGATCACTAAAAATCCACACCCTCCTAATGCATTTAACTTGCCTAGTGGGCCTAATTAAGATCGGTATCATTGGTCTTCAATAAAAGGAACTACTTATCTTGTATATCTTCATGTAAGGCCCTTAATGTTAGGCTGAGGTTTTGCAGCCACTGAACAAAGCTGTGGGAGGCACTTGATGGACAGACATTGTGCCAAAACAAAAAACATTTACTCTTCTGTGACTAATTGAAAGGAGGTGAGGGACCAAGTGGTGACTGATAATAAGAACTGGTCTCTGTACTTGGAGCTAAAGAGGAACAGCACATATAGCCAAATATCAGTGTGATGTAGAAAGGGATGTACACTACTGTACTACTGAAGAAAGAAAAGGTACATGGTTAAGAACATCAAAGCACAACAGAGAAAGCGCCTGAAGGCTTTTGAGACTTCCTAAAAAATGTGTCCTGGTGTTATCTTTATACTGTCACTTGGAGGGGGGAGGAATTATGCTTCCAAAGCCACTAGGAATAAATACAGTGGTGTCTTGTGTCAGTGATAAATCTTCTCAGTGAAAGTACTTAATTTCTGAGCAGGCCTCTGCACAAAAGGAAAATTACATTTCCCATCCCATTGATGTACCTTGCTTTGTAATGAACAAAAGTGAGTGAAGGATCTGCCACTGAGTCCTTTGTGGGGTTGCTGAGCACAGGAACAGATGAGATAGAATGAGCACATCTGCAAAACAGGTCTTCAGAGGTATATTTTTATAATTGAGAGTCCTCCAGTTATAAATTGACTGGGTTTGGTTTATGGGTTTTAAAAAGTGAACCTGAGGAAAGAAGTTAGAAATTATTCATGTCTCTCTTCCTCAGGCTTACACTGGACTGTACCTTTCCTGTTTTTGTTTTTTTTTTTTTTTAGCACTTTGCTTTGAGGCTAAATATGATAAGAAAAATATCATTAAAATGCAAGAAAAATGAAAGCCTTTTGAGTAGTTCTTTATGTTTTCCACCAGCTGGGAGATGCTCGGCTGTACAGGCACATGTAAGTGTTCCTGTGAAACTGTGTGGTCTCTTGCCCAAGACAGGGCCGTTCAGCTGCCAGGATGAGCCACAAGTGCTCCTAGTGTGCCAGGCTGGAGTTGTATGAAACAATAAACACTGTTGGAAAAAGGCCCAGGAAAACTGTTGACTTTGGGCACAATTGCTTCCTATTGCAATTAAAGCTGTGTTGCATTCCTTGGCAAATCTTGGGAATGAAAGGCTATGGGGAATGCTACCACAGCACTGTTGTTCATATCAGTTGCTGATGGATCATGGGCTTTCTGCATTTGAGGGGTGGTTAGGGTCTTGGAATGGGCTTGGGGTTAGTGGAAAAACTTTTATAAGGAATGTTATGAATGTTGGTTGGCAAAATGAAGTAGCATTTGTGCTCTTCTGTAAGAAAACTATGGCTCTTGTCCTGAGCCTGACTTGTTTCTACCCTTTGTGAAAAACGTGGAGGCTTTCTCTTTGGAGGAAGTTCTGATTTTTTATTTTTTTTTTACAATTCATCTCTATCAATTTTTATTGTTCATAGCTCTTTAGTTAATGCAGTTGTTGTGTAATCATTGACATTTTCCTCCATTATTTGATTTCCTGGATGCCCCCTATGTTTTGTATGAATTAGTTATATTGGTATTGATGTAAATTAGTTGGCATTTATCCTCTGTGATGTGGACCTTGTAACTGATCAAAGTACAGAACATTTCTTGGTCCTATACTGGCAAAGTAAAGCAAATTTAAATTATGTTTTGAAAACACAAGTAACTTTTTAGTAGTGATGCATCATCACTCTTCACACAAATTGGGGATTCTTCTGTTTTGTCCTCTTTTCTTTTTCTTTTTTCTTTTTTCTTTTTTTTTTTTAACATAATAAATACTGTTACTGTGCTAGACATCTCCTACGTGAAAGCTCTTACCCTACCTGGAAATCCCTCTGGAACACATTGTGTTTATTTGTTTGATCTGTGTTCTTTCTTTGTGAGCTTAGTCCTGCATTATAATGAGACAACCTCACTGAAGGAACCTGTGTCTAGTTTGCTTTTCAGCATTTCACTGTAGTTTTTGCCCTTCCTGAAAATGGAAAGGGCGTTCCCATCTCTTCAGGAGACTCTTCTTAAGCCCAGACTGGCTTGTTATTGTAAAACTGCTAAAGTGTTGCTGTGGCCATTGATAACTTGTTTCATCATCCTTTGACATCAGTTAATGAGACCTGGGTTTTAGCTAGTCAAAATCAAACTATTATCTGTTACCTTTATGCATTAAACAAACGTGTTGGTAGATACACTTCTCCAGATCTCTGATACTGGAAATGAGCTGCGGGAGAGAGCGAAGACAGCACAGTTTACATTGTGCAGTAAGACATGAGTAATTTCATACCTTTTAGAGTAAAAATTATTTTGCCCTGAAAATACCTTGCTCTTGAAAGTATTTAATGGTATTCCAACAGATGAGTGCATTCTAAGAGCTACTGAGGTGATGTTCTGGCAGACCTGGCTGCCGGCTTCTTATTTGCATTTGATACGTTCAGCAGTGGCCAGGCCTTGCTGAAGGTCTCCAAACTGTCCTGTCACTGCGGCGTTGCTGCTGAGCTGGTACAGCTGCTGTCAGCAGAGTGCTTTGTGCTCAGAATGCTCTGAGAATAAAGATGCAAAAGTAGTTTGATTCTTAATGCAGGATGAATGTCTTTTAAAGGTGTACAGCTTTCATTCCCAGCTTTATTCTTGCACAGTGTGTTTCTTCCTTGTTTCCTGCACCTCATCATTGTGAAGTGTTCCTGCAGTTGTGCTCACAGGTGCTCACTCCCCCCACCACAGCAGGCAGCCTTTTCTCTCCCTTTTCACTGTCTTTGAACACAAATTTCCAGGCATGTACCTTTTCCTAGATGGATTTATTTGCAGCTGCTTCCACTCTGATGTGATTTTTCTCCCAGCTCTCACTAAGCTTACCTGTACACACTGACAAAAGGTGTGGGAAAGCAGCTCTCTCAGACCTGTCAGAAGAATATTAAGTGTGTCACCAGAGCATGGAGGGGCATTGTCCTTTTGGTCACAAGGAACCTTTGAGACTTGGCTGAGTATTTCTTGTATTTCTCACTGCCCTTACTTCTGAAAGATATGGGGGTTTATTTTCAGGACCACTAACAAACCCTGTGTACAAAGCTTTCTGTTCCAAGGGGAGCAGGAGAGGACCTGCATCCTGTCTTGTGGACGTCAGCGTAGGCATTTCTGCAGAAGCAGTTGTACAGGATTTAATCTGATTCCCCTGCTGCCAGAATTGTAATGTGGTACTGTGTTGCTTTTCCTAAAGAAATACAAGTTATCTTTCAGATTTGATTTACATTTCTGTGTGTGTTTAAAGAATTACTTTTTTCTAGAATTAGGGTTTATGTATCTCACTTGAGCTGTGCAGAGAATGCACGCAGGTGCTGTTGCCTTGTGGCTGAAGCTGAAATTTCAAATGTTTAAAAAGAAGTAAAATGCCCTGTGGACAGATTTACTAATTGAGGTTGAAGTCTCTTTCATAGGGCTAAAATACCATTCAGTAAAATTCCCATTAAGGGGAGGCAAAATTTTCTCCCTGCAAATGCCTTTTTTACCCTCATTCTTTGACTTCTTCCCACTTCAAACTCTGCATTTGAAGCAGAAACCTTATGTCCTGCTGCTGCACACTTAGTTGGTTATGGGATCAGTACAGTTCTCCCTCTCACCAAGCAGGAACCTCTGCTCATGCTTTCTTGAAGAGGCAGTAATTCAACTGATTAGAGAGGGTTAAAGAATGCCATCATCTTTGGACATGTTAAGAGATGCTCTGAAGGAAAATTGTTGTCTTACCTTTCTCTGTAATTTTACTGTTGAGGAAAGGTCAGTGTTGTATCCAGCTGGGGGTTGCATTAATACAGTGTTCTTTATCGCTGAGTGTGCTTAGTCTGAAGCAGAAAATCAATAAGTCTTTTCAGCCTTTGACTCCCTGAAGGATTTTTCTGCCTCAGGTGGGGCTGTAGAGGACACTGTTTTGGGTGATCAGTTTGTCCTGAATGGCAATTAATTTTAGCTTCTTGATGGGAAATAATTTAAAAAAAAAAAAAAAGTAAATCAGATATGAAATGCTTGAAAATCAATGTGTGAAACTGCAGCCTCAATGAGTTTACTCCATCCTGGGCTGCTGTCACTCCAGTGCATACAGAAGTATGAATATGTTCCTATTACTATTTTCTCCGTTTCTCCATGGGATGGCACTTCATTGAGAGACAGGTTTCTCTCCATTAGTAGGTACTGAAATTATGATAGACCTATTTGAAGGCCTTTGGCATCTCTTTAAGCTAATTCCTGTATCCTGTTGCTGTCTCAAGTGTTGTAAAGCATTGCAGCAGATTTAAATCAGTACGCCTGATGTTTTTGCAGTATCATTGTCTTAGAGATCACTTAAATTCCTAATTAATTGTACTTTTGCCTGCAGGTCTGTGTTAGAGAAGTTAATGAGCTAGCTGGTATTTGAACAACCTCCCCTTTCATGATGTGCTTTGGTTTGCAGAGCAATCCCACTTTAAGCGCACATTAACAGGTACTGAGAAAGGGAAACACTCCATTTAGCTGGAAATAACATCGTTTCATTCAAACTAAAGTGGTGCGGGGCAGAGCTGACAGCCGGTCTTGCTCCTCAGAGCCTTAGAACTGCTTGGATATGTGATATTTTTTAGGGTTTTTTGATATCTTAATGTTATGTTAGGAAGGAAGTCTTCAGATCCCATATCACAAGTAGAGTTGTCCTGTTTCTCTTCTGCAGGCTGCCAAAGCTTTTACCTTGTTGATGCTTGAGAAGGTTCACCGTTGTTGCATTCCTGAGCCTGTCCTGACCTGGGACTCCTCAGTCCCAATATCCTCTGATTAGCACAAATAATATCCTGAATATTTGTGTGGTTTATTTTTCGTAGATCTACTCTCTAGGCTTGTTTTAAACCTTGTAGGTTTGTGTGCTGTCGTTAAAAGAACTGATAAAATCAGGCATCCATTAAGTAGCAGAAGGTTTGAACAATAGTTATAGGCAAAAGGTCATCTCTCAAGTGGCTTGAGCAGACCCATCTAAGCAGTTCTGACTGAAGGGCTGACGGGGCTGTATCTTTCTTCCTTTGACTCTTGTCCTTCTCCCCACCTCTCCCAAAGCCACTGCACGTTCCTGCCTCACCCTTCATCTGGGCACTTACACATATGACAGCACGGTCACCCAGACCAGCTCTGCCATTTGACTGAAAATTCATGCCCTACCCACTTGCTGCATTGCTTTTCACCTGAGCTGGAGAGGTGAGTTAGTGCTGCCAAGGCACCAAGAGAGTACTTCAGCATCCCTGGGAAGGCAGGAAGAACGAGGGGATTTTGATGAGTTTACACTGATTGTGCAACTGTCTGTTTACCCCTCAATTTTATTCCTCTGGAGATGCTGTTTTGAAGGGAACACTCTTCAAAACCTCTCACTTAACCTTATCTCATTGTTTTTAAGAGTTTAATACTTATGGCAGCTGGGGAAGACCCTGAGAAAAATGTCTTTTATTTTGCTTTGGATTTCTAATAATTAGTTTTGCAGCTAATGATTGGTTCAAAGTTTTTCTAGGGTTTCAGCTGCATGATGAGTCTCCCTATCTTTGGGATCATAGGAGGCATCATGATCAGACAGAGTTGCTGTCTTTGCTCCACTGTTTGCTTTCTGGTCCAAGGACAATCCCTCCTGCTGTTCCACAGTGCTCAGCTTTCACTCAAACACTTCTGGGCAGATGTGTTGCTGGAAAGGTTATTTGGGGATTTGAACTGGCAGGAGTGAAGTGTGTGAAAGAGTAGGTGTGGAGTGCTGGCAGTTTGGTTTGGCCAGAGCTTTGGTGTGGGGGGTGTGTGTATTCATGTGTGCAAATCCTCTTCAAATCAAGTGTAGATTGACACAATTATTTTAGAGAGGGTACTCTTGCTAAGCAATGTGAATTTTGAGGTGTTATGTATAATGGCCTTGAAGAGGCTTGGTAATGCCCTGAGACAGTAATTTAGTTTTAATTCATATTTGTCTAATGACCTACTGCTATTTCAAACCAAAATTAACAGCCCTATTTTATAGGAGTGTTTAATATAAATCTGTCCCCATGAACTTTCCATTTTCACTGCAGCTCAAGGTATAGAGGAGGTTCCAAATTAGTCCAATATCTTATGTAAATGGACAGTACTTTCTGGGTAGTAAGTATTTTTTTTTTAATGTTTCCAGGGATTTTCTTCCACGAGGTTCTGGAATTGTGACAAGACGACCATTGGTCCTGCAACTCATCACTGCCAAAACAGGTAATTTCTTTCTCTTTTTGGGTCAATGCCTGGACAAAGTGCTGCTGTATTTCAACAGGAGGAAAAATTTTTCTAGGAAGTTGTGAAGAAAGGTGCCACCAGACTGTCTGGAACAAGGGCCTGCTGCTTTAAAGCTGTATGCTCAGGACCAACTAATTTCATTGTCCTGTCTAGGAAGTAGCATCTAAATCCTAGAACATGTAGTGAATTAGTCCAAGATCACACTCAAAGCAGTAGAGAAGCATCATTACATACATTGTGTTTTAGAAATTAGCTTTGATTTATTCATTTCTTGATGAGCTTTGCATCTGTATTAGTTAACACACCAAAATTGCTGCACTTCTGCCTTTAACTCTTGCTCCAGTGCACACAGATTTGATTCCACACAGCTTGTTTTTGTAACTTGTCTTTTTTGGTTGGGCTCACTGCACTAAATAGAGCAGAAGGTGGATTGGGGGAAAACAAGGCTTCGTGTATTTGTCTGGTCAAAAATATAAATATTTTTGTATGTACCACTAAGCTGTGTGACTTAGTGAGATCTTTCATCAGAATTCACCACTTTGTCCCCTTCCAGGGGGCACTTGATCTGCTTTGGTGTGGCTCAGTTCCCTGGCACATATAAAAGCAGCTACGGTTTTCCATCAACCCAATTTTTTTTTGTAGTTGCTTCTAAACCAACGTAAGCAACAAAAATTACTGGTTTACTATTGATTTCTGCTTAAAAGAGTAAAAAGTAATTAAATAGCATCCAAAACAGCTTTTAAAAGCAATAAGTGCTCTTTAAATTATGCACCATCATGAAACTGGGGAAGAAACAAAATTGGAGCTGCCTGTGAAACTTCATTCTGTCCTTATGTGTGAGGGGTAATTAAGCTTCTGTGAGTATTTTTTCCTAAAAGATCTTTGCATTGTTCATCAGGAAGGTAGACTGCTGTCTGTCTAGGCTTCAGGGTTCTTTTGTGGATTATTGCTTTTAAAGCACGTTCATACTTTCAATGCCTCTGTGAAATTTTCCATAGTGTTTATGCTGTGGAAGAGAAAGAAAAAACAGTTGAATTCAGTGTTTCTGTATGCTCAGCTTAGAAACTTCAGGATTCCCAAGTGTGTAATATGCTTATGGTGTTCTCTATATATTAAATATGAAGTTTTAGTTGGAGATATACACACCTACCATTTCTGCATATGTGGCATTTGATCTCTAACAGAGCATGCAGAAATAAATGCAAGAATAAGGCCCAGCTATGGAGAGTCTCAATCTAATTTTCCCAAGACCATGTAAGAGTAGAAGAAAAAAAAATGCACTGGGCTCTGTGCTGACATTCCTAACAAAATTACTAAACTGTGGAGACAGAGAGTAAAGTAAAAACTCACACTCTGACCTCAGGTGGTTACATACTTATTCACTGACATCCATCCTAAACTGGTCCATGTTGCCCTGTTCTGTAAAGTCACCATTGTCCCTTGGTTGAGGGGACACTGAAATGGCTTCTCTCTTTCTGGTATTTTCCTCATTAATATGTTCACAAAGTATTACTAGCTTTAGGTAGGCCTATAGGCTCTGTATAGGTACCTTCTCTGCTGAAAAGTCATTCTTCATTATAACTTAAATAACACAACAGGAACTTTAAAAATTCTGGAGAACTGAACTTCGGCCTAATTTTGTGTTTCCTGGATGTCAAGGCATATTTCTCCCTTTGGGAAATGCTGTGTATTTCTTGTTTGAGATTAGATGCCAAAACCTTTAAAATGCAAGCTTTAATTATTTTGTTACTTTCTTTAAACTTTGTTCCCTGTTGTTGTTTTTGGTGTTGAAATTCCAAATAACTTTATCTTTTAAGCCACCTTTATCTTTGTGAACTAATTTTAAGAAAAGAAAATAAAGCAAACTGCTTAGAGAAGCACAGTGTTCTTTTACAGGAAGCTGATGCTGGACTGATTTCTATGAAGGCCATAAATATCTAAAATGTTATAGAATAATTGGAGGGCTGTATCAGGTTCTTGGTGCTGAGGTAAGAACTTATTTCTCATCCAAGGATCTTTCTAGACTCTCTTAAAAGTAGCTATTCCTAATCTTATAGTATTCCTGGGGAGAGAAGGGGGCACTTTCTATACAGGCATTCAGAGATGACTACAAGATAGTTTATCAGCATTTTGGAACTGGCTGAGAATGGTTTGGAATGTGAATTTGATTGACAGAGGAGATTAAAGCTTCATTTAGCTTTGAGCCATTGCAGTAGGGGATGAAGCAGCAGAGGAATCTGTGCTCATCACAGTGAGAGGGAACTGTGACCATCCATTATTAGGGTTGGACATGTCATGGAAAGGTGCAGCAGGAACTGGTTGTGAGGAATTACCAGGGGCCCCCAACATGTGAAAGATCTGACACACCTGGGTAAAGAGCTGTTACCTCTGCAAGGGGTAACATGAAACAAGTCAATACTAAGAAACTTATCTCATGAGAGGTGTGGAGTATTTTTAATTTAATTTTTTTTAGAAATTTGTTTACTTCCTCTTTTTTAGAAATTCTGTGCAGTTAATGCAAAGCTATTTTGCAGTGACCTTTTGACCTCTTTTAGTCACTAACATATTTTGGTGATCCTAGTACAATTTCTGAATGGCTTTATGACATTTTCACTCCACATCCATGCAAATACTGCACTCAGCTGAAATCCTGGAGGCAAATAGAAAGGTTTTAATTAAATATTGCAACTGACAAGATAGTCTTAATTAGTTTTGAGTATTTTTCTCTGAGTTTGATCATGTGAGAAATACCTAATAGCATTGAAAAAGTCAGAATATGGATGTTAAAGAATTTACAGTCCTCTGAAAGACTATGGCTTGTTCTCTGTTGTTGCCAGCCTCTGAAGGAGCTCAGGTTAGATAATGGGTTTGAAGAAAATAGTCCCACCTGGGAAGGTGCAGTTAAGTGAGTTTTAGAAGGCACAGGTGCTCTTAGCTGGGAGCCTGTCTGATTTTGCAAGATGAGCACGACAGCTGTCATAAATTATCCATTCAGAGGATGCACGTGGGAGGGGTTCTACCTGCTTTTTTTCTGGGTGAGAAGTTGGATGTGAGGGCACCTTATTTTGTGAGACTCTGATTTCTAAATTCAGGTAAAAGACACACTGATTCTTTCTGTATTTGAGTGCTGCAGTGTTAGATCCAGGGAGCTCCTGCTTTCTCACCAAGGCAGCATTTGTTTGAAATGTGGCGTGTTGTGGTATTTCAGCAGCTCCCAGTGAGTGCAGGGTGCTGGTCTCTCACTCTCTTACTCCTGCTTTTCAGGAGCAGGAATGCTGTATGTATGCCTGTAGTTGGGCTTTTAGATGGATTTCTCTCTGTGTGTCTTTAAGATATAAGTGTTGGCACACAGTTGACCTGGGATGAGAATTTTAAGGCTGTGTGAGTGTTCACTTGTCTTGGAGCAACATAACATACCATGTGCCCAACCCAGTTAGTTCCATTTCAACTCCTAATCTTCTCTCTGCAAGTTTGGCCAGTGTTACCATAACTTTTATATGGTGCTGCTGAGGAGGCTTTGAGAAGGTAATGACTTGAAATGCCTGAGAAAGATCTTGACCGATGTGGGCTTTTTGTTTCATGGGTTTTTTTCGGTTGCCACACATTCTGTATAACCTTAAGCAATCTATTCTTCCTCTTGCTGTGCTTTCTCCTGCTTCTGCAGGGGAAATAATGACTGTATTTCTTGAGACTTGGTAGTATGTTTTTTAAACAGCAGAGGCAACAAAAAATGCTCTTGAGTTTTGGGTGAAGCCTTTGTTGTAGGTCTTCTGTTTGTTAAAAGCACATTGCCTGCTATATAAACCCTGTTATTTGTATGTTAAATATCTTGGCTTTAGGAGAGTTATTTTCATCATTTTGTCAACTGTTTGTGGAGGAATTTCAGATTTTCTTCTTGCTTCAGCAGATTAACAGATTTTGAAAATCATTATTGAGGTGGACAGTTTTACATGAATGAGTCCTACATACAATACCCAAATTTGTTTGAGTTTTGTTAATTAAATAGTAAGTTGAAAGCAAACATAAGGTTTAAAAGACATCCTGGTTTTTTCTGAAGTCTTGCAGATGCTCTCTTCTATTGAAGTTGTTGAGCTTTAATCCAAATTTCATTTGTTGCAAGACTATTCCTCAAGGATAGCCATCTTCTGTTGCCCTCTGGTGGCAAAAGCAATCCTCTAACAGAATATGAAAAAAATTATAAAAATAATTTAGATTGGTTATTTCAGCTAACACAAATGATCTTAGAGGCTTCATCAGCAGGAAGGCATGTGGAGGTCCTAAAGGACAAAAACTAGAAAAATGCCACAGTGCCAATAGTAGGGAAGAGACTGGGCACTTTGCAAGGAGAAGAGGAAGACAGTGGCTCCTGTCTTCTGGATGCCACTCTCTGGCAGCTCCTCGTTCAGGTGATGAACAAGGATGCTGTAGAGACCAAAAAAATTATTGAGGTGCGTAGCCCAAAAGCTAAAAAGTGACACCACCACGGGGAAAAGGAGGTAGGGGCTGGTGACTCATTCCTGAGCCAGTGGAAGGCTCATCACCCACATGGGACTGATATCCTGGAAAAGGGATAACGCTGCCGGTCTGGAGCCTGAGTTTAAGCGCAGTGTAAGGTTGTAGGGACTGCAAATGTTCCTTTGCACCTGCCAGTGTCCCTGGCTGCTGCTGCCTGTGCTGGCAAGCTGAGCTGATCCACAGGGACTGCTGAGGGCTTGGAAGGCTCGGCCAGATCTCCCATGAGCACTGTCAAAGGGGCTTCAGCTCACGGTGGGCCAGATTAATTGTACCCAAAAATACAATACAAGTGGTTTTACCTGGAAGCTTTTGTTTCTTTGATCCCAGACTGATGCTCAGTGACACCAGGAAAGATGGAATCCCCTCACTGAAAAAATGGAAAATGTCTCTGCATTTGTCCATCTTCAGAAGGATATATATAAAAAAAAGTGATAGAAGAATCAGTCAAAGTTCACTTTCAAGAAAAAGAAATCTGTAATTAGTTATTAACTAACAATCTGAAAGATATTTTGAGATGAACAGCAACCAACACAAATCATCAAGGAAGATAACCCTGTCATATCAGTGCAATATACTTTTTTATTACAGGGTGTCAGGCTTGTCAATTAAGGCGTGGTGGTGTCTTATCTTGGGTACAGTAAAGGTTTTTAAATTATCTTGTTTTTTTTTTTAAAAATATAATAAGCAATCTTGGGAAACATGATTTAGAAAGGACTCCTGTAGATGGATGCATAGTTGTTTACAGAGTGGAAGGGACATCCCTCCAGGTCATGTTCAGTATTTGGTATTATTGGTAGGATGACAGAATAGAGTATGCTCATTAAGTTTGTGTTCAGGAAATACAAATGAGAATATAAAAGATACTGGAGGGCAGAACTGGAATTTAGACTGCTTGCAAAAGAAGAGAAATGCCCCCAAAGTAGGAAGGAATTCAGTTGGGATAAGACAATTTCTGTACTGAAAGGCTGGTACTTGATGTTTTCAGAAAAGGACCTGGTGCTCACAGTGAATTTTTAAGAGTGTAACTCACTGATGTGCTGTTATAAAATACAGAAGTGAATACCGTACAGGATGCATCACAGAAATGCAGCCTTACAAGTACTAATTCTGCTTTTTCTCAGTCCTGGGAAGGAGAGAGAGCTCTGGTGAGAGCTCTGCCTCCGTGACTTTAGGAAAAATTCCTGGAGGATGGTTGTGTGAGTGTTCGGAAGTTTGGAAAGCATGATTAATAGGAGAAGGTTGAAAGAACAGAGATGTATTTCTTCTACAAACAAAAAGTTTCAAAGATGTGGAAGATTATTGCATTCTCTGCTACAAGTGTCTACCCTTATAATTAACCATTTAATTGGTTCCTAGGATCGTGACCTGGTATTTTATGACAGTTATTTTCATCAGATCTACACTATTTTCAATACTGTTCTGTCTTGTGCTCTGTGATATTCTTGCAATCCTCTGCATTGACAGGATTTTCTGGTTTGTCTTCTGGAAACACCAGAGTACTTCTATTTCTTGTAGCCTTTCTGCTTGAAGGTTAGCAGGGGAATACCTCAGTTTGAATATTTAATCTTCAGCTTGTTAGCAAAGCTTCAGAAATGGTGAAGTAGAAGACAGATTATAGATTAAGGCAACAAGGCCTTTTGATAGTGCCTCTCTTTTCAATGAAGCACTATTGAATGATTTGCTGCGGTCCAGATTCACTTAACTGCATTTGCTTTGCTCAGGAAAAGCTGGTCCATCATCAAAGAAGAGGTGATGTACTTTTGCTGATGGTGTTTATTTGCCTGTTTTTAAAACACACTCTTGAAATCACCCTTGAAAAGCGTTTTGAGGCTTTGTGAGGTGCTTTGTTGGAGTCAACAAGACTGTTGTTGCTTGGGTGACATCTCTCTAAGGGGCTGGGAGGTAGAAGATGCAATAATAGCAGGTATTCCCCCTTTACTGTATGTGTTTAAAATGATTGGTAGAGGCCTACAATTTAATGAACCACCCTTCTGGAAAACTCAGAAACTCTTTTGAGTGCTCTGGACTGGATACTATTACCAACTTGGAGCAACTCTTTGAAATCAGGTTGAGAGGAGTTCTGAGTCCTGGTCTCTCATCTTGGTGAATTCCTGACCTCTAGTAACAGGTTATTCTGTACAGGGTAAAGTCTTTGAGCTTTGGAAGGTCTTGGGCTCAGGCTGATGTGGATCAAGGATGTTTTCCAAAACATCTCTTGTGTATTTCTAAGGGCTGGTCCATGTCTTGTCACTCAGCTCTCTTTGGCTTAGAGACAAATCTATGGAACATCTCAAGTGTGGATGTAATTTAAATGATTTGAGAACAGCAGTGGCTGTTTATTGGTAATAACAATATAAAATCATAAACAAGATTAAATCATAAAAGCATAGGGAGATATAACTGACTGGAAAAATTAGGAACATTTAAAAGATGTTGTCCCATAACACTTCTCTGTATTATTTCTCTAATTTAGTAAAAATTGAAGAGATAAATAATCACTTGTGGATGCACTCAAGGAACTATGCTGTGGTAGCCTTTTCATTCTACATCATCCAAGGTGCTTTTAATGAACTGGGGGGGGGGGGGGGGGGGGCAGGAAAGGAAGCTTTTTACATGCAAAGACTGTTTTAATTTTTTATCTAATTGTTCCTTCTTGTAATGTAACTTCCTTTCTATACAAAAAAATACATGTTTGAAAGCTGGACATCAGGCAGGATCATTTTTTCTTGTCTGGCTTTGTGTGCGTTCCCACAAAAATGTAAGTGAAATGTTTCCTTAGTATTCTTCTGTGTATGAAAGCTGGAAACTGAAGATTGCATTAAAGCATGTGCTTCTCCAGTCTGGCTGAAGGCATCATTGCCAGGGACAGGCTGAGGGCTGAAAGGAGCAAAACAAAGCGCCGCTTGTCCGTTTGAATTTTCATTCCGTGGGCTGTGTGTGGCACCACAGGTTAAGAACCCCAGTGAAGTTTATTCCTGCAGCTCTGGTGGGACTGCAGATGCCGCTGGGAGGGATGAGTTATTGACAAGCATTAACACAGCTAAAAAGTAACAAACAATTTTTTTTTTTTATTACCTCGAAGCCATTTCAGAGAGCGACTCTTTCTGTTCCTGAGTGTGAAGTGGAACAAAAAGAAAAGCTTCCTTGGCAATCAGCTGAATCAGCCAGCTGATTCCAGCTCGGCACCAAGTATTACTCACTGAATTTAGAAAGATTTTTCTGAGAAAATCTGATGAAAACCTAAGAAGAATACATTGTTTTATGCCAGGAGCAGTGCATGAAGAACTGGGAAAAAGTATGTCAGCTCTTTTTTAATGAGTTAGATGTTTTCCAACTTTAAGATGACAAATTTGGCAAATGTAAATTCTCAAATGTGCTAGAGCAACAGAGCTCTTTTATTTTGTGCACGATATTATTTTTCATTTTGAAATATTTGAGTATTCCTTGACTTTTTAAATAAACAGTTGACAATGAAACTCCACATTCATTGTAATTTTGCTGCTGGAGCTAAAAAAAGAATCTAAGATATTCTGGAATGTTTAAATTGTCAAAAGTGAGGCAGAGGGTTTTTGGTGGGTGGTCTCATTTTTAAAATAAGTGATGTATTTTTGTCTTAACAAGGGTGAGTTTCCCTGTTCCTCACAGTTTGAATCTGGAGGGATTATGGTACTGTAGGACAGAAAGGTTGATATTTGTTATTTTCCCGTCCTCTGTGTCTTTCTTTTTTTGGTCTCTCAGTTTGCTTTAACTATTGTTTAGGGTTTGTGTTTTTTTTAATTTAATTTTATTTTATTTAAAAAGCTCTGTTGATAATAGTAAGAAAGTGACTTTTGAGTAACAGGCTTCAGTACTGACTCATAAGGTCCTCTATTAATCCCTGTTCTCAGATTAGTTCTCCTGAGCTGCTGTTCTTTCTCTGAGTACCAAGCAAGCTCCTTCCCCTGGTGTCTGAGGGCTTGTTACCAAGAAACATTTTCTGGGGAAGAAACATCTAAACAGAACTTTGAAGTCAGGCCTTGATTGCAGGATGAAATGAAGTGGAACACACACGACTCTTTTCAGCCCTTCTCCAGTCCTAGTGCTTAGACCCCGTGGGGACAGGATGTGAGCTGTACCTGTGATTACCACTCGTGTCATTGGTTCTGATTGCAGCCTTGCTATGTGACATCAACTTCTGTGTTCTTTTTTTGAAGGAAGAAAGACCAGTTTTAAAATCCTGGAACATGGTTATGCAGGCAACCAAAAGGTTGCAGTAATTAGTATCAATATTGGGATTCAAGAGTCAAAACAGGGACCTAGTGTCAAGTTTGGGTCTAACAAATTAGGCTGTATCTACCCTGATTCCTGGTCAATGCCCTTTTAAGGTAACAGGACAAGTTGTATGATATTGAAAACTTAGGAATTAACTGTGTTCTCCCCCTTCAGTGAAATCACAGCTATTTCTATAGATGCTTAAACTTGTGTGATTTGGACTTAGACAACTGGAAGATTTAGGGAATGAGGAGTTGTGTTGAAAACATTACAGTGTTTTTAACTGCTCTTATTTTCATTATGAACTTGTAAAAATGTACTGAATTCCTTTGCTAAATTTGTGCATGACATGGGCTGTTAGTGTTTGAAACAAATGCTTATAATCTTTCATAATACAGAACTTGAATTACTTTTCAATTTGGTGATGTATTACAGGCAAATGTAATCAGATGAAAACTCAGAATCTGATTCACAATCTGTTCCTTATTCTATTACTGTAAATGGCATCTAATTGAATCTTTCAGGTTGTTCCAGAAGATGATGTGCTAAAGATAAGAGCAGTAAATCATTTCCAGACAACTTGACTTTTTAACTAAGCTTTCTCGTTGCAGGCTGGTTTTCACATGTGTAATCACAATAATGCTTTCCTGATAGCCATGATGGTGTGCTTCTGTGCACACACATCTGAAGACCACTAGGGCCTTGAAAGTGGGTGTCTAAGTTGATAAGCCTGTGAAATAACAGAGTTATTGTTGACATTTTTCACAGAGTATGCTGAATTTCTGCACTGCAAAGGGAAGAAATTTACTGATTTTGATGAAGTTCGTCAGGAAATCGAAGCAGAAACAGATAGAGTAACAGGAATGAACAAAGGCATTTCTTCAATTCCTATTAATTTAAGAGTATATTCTCCACATGGTAGGTAAAATCATTCTCCTCTACACTTCTGTCATATAATGTATTATGTAGCTCTGTCTGTCTAGCCATTGCCCTTTTGATTTGTTTTTACTGCTCGCTCTTCTGGGATGAAAAAGCTTCTGAGGCTAAGTTGAACCAAAAGTGGGTATGTGTCTGGAAGAATCCTCAAATTCTCCTGTTTTTAAGAAACCACTCTACAGTGGAGAGCTGTTGGCCATGAGAGATGGGCAGAACATAGACTCTCTACCTCATTTAATATTCTCTTTATTTAAAAATATTCTCACCTTGCCTCAAGATGAAAGCAGTCTCTCCCCCAGTACATTCATGAGATGGTAGCTCATTAGTAAAGACAAATAATAGGAGATGAGAGACTTAATGGCAAAACTTTTTTGCACCCTCCAGAGGGATTCCCTGATCAGTGATCTAGAAAGTCACTGTGTCTCCCTGCCTTACTGGAAGTTTATTGTTCCCTGTCACTAAAAACATGTTCAGACAATAATGGTGTTTGAAGCTGCTTTCTGTTTTAGACCCCCAGTATAGATCAAAGTTAGTTCCTCTGGTTACCATCTGCCCAATTTAATGAAGGCAGGCTAGGGAAAATGTTTCCCATTGAGTCTGTCTTTGATACAGGAGAAAAGTGGTATGTTTGGCTGAAGCACTTTATTTTTCTAACTGGAGAGGGGCTGAACTAAATCTCCTGCCTCAAAGCTTGTTGGTTGAACATGCTGACTCCAGGAGAAAGTGAAAATTTCCTACCTATTGCTCTTACTTTGTTTTAGTAAAATCAGTCTTCAGTTCAGCAACTCCTGTCTGTATTAACCAGACCCAAAATATACTTCTGGTGTTTCCTTTCTAGGAATAGCATTTTTCTCATTTGTCTACAGGATACCCTGTTGCCCCAGTACTTGTTGAACAAACTGGGATGCTTTTAGTTGGCACTGTGGCCTGTACTGGGGAAATCATGCCAGAGCAAATCAGGTTTTCTTAATGGATTAACTTCTTCATATTTATTACTTTTCTGAAGAAGTTGCAGAGTAAAAAATACCCCTAAATCTTCAGAACAACAATATACCCCCCCACCTCTTAACAACAATTTTGCTATATAAGTTAGGCCTGCTATTGACTTTTTTTTGGAATTTCTTAATTGGAGGCATTGTTCAAAGCATGGTCAGAGAAAGACTGTATTTTAAAAAAAACCCAACGACCTAAACAACTGTTTTGCATTGATTTGAAGGATGCAATGGGAATGGTCTGTTGTCTGTGCTCTTGTTGTGGGACAAAGCTTAGAAAGTCACGTTCAGTTGTCTAAGAGCCCTCAAGGATATTTGGTATAAGATGATACTTATACCAGTTGTTACATTAAAAATATTAAGTAACACTAATAAATTCAGAGATGAAAGACCAACAGGGAAACAAATATACCTTTCAGATTGGCAGGCATTTTGTTTGAACTCCTGACAATGTTTATATGCCTGTAAAGGTCATAAAGGGCTTTTATGTGACTAAAATTTGTCTGCAGCTATGGATGTGTAGACCTCTTTGACATGTCTGGTGTGCTAACCACTTCTGTGATCCTGTGTTTTCTGTATAGTCTTAAGCCTGACCCTTATTGATTTGCCGGGAATCACTAAAGTGCCAGTAGGGGATCAGCCTCCAGATATTGAGCAACAGATCAGAGACATGATAATGCAGTTCATATCCCGGGAAAACTGTCTCATCCTGGCTGTGACTCCAGCGAACACTGATCTGGCCAACTCTGATGCCCTGAAGCTGGCGAAGGAAGTGGACCCTCAGGGTAAGCATTGATGGATTACCACTTTGTGTTCTCAGTGTAAGAACATAATTGGAAGTAATAGATCAACTCTTGTGTGAAATTTTATAATGGAGAGTATGTTAAATAGATGTATATGTACATTCTCATGCAGCCTTCAACATCAACAGGGGGTTAGCTCAGTGTTGTTCTGGTAATGTTGCTGTAAATGTATTTTAAAAATTTTGTCACTGTCTCCTATAAGCAAGTGCAGCAGTGCCTATCTAGGAATTTTTGTAGTATCAGGCAAAATGGACCATGATGCTGATGGGATTTCTGGGTACTTGCTTTATAAATTTTATACAATCATACTGTAGGGATGCTGAGCTGTGTTAAAGAGATTTGAGGAACACGTTTCAGCAATTCTGTTCCCTTCTTTTCCAGACATACCATAACTTGAGTTGTAGCTGGTAGGGTGTGATACAAGTTTTGAGAAGGCTACATGTCTTTTATTATATAATTGTAATTGTTCTTCCTGAATCAAAATGATTCTTCAGTAACTTTTTCCTCCTGTCTCCACCCTGGTCAGGCCTTAGGACCATTGGTGTGATCACAAAATTGGATCTGATGGATGAAGGAACAGATGCGAGAGAAGTTCTAGAAAACAAACTACTCCCTCTTCGTAGAGGTGAGAATGTTCAGTTGCCTGTATTCTTTGCAATCCAGAAAGTGGTTTGGATAAAGGGTAATGTTTAGGAGTCCTGGAGATGAATCAAAGGTTATGCTGGACTTGATGAGTTCTTTGCTTTTACAGGTATCTATTCACCAAATGTAAAAGATGGCTGTGCTAAAAATATCCTGCAAGTTTTTTTCTGGACCTGGAAAACAAACTGCATATTCCAGAGGAAGCAAGAAATGTCAGCACAAGCTTTTAGCCAATTTTTTTCTTCTCTGCCAGATTGCTGTCACTTGTAACACGTGAATCTTTTTTTCTTTGCATGTGACAGCAACAAGCACCAGAGCTTTGGTAATCTCACTATAAAACAATTTATTATACCTTCCAGAAATCTTCCATGTGATTGTTCTGGCAGCTACGGGCACAGTTGCTCATGCTGTTAATAATAGTAATAATTTTGTTTCTAGTTATAATTTATGGATGAAACTACAATCTCCTCCCATTGATCCAGCAAATGAGAATTTTTTTCTGTATTTTGTTAATACTACATCATTTATCTCTGTGGACCTGTGTGTGTGTTTTGATTTTTGGTTTGGATTTTTTGTTGGTTTATTTTTGAAAAGGTTTCTTTGGGATTTGCCAGAGTTTCATATATTTCTCTTTTTGCACTGGTGATTTAAAAGTAAGTGTATCTGTTATATCTAAACAGAATGAAAAATCTAAACAGCATTAAGGGCACTTGAGTACTTGTAAACAGTATCTGAAATGCCTAAATTTGAAAGTTTAGTTCTAGTCAAGGTGAATTCAGCAGTTCAGGCAATAGCTGCATTGATTTACCTGTTGGGTTTGTGTTGTTTTAGGTTATATTGGTGTTGTAAACAGAAGCCAGAAGGACATTGATGGGAAGAAGGACATAAAAGCAGCTCTTCTAGCAGAAAGGAAATTCTTTCTTTCCCACCCGTCCTACAGGCACATGGCAGATCGGATGGGAACGCCGTATCTCCAGAAAGTTCTAAACCAGGTAAAACCTGAAGCCTTGGTGGTGAAAGGCAGCTTTATAATAATGGTAGGGCCAATACAAAAGCTTTATTAAAATGAATGTTGGTCACTGAACCTCACTTATTATTTCCTGCTTTTAATGGGTTTAATTTGCACAAGGTAAAAACAAAGCTGTATATTACCTGTACCATACAAAAGCTTGCTGTGAGATGTGGTTTCTGACTTGTACTGACAGTTTTGCACCTCCCTGTTCTCTTGAATACTGAATATGAACATCAAAAATAAGATTTCTCTCCCTTCCTGGGAGTACACCATCCTATTCCTTTCTTATCACATTTCTCTTAACAGGATTTTTAGCACTCAAATTTAGAAATTAGGGATAAAAAAAGACAATTTTAGAAGTCATGTATCCTGAGGATGCACTGTGTGTCTGTACTTTAACCTCAAAATGTACACTTTATTGTAGTTGTTACTATAAACATATACTGTGTACTAATGATATAAATGACAAATGACAGTAATCAGAGCACTTTGCCACCCTACTTTTATTTTTGCCAAAAGCTCTGGTTTATATCTATAAGTTTGTGCCAAACTGTGTTTTAATTCAACTTCCTTCAGCTGGAAATAGAGCTATTTCCCAGTTACCTGGAGGAGAAAGCCATAAATTACTGTCCTAATTAAGGCCCTGCCTACAGCAGGCTTGGAGTTCTCTTCACCATTTTGGGTCTCTGGGTATTGCTCTTTTGGTAGAGCCCTTTCTTAGCTTGACCAGCCTGTGACCCTAATGAGGATGCAATTTTGCCTGTGTTTAGAATGTTTTGCCTCTTTTTATATATTGAAAGTGTGATTCCCATGTCCTAGTTTTGAGACTGAAGCACAGGCTACATATCCCTTTGGACAGTCTTATCTGTCCTGATTTTCATTACTTTATATCCTATTACATTTTTTGTGAGCTGTTTTGAAAATCTACCTACTTCAGTAGGAACTGTTGATCTTTTGTTGCTTTTACTGTGTGTAGAATATTATATAGGGGAAGATCTGCATAAGTTTTGTCCTTAAGATACTGGGGACGTGTTAGTGTTTGTGGTTTCAGGTAATAATTCAGTTTCTCGGCATCCACAAGGTGGTGCTCCAGGGAAACTCCAGCTTTCGATTTTGTGCCTGTCAGTCTGGTGAACGACTTTAAATTTGAGTTTGTTCTGGTATATGACATTCTGAATTTATAGCTTGTTTGATTGGGGTAGAGAAAAGGGCTTGGGGCATAGTGCAAGAAGCCCAGTTTAGTTTTAATTAAAGAATGGGTACAATGCATGAGAAATTTATGGCACAGGTAAGACATTGATAGTGCTGTCCTAACACAGTACAATATATACGCAAAAACAAGTGAGATAAGTTAAACACAGATCTGGTAAGTCCTTTTCTACTCTTGTTCAATTTATTTTCCAGTACATTTTGGTATATTTTCAGAAACAAAAACTGAAACTATTGAGTGGTAGAACCTTTTTCAGCTGAAAATCAAATGTTTAAAAAAGGAAAAATTATAAAACCATTAATATGAGGGACAGATCTCTTCCCTTTAGTATGCTTTGCACAAGGGAGCAAAAATCACTTAGGAAAGTGCCAAGAAGCTACTCTGATGTCTGTACTTTCCTCCACCTCTGGAGTAATGCCCATCAATGGGATGTGGATGCTCAGAATCTCTTTTTTTGTGGCTGCAAAGGAGTCATCGTGCTGAACAAGCACGTATGGAATTGGGAAACACCTTTAGGAAAACAAGCAAAACAGGAGTGATGGCATCAGCACTGAGTGATGAGAGGTCATTTCAAATTACATGTCATGTGTGTAACTTTTTCGTGAGTAACTAGGTAGGTATGTAGTAACAGGGCTCAGTGAGTGAGAGGACAAAGGAATTTTTGGAGCCTCTTTACAATGTGTATGCACAAAGAATATTGTATTGTTCTTTAACAGCCTCCATTACTTCAGAGATCAAAAGGAATTGCCCTGGTAAACTAGCACAGGTCATGGCTGATAAACTTGGCAGTCAGAAGGAAATGGTTGTGCTCCTGCTTTCATCTTTATTTACAATATAAAAGGACTTTTATTTGCTTTTTAGCAACTTACCAATCATATTCGGGATACTCTGCCAGCCTTCAGAAGCAAACTCCAGAGCCAACTGCTTTCTATAGAACATGAAGTAGAGGTATACAAAAACTTCAGACCAGAAGATCCAACCAGAAAAACAAAAGCCTTGCTGCAGTGAGTGTCTTTTGTCTGCTTTTCTGCTCTGTATAGGTTTGTTTTACTTCTTTTTTTCTTCTTTCTAATAGGTTTAAATCTAAAGATTAGGATATGATTAAGGATTTTATATGTGAACTCCAAAGAATTCTGTGTTTGATGTTCCCAAACGCTTTATATACTCTACAATTTCAGCAGTTTTCCCTAAATTAATTTTAGTAATCCTAGGAAAGAGAGAAAGCAGAGCAAGGAAAAGGTATAAAGATGGGCATCAGAGATGATGAAAGGTAAGAAACTGCTTCTGATTGTATAGGCACATTCTTCTGTCTGCCAAAAAGATGACCTCAAGCAAGGGAAGGACATTGTGTTAGAAGTCTGTAAGATGAGGAGGGTGGAAGGAGAGTAGGGAATGCTTCTTTTTCTAATATAAGAACTTGTCTTTCCAAAAGAACTCAAAGGTGGTAAGATCAAAATTAATCATAGATGGTAGTCCTTCATGTATTGTGCACCTAAGACCTAGAGATCTTTGATAACACCACTGTAAAGGAAGGGAACAGAGATAACTGTTCATCTGACTTTGAATCATGTGGAATTGGAATCAGAACCCTTTCTTGATTGTGGATTTAGCACTGTGGAAAAAGGCCAATCTGACGTTTCAGGTTGAACACCACTTGGCACCTGTTGCTTTGCTTCGTGCTGTTTCCTTACCTGCTCTGTTTCCAGAGATGCCCAATACTGGTCTGCCATTTTTGTTCTCCCTCTTTTTTTTAAGATTAACCCTCTGCAGCCACTTTTGTGTTCATATGCAATTAAAATGTACCTCTTAGGAGAGGAAGTATGCAGAGGGGGAAAGAGAGGTGTAAAATGTACCTAGCTCTTATATCTTATATGACTGTTGTCACATTCCTGCTCTGACTGATTTCAAAGGTTTTCAGCATTCTGAGATAGATGGTAATAGCAATGGATTGTGATAACGCATGAGTTTTGTGCAGGATTCATTCTGTAGTTAGAAGTCTGAAATTCAGAAGGGAAAATAATCAGCTGAACTAGAGAGACTTTCTTGAGTCAGCTGAAGACTCCAATTTACTCCTTATTTTTGTAACAACTGTGTCCAAAAGAGAAGACATAAGTCAGTTCCTCATGACTTTACTCCAGATGTTTTAGTTGCACAAACAGAGGGCCATCACCTTTGGCTTTTCCATGACTGGAAGAATTCTCCTGTGTGTTTTTCTGAATGCTCCTGCTGCAGAAGTGTAAGCACAACCAAGTGAGCTGGAGCTTGTGGTACTGACAGCTGCCACATGGCCATGTTAGGAAGATCCAAGGGTCACTGTGGAGAAATAAACTCTGCAAATTGAACCAATTGCCTTAAAATTTGGGATATTTTCTTGTGGTGGTCTGCCCTGTCTGCAGTTTTTGTAACATCATCTGAATATGGATGTGCTTTTCTATTCAAATACATTATGTATTATAACTTAAATGTCAGGACTCTTATTTTGTTATCCTACTAAAAAGACTGCTATCACTTTTTCTTCGTTAAAAAAATAATTAAGCATCTATTTAATAAGTAATAACATCATTTGAAATTGTGTTATCGTTGATAACAAATGAATGTAGCTTGGTACCCTGCTGTATTTTTAGCTGACTTTATAATAAAGTTTAATAAACGGTGCTTCCCCCACCCACAACATTTATGAAGAAAAAAAAAAATATACTGTGTGAGGTCCTACAAGAGAAAAGGGATGCAGGGGGATGTGTGTAGGTATGGATTTTATGAATTGACAACTTGGCTGAATCAACTGTTGTTCAAAGATACTTTTGTCAATTCCTAAACATGTTTTATCAGGCACTAGTAGTCAATAGTACTGAAGTAAGAGTTAGTACTTGACATACTTAAGCGGTTGTGTTTGTTGTTTGTTTTTTTTTTTTTCTCACCCCCTTTAAAATTTAGGATGGTACAACAGTTTTCAGTGGACTTTGAAAAAAGAATCGAAGGATCAGGAGATCAAGTTGATACACTAGAACTTTCAGGAGGTGCCAAAATCAACCGAATTTTCCATGAACGTTTTCCTTTTGAACTAGTGAAGGTATTTATCCGTCTTGCTGTTGTGCTTTGTGCCTTATTTATGTATTCTTATGTTCATGCTGATAATAGTATAGCCAAGAAAAGGTCTGATTGGAAGAACATGCTCTTAAGTGTGGAAGAAATTACATGAAGTTATACTTAAGACCTTTGGCTTAATTTCTAGGATTGGAAACTGAGACATGCTAAGAATTCTAAAGTAAATGAATTAGAATGTAATTATAGTCCCAGTTCATACTAGTTTCTGTACTTCTCTGTTGTTTTATCACAAATGGCATCTTTCTTCTGGTTAAATGGGGCAGGCAGACCACTCCAGTTGGTAAATTTAAGTTGTGTTCAAAGACCTAGTATCTATTAAAATTAGAATTATGGAAAATAACCATTTTCTGTGTGTTCTACTTCCCATATTCAGTACATTAAACCAAAGCCAGCTTTCAGTCCTATGCTTTCATAGTGAGAGGTGGAGCAGGGTAGGTCCCTTGCAATCCAAATTATTCTATAATTCTGTGATAGTTGGGCTTAGGTAATGACCCCTTCATTTGTGACAGCACTAACTTCCAGCTAGCTGACTTTCAAAAGAAACTTGAAGAAAAGCTTTATAACTTCATAATTGAAACAACTCCTCTTTTAAATTTGGTTGAAAAACAGTAGAGTGGGAAGGAGAGGATAAACAGACCATAATCACAGAAGATGCACCTCTTCAAGAAAAGAGGTCTAAAAAAAAAGTAGCATCTTCCAAATCCTGTTTCTGACTTACTTTGTCGACTGTACAAAATCATTCCAGCTGTTTGTATATCTGAGTGTGTGATTTTCAACAATCCTTACTGCTGCCTGTAGCCTTAGTGTTAAAATGTTTTAAAATACTTAATGCTTTGTTTAGTGTTATTAGAAATTACTGTTTTGACAGTTGAACTTACTTGTCTTCTGGTCATACTAGGAGAGGTAATATTTTCTGTTTTCATTAAGAACTTACCCTAATATGCTCTCACGTGCTTTTGTTCCTCTAGATGGAATTCAACGAGAAGGAACTGCGGAGAGAAATAAGTTATGCCATCAAGAACATACATGGTATCAGGCAAGTGCTCCCATGTTTTCAAGCCCAGTCTCGTTATACAGGTGTAATATCTTTGGAAAGCACTGCTTGCAAGCTTTGTTGTTCTTTGTGTTTTGGAAACTGTTCCTTATGTTCCTTGGTTAGTAAGTTCTCAGAAGGTTGACATTAGTAGCTGTGGGGAAGTATTTGAGCTTTCCTTGCCTTGTCGATGGGGAGGTCTTGATTTATGGTACTGAACTGATAGTTTTGGGCATGTTTTTATGGTTTGATTTTATTTTTTTTTAAATATAATTTATTTGCCAAGATAGACCTTGGTAAACAGTGTTTGAAAGAGAAGTAAGGCCCATTTGTTTAGGACTGGCTCTGTGGGGTATCTGTTATATAGCTTCATATACCCTGCAGTGAACTGTGAAATTCTCCACGTTGGACCCTGAATAACAGAACGACATTTCCTGGTGTGAGTGAAAAGTGCAGATGTAGGATTCTTATGGATTTGCTGTGCAGGTGACTGTGCATGGAGTGCTGCAGCTGCCATTCATCCCTCCTGGAAGGTTTGATGCAGTGCTGATGAGGCTTTACTGCATTATATCAGTACCCTTTAGAGTTCTCACAGACATCTGGAAGTAGTTTCTACTTGTATATCTTTCAAGCATATTTCTACTTGTATATTGTTACTCAGAATGACACTTGCTTGAGAAAAAAGCAAATTTAGTTCTGTGGAAGTCTCTTCGTGTAGAGATTGTTATCGCTCAGCTCTGAAAATGAAGATTTGAGCAATTCAGTAAAAAAAAATAATCTTCCTTGCATGATGTTTTTGTTACTGTCTTACATGTTTTTTTATGTCCACAGAACAGGTTTGTTTACTCCAGATATGGCGTTCGAAGCCATTGTTAAAAAACAGATAGTTAAGCTGAAAGGACCTTGCTTAAAAAGTGTGGATCTGGTGATGCAAGAGTTAATCAACACTGTCAAGAAGTGCACTAAAAAGGTAGCTTGCACATAGATTTGGTAATGTAAGTAAAATGTAATGGTGTGGTAGATAATGTAAAGCCTGTCTTGCATTTTGTAGTATTACAAGAAATTTCTGATCCAGTCACTTATGTACAGAGTAAGACTCTCTCAAATAATTACGTCTGCAAAGCTCTCAAAACAGTGTAATGATGGCAAAGTTCATTTTTTTTTTTACTCCTTTCTTTTAAATCTTATGATGGGAGGTGTTTTTGAGTCAAGTGATGCCCCCAGCTTCCTCTTCAGAACCATGTTTACACTTCTTAGCTAACTGGCTACTTTCACTGTCTCACCTGTCCATCTGTCTGTCCCACCAGCTCAGTGCAGGGTACAGAGCAGCAAGTACAGAAGCTGTTCTGGGATGTGGGCACAATTATGATGAAGTTGTTGAGAAATATCCTGCCACATCCTCTGCATTTTTCCGAATAAAGCAAATTTTTTTATACTGATGAGCAGGTAAAGCAGATATTTCTTAAAACAGGAAAGGCAAAGATCATAGAGAAGCAGATTCACCGCTGTATTTTGAAGGGAGTTTCCAGATTTTTTTCACTTTTGTCAAAGTTTGGAAGATACATCACTTGAATTAATTGTGCAGATGCTTTTCCTGAGAGAATTGGGCAAATTTACCGTTGTATTTTGCTGTTTATATTTAAGTATTGTTATGTAAAGATGTTGCCACAAGGTGGAGCCTTTAAAGAACAAGAAATCTGGAAATTGTTTAAGTGCCACTTTGGAATTAGGCACAGTAGAAGAGAGAGAAACCTCACCCCAAGGCTGATAGGCTGTGTTTTCATATGTCTGAAGTGTCTTTTCATTTATGTTCCATGGAGCAAAAGCATAGAAACAAGCTAAGGGTTTAGGCCTCTCCAGTTTCTCTGAAGAAAAACAAATAAGGCTTGCTTTGCAGCATGGGTAACTTTGAGCCCAAGAATTCCTAGTATTTGCTTTCGTCCAAAGAGGAAAACTGGAGGCTCCCCAGTTTGTATTCCACTGGAGCCACACTGCAGGGGTAAATGTCTGTTAACTTTGTGTTTCAGTTGGCAACTTATCCAAGGTTGTGTGAGGAAACAGAAAGAATTGTTGCGGGTTACATTCGTGAAAGAGAAGAGAAGACCAAGGATCAGGTGAGAATAAACAGGAGATCTGACAGTTTGGAGAACTGTGTAAGGGAGGGAAGTTCTTACATACAAAGTGCAGTAAGACAATGAAAGATTTTTCTTTTTTTTTTTTTAAACAGACTTCACGTTTTAGAGAGGGGGAAAAATTGCTTCTTTACCATTGAGCTTTGACAGAGGATACTAAAATTGTTACAGAAGGGTTAAGTAGTGGCTTAAAGTAGCGTTGGCTTGTTCCTGTGCCAATGCGCCCATTAGTGATTAAACAACTGCACACAGAAATAGCCAGCCTTTTGTCTACTTTGTTTCCAGGTGTTATTAATGTACCTATCCCATCCTCTAATTACAGCAGTGCTCACAACTAACGGTACCGATACTCTTGCAGGAGTGACAAGCTTCCCTTCAAGGTCAAAAAATGTAAAAAAAACCCCCAAAAATTCAGAGGAACTTGTTTAGAGCATTCATCACCCAGCTAAGCACTCCAAATCCAGGAAACTGCAAAGCTTAGATTACATGTTAGAAAATCCACTGGAAGTGGGAACAGGAATTATTGTCTGGAGAGTGCAGTGTGACAACAGAAATATTTGGGGAAGAAGAGCTAGGCAGACCTCCTAAGTTGTTCTGGACTCCTGACTCTGTAATCCAGTCCCTGTACAAACTAGAGAGCTGTGCAGCACATCCTGCTTATTTTCCCTTATTCTGTGCTGCAAATATAGTTCTTAAAAATCATTACATTTATTTGCTGGGCTTGTACTTGCAGGGAGTTCTAGTTAGAACACTCAGTTATCTCAAAATTTGGGAGAAGATACAAGTTACTTTGAATAATTGAGTCTTGTTTTCCCATTCTTCGTTGTGTGCACATGCCTGACTATTTCCCAGAACCAAGCACAAAGTACCAGCTTTCTGTAAATACCAAAAACTGGCCAAATGGGTTATTGTCACTTATTTATAGCATTATTTATGCTGTTATCAGTTATCATTAATAAAACAATTCTGAGGATATTTTCAGAGGTAAGAACTAGATCCAAATCCCCGTTATTTTTTGCTCCAAGTGAGGCACCCTAATGTCTTCTGGAAACTGTGAAGCATTTGGGAGTGATGCTCTGTCTGAGGAGCTGTACAAAAATAATTCTGTACACTTTGAAGAGATTAAGTACTACCATTTGGTAGCAATAGGTTCCTTTCTTTCTCCCTGCTGATACATGGAAGTCTGAAAAGACAGGGGAAAAGTGCAGTCTTTTGTTTCAGGAGCTGTTGAAGGGTGGCAGTGAGCTTTTACTAATATTTTAGCAAGTTTTTTTCTTGAGTTAGATTATAGAGTTTGAATCAAATTCTGTCTCTGGGCTGTTGAAGGACTGGCAAGTGATAAGTACACAAACCATTCCTTTGTTTCTTTGATATCCCTTCCCTTAATCCAGATGTGCACACCAGAATTGCTGTCTAGTACCTGGGCTGTACATTTTCTGGACCAGGGCTTAGCTTGCCCATCACTTCTTTGTGTGGCACATAAAGAAAATGGAAGTACCTGGATTTTAGGTTTAAAGTTCAGGTTCTTTGCTGGCTTGGCTGGCATGCTACAGATAGACAGAGTTTTGCTTGACTTACAAAACGTAGAGCTAGAATCTGTTATATAATTAATAAACTCTCTCTGCTTGTGTATGATTGATCTTAATGGAGTGGGCAAGGGCCAAAAGAGTGAAAAATGAGGTCTGTCAGGAAAAAAAATAGGAAGAGGGAATAGCTCTTCTGTAGTCTAACTTATTAAACAAACACAGAAACAGAAGCAGTGGAATTTAGAAAATATTGCTTTTGGCTTGAACAATTGTTAAAGCAATATTCAATAATGCAGAAAACACTAAAGTTCTGGTTTTTATTCCCTTCCTTTTCTTCAGTCTTTCTCTTCCACCTTACCCTTAATTTTTTCTCTCCTATCTCTAACAGATGCTGCTGCTGATTGATATTCAGGTTTCTTACATCAACACCAACCATGAAGATTTTATAGGCTTTGCAAAGTAAGTATATAGAGACTTCGTTGTAAAGACGCTGTAAGGTTTTTTTGTTTGTTTGCTTTTTTCTTTTTTAATTAAATTCAGAACACAAGTCCTGAAGTGTGGCAGTGAAGATGCAAGCTGCACAGTCCCAGACATGCCAGGAGCACGTTCTTTCTCAATACACAGAGTGTTGAACTCCGTCCCATTTGCAGGGGAGTCTTTACCCAGTTCACGAGCCTGGTTTCACTGAAGCTGAAGCTTATGTCTGGGTCTGGAATTACACATATCTCTGGAAGCAGCTTTGGCACATCCATTTCAGGACCACAGAAATGCATAATATTGGTGGTCTTTCCACATTGTTGCTAATGCATATTTTTGAAGCTGTGATTCCATGTGAAACAGTTTTGCTCAGAATAATGGATGTCACTGAATTTTAAGTGTGCCTGCTGTTTGGCTGTAGAGAATAATAGTAGCAGAATGCCCTGCAGGACCTGGTTTGACGTTCTCCTCACTTAATTGAAAAGGCTGTGAGAATATTCTCCAGAATGTTCTCCCTCAGTTTCCAGCAATTTGTGCCTCAGGGACTTCATACCAGCATTTTGACACTAGTAAAAACATTAAAGATGTCTTCACTCTTTGAAGAATAAATATTCCTTCAGTCACATTCATTTTATAAATTGTGTTATTTGCCATAACAGCGTTTGGAATCACAACAGGTTTCAACCATGTGGGATCCTGGCAACACTTTGGCACCAGCGTATGTATTTTACTCTGGCCTATTCTAGTTAGCACTGTGAAGGAAGATCCTCATCTTTGGCCATATGCCTTGAGGGTTTAAAACATGGAGTTCAGTAAGCTGAGAAGGGAGAAGGCAAAGCCAGGCACTATTTATGTGTTTGATTTGAGCAACTTTCTCTAGAGTTGTTTGCAGGTCCTGGATATCTTTATCAGTTCTCTTGACAAATGACAGGATGTTGTAGGAATGGTAGGTGGCCTTCTAGAGGTCAAGATAACAACCTGCCTGCTATTTACTTCTCTTCATCCTTTTCTGACAGGAAAAAGCCTGCTAAAAACACTCCATATGTATTCATGGTGTGTGCTGTGACCTTGAGAAGTCACATAGTCCAACCTCCTGCTCAGAGGAGGGTCGATGTTGAGTTCAGATCAGGTTATTCAGGGTTTTGTCGAATCAGATCTGGAAAAATCACAAAATGGGAGATCCTCCAGCCTCTCTCTGTAGCCTATTCCAGTGCTTGCCTCGTCTCACTGTGAAAAGACTTTTCCTTGTGTTGAGCTGGAACCTTCCATATTTTATAGTATTGGATTCTGGAGTGCCAGGTGTATCTGAAGCTATTTCAGCATGTTTTTCCCCTGGAAAAATTTCCCTCCTGGATGCTGCTACTGTGGCCTGTAGTTCAGTCCATGGTCCTCAGTGCTATGTCTTTTCCAAGGTGTTGCAGTGCCCGAGTTCAGTTTTTTGGGAAAACTGCTTCCTCTTTTGCCAGCTGAGACTTAGAAATCCCCAGCCACTGTGCACGGGGTATAAGCAGTTAACAAGTGACTCTTCACTTAAGTTCACTTGTAAGTTTAAGCAAGGTTGCTCTAGGTTGGAACAGGTGGGAAGCAAAGTATCCTTGTTGACTTCTGCTCAGCTGAAAGAAAGAATTTGGATAGCGAAGAACAATTTAAAATATATTCACTTATGAGCTAAACAGAAGAAAATAATAGTTTGAAACTATAAGCATGTTATTGTTATCTCATTTATGTTAGAACTTGAAAATAAATAATTTTTGGGTAGCATGTGGTCCTCTCCAGCATCTGAACATCCTGAACTATATATTCCCCAGATTCCCTGGTGTTTCCTTTCCTTTGCTGAGGCTTCTAGGCCCTCATCTCTTGTGCCTGCAGTGTTTTAATAGTGTGAGTCCTGTGAACCTTGATCATAAAAATAAAGCACAAGACATCTCAAACTACCTTGCAGCATTGCAGGGCCTGAGGCAGGTATAGTGTGATGTGAACTGTCTCGAGAGGGTTTTAAGAATGCCAGTATTTAGGACAACTTTGTACGTTCATGCAGTTATGAAATCTTGGAATATTAATGTTTGTTTCATTTAGCAGTACAAGTGGTAAAATTTTGGGTTTGGGTTTGTTTCCAGTCAGTGTAACTCAGGCATAGCTGTGTGCTTCAATTTACAAAAAGAGTAATTTGTATTTAGAACAGTAAATAGAGGACCAATTGGTGGACTATTTCTAAAAGGCATGAGTTTCTTAGTATGGTGTTCAAGGTTTAATTAGCTTTCTAAAATGATAGAATTTAAAAAAAAATCAAGCCAAAAGAATAGCAATTAAGTTTCCTAAAGCCATCTGAGGTGTGTTTCAGAATTGTTGATGGGCTAGTGCTGTTTTTTCTGTGTGCACATTATTTAATCATAATTTATGCCCCAAAGCTTATGCAGCTCAGACGATGCACCAGGGACATACAGTGTCACTTGGGCAAAAGGATCAGGATGATAGGGAGTTAAATGCAGAGAGTAGGCACACAGAATAAATATCCTTTTGGATCTTCTCACAGACAGCATGTGGACTGCTGGTTTAATAGAGTGTGACCCAAAGGGCAAGATCAGAATTTGGATGGGGTTGAGTTTGGTGCTTCAGCAGTTCTTTGGAGCAGTAGCTGTGCACAAAACAGTGGCAGGATTGGCCTGTAGGCTCTGATCCAAGCACATCTTTCTGCCTTTCTTTTTCAGAGCAGCATTTGTAGCTGATCTAATATATGGATGCTTTTTTCTTCAGTTAATCAATGCCTGGTGAAATGGTATAATCTAATCCAAACAAAACTTCCTGTTGCCAGTGCTCACTCTGGTGGTTGAGCAGCCAAAGCTTTCTCTCTGGATGCTTTTCTGCCTCTTTCCAGAAATATTTTAATGTTGTGGCCTAACACAAACCAGCACGTAATGCAAATGCTTTTAGAATTAATGGCAACTTGTTTGGTTTTGAGACAGGAGTTTGTTTTGTTTCAGGAACTGGGATTACCAAAGTTTGAGAACTGAGTAAAATACTTTAAATATGCTTTAATTTCGAATGTGTTCTATTCTTATACGATTTCAGCTTTGAACCAGCTTTGGGACGGCTTCATCCACTGGTTATATTTACACCCTCAAAGTGCATATAAATATTAGAATAATATCCAAAACAAACTGTCAAGACAAAGCTATTAAGAAGCCTCCAGCAGGGGAGGATTTTGTTGTACTGTGCTAAATAACAGAAATGGCTCTTTGTCTCCTCTGAATATTTATAGAGGCCAATGTTTCCAAAGTTACCCACATGAGCCATAATTTCTCTGTGCTTTTTAGTAACCTTTACCAATCCAAGTTGGATGTTGTTGCAAAGGATATGATTAGTAGGCACTGTCTCCTGTGCATGTCTCTTCTGTTCTAAGCAGACAAATATAAGCAGGTAGAAAAGCAGTTGAAATATGCACATGTATGCAATGATTTTGCTGTGTTTCTTTTGCTGTGTTAATCTAGCTTTTTCTGCTGGAATCCAAAGTAACTATTGCTGCTAAAATCTATTCCTCAGGAACTGACTTAGTTCAAGTTTCTTCAGCGTAACTTTTTTCCTCTGCTTCCCTTAGTGCCCAACAAAGAAGCAGTCAGGTTAACAAAAGTGCAGTGGGAAATCAGGTAGGCACCTAACAGAGAATGGATAATGGCATGTGCAAGTTAACCCAAGCTGTTTGGTTTTCTTGGCTGTATTTTCCTGCTGTGTGTCATTTACCATTTCTGCTTCGAACATACATAAAACTCGTCATTATCGCCTTGTTTTGCTGAACTTTTCAGAGCCACCTGACTCCCATTGTTACCATCATTTAATGTTTAGAATTTCTGCTCCTGCTTGCACTCCTGGTTAGTGCCTCCCCTCCCATGGCGGGCAGTGCGTTGAATCTGTCATGTTGCACGTCGATGTGTTTTGTCATTAACTGCAAACTTCTCACTTTCAGAATCCAAAATGCTGGTGAGTACTTGCTTGTGTGTGCTTTGTCATAGTGTTTTCCTACTTCTCATGTGTTCTCAGCTTAACAGCAGTGAAGGGCAATTCAGCAAGCAAAAGTGGATTTGCCTTTCCCTCTGCTGAAACCTTCACAAAGGTGTTGACTCTGTACCATAGGCCTTTCTCGAAGTAAACAAAGAATAACTGGTTGATGGCCTCAGATTAATTAGCATTTTCACTGAGATTCATTAGTTGTTTGTTTCTTTTTGTCACATAAGAGTATGAGATTGATTCTGCAAGATGCTTGAGGCTCCTGAGCTTTGCTTCTTTCTTTGCTTTTATGTGGGCCAGGAACTCTCAGAACTTTGCAGGATCAATCCTCTTCTTAATATGAGATAAAAATAATAAAAATACTATAACCTTGGAGAGTTTATGCTCACTTTGAGGGTTTTGCAAAGTCTTAAACAGAGAAAAAAAAAGCATTATGGAACTAGTACATACTTTAGAAGGAAATAAAATATTCTAGTAAAAATAAGACAATGAAATTTTCTATAAATACTTACCAGTACTGAACATCTTCCTGATGTTTTCACATGCAGTTTGATCAAACAGTACTCAGGAGGAGAAAGGTCAACATTTTCAAATGTGACCACTGAGTTTAGATCCCTCAGGTCATAAACCCGAGGTTTCAGTAAATCTCCTATTCTGCTGCTCTCATAGGACAAGAGTTGTTGGCATTTTCTGAAAATTTAGTTATCTTTTTGGGGATAGAAATTCAATCTCTTCCTCCCACCAAAAAATTGCTAGTTATTTTTGAGACATTACTTAAAATAATCCAATAACTTCTTGGATGGAATGGTCCCCTACAGCCTGACCAGCATGAGTGGCATTTTTGATGTAATATATGGTTTGGATTAAAATGAAAAAGAACCCTGGAAGGTCTAAACACTGAAATGGCTTCAAAGACGAGTCTCTCCCCTCTGAGGAGAGATTTCCTCCTTATCTAGCTGTGCCGGAACATGTGTCAAACACAACAACTGTCATCACTTTGGAGTGTCCCATAAAAGGAAAATTGACCAATTATCTGACTCTTCAAAAATACACAAATAAAATGAATGATTTTTTAATTAAGTGAATGTTTTCTCTCTAAAGAAGTGGAGGAAAAGCTTGGCATTTTAAATTCGATGTTGACACTTGATTAATTCTGGTATAAAGGACTTTGCTGAACCTTTTATTTTAGAGATAATAAACAGATGTTTGTAAGTTAATTGTTTGGAGTTGAAAAGAATGAGAAAATGTTTCTGAAATAAAACTTCATTTTTGCAATTTGCTATTTCAGGGAACCAATCTACCGCCTTCAAGGCAAATTGTACGAGCTAAGTTCTGTAAGCTTTATTGTTGCTTTTTCATTTAGCTTCTCAGAGGGCAAAGTTTGTCTCTAACTCATTGGTTTGTTAAATACTTGCTACTAAACTATTTAATGTTAAGCTGTCTTGTCTGTAACACTTTCTCAACAAAGTATAATTGCAGTTCATCACTTAACTGCTTCTAACTTGCTGGTACAAGTCTAAACTAGTTTAACTTAAAATGTTGTAGAAAACTTTGCATAGAATTAATATTTTTATAATTTACTGAGTTCCTCAAACTAAAATGACTAATTGGTGTTATATTTTATTATGTAAGTGGAAAGCAGTTTTTATCTGATATAAGTGCCTCTATTCATAGTGGACCTCCTTTTGAATGGTGGGCAAATAAGTTTCTGGTAACCAAAAGGAAACATTAGCTCCTGTGTAAATGAACATGCTGTTTATGGGTACAGGTACTGTTCTTGTGTTTTGTTTATGCCAAGGAATTACTTCTGATAGAAAAAGTGAGTTCTATGAAAGAAAATATTTAAAGCTGTTTTAGCATTCTTTTCAGAGCACCAGGAGGATCAATATATCATGGACAAACTCTTTTCTAACCCTTCCACCTCATGAGTAAATAAATACTTGAATGTCTTTAATATTACTAATTAGAATTAATTGTCTAAACTGCAGTTAATTTTATAACAAGTTACTCCTTGTTCAGTGATAGGTGCAAGAAATAAATCTCTGTATTGTGTGCAGTCTTTGGCAATATCTGTGATGAAAACATACAGTTGCAGTTTTGTTGCCACATCAACAAATTATATGAGTTATAATTTTAAACTAAACATGGAAAAAGTACTAGGCAGCACTGATTCTAACAGCAGTTGAATTGAATCCCTTGGGAGATTAAGATCACTACGTTTTCCCAAAATAGTGGGATGCTCATTTGCAATCTGTTGCTTTTCTTTTTAGTAGCTGCTTTGAACTGGAATGATGCAGATAACTATTAAGTGTTTCTGTGTATCTTGGAAATAAGATGAGGACAGCAATACCTCATTTTTGGATGATAATGCCAATTCCTCTTAACATGTTTTTGCTCCTCTTTCCTCTGCTACTAATTTATCCTCTCACACTTAATCTTTGGCCTTTTTTTGTTTGTTTTTTTCTTTGCTACCGCCTGAGGCTTTGACCTGACTCCACAAAGTTTCTTTTTAAGCCACAGGTTAGTCTGTCTTCTAATTTGCTTGAAGTAATCAGTGTAATGCTTGGTTTTACACAGCACACTAGCAAGGTCCAGCTCCTGAAAGCTGACCCACTCCTAACTGTGTATGTTGTGTGCTGAGATTTGTTTTGGTGACTAAAATTTAATGTTTAAATCTCCCCTTCATGGTAAAGTTTTGAAGATGAAGGTGTCATTGCTCCATGTGCTGAATTGATACTCTGTGTATGAGAATGCAAGACACTCAAATTATAGAGCATTATATGTCATTTATATGTAATTTATATGAAATTCTGTTTTGAGATTTGCTTCAGTGGCAAAATCTGCTGCTTTGCTTGAAGTAGCCCCTGTAATTGGAGAAGAGGCTTAATGTGAACTGTTTCAAGTCACTGTCCAAGTGATTTGGAGATTTGGGTCTGAAGGCTTTGTTTGACCTGCCTCTTCTGCAGTGTTACACCAGCAACCTGGTTCACTTGTTCTGGACACAGGTAGCATTCAGACCCCGTTGGTTGGCCTGAACTATAGTGCTAATAAGTAACTTTTCCCCTAGTAACCCCTTTTTTATTTTTTTTTTTCTTTTAATCCTGCTTTGTAGCATACTTTGCTGCTTCTCTTCAGATATACTTAAATCCTGTTATCTTGCATGATCCAGGAAAAAAATGTTTATGGAATTTTTTTAAGCAACCAGATGGAAATGGAACCCTGTGCCATGGTCAGTGGAGGTGGTCATGAAAAATCATGACAAGGCTGTTGTCTTAAGAAATGCCAGTATTTCTGTAGAAGAAGTGGTGCCCATAGGCTAACACATTCAAGAATGTTTCAAAATTTAGCATCGTGAATCATGCTGCTTTTGAATTTCCGTTTATCAAGACTAGAGGAGTATTGCCATTCTACATGACTACTTATTTTTTGGGTTAAGATTCCTTCATGTTTGACTTATTCATCTCAATCTTTGTTTAACTGTATTTGGAAACGTTTAAATTTTTCACCACTGAGTGCTTTGCTTCACTAAAGACTAAATTTTTCTTTAAAGCAGGCCTGTTTTTAGGACTTTAGCCACTGTCATTATTTTTAAGTTATGTAATATACTGTGCAGTGTTTTGTAGGGAAGCAATATCACAAGATCTTGTTTGTGTTCAGTGTCAGAACAGATCTGAGTTTATGCTCTGACATTTGGCAAATTACAGTGAAATACTGTATTAGGTTTCCCCTCTAATATGTAAAGTGAGATAATCTTCATAATTGAACACAAAGAACCAATAGCTTATAAGGGTGCTTCACAGAGTAGTTTTTCCAATTTTTATTCTCTCGATGTACTTACTATTTGCTAACATGTGTTGTTATGACAGTGATTGGACGACAGAGTAGTACTGGGAGTTGTGTTCTGTGTTCAGAATTATTTCAATGGAGTTAAGCAATACAACTTTAATAGAGTTATATTAACAAGTGCTGCTGCTGGAATGTTGTGAGAGAAGCCAGTCTCATGATTTTCACACTTGTATTTCTGTCTGCCCAGACAATTTCACTTACCTCACTTATCTTGAAATCATTCCTCAAATACTTCTTTAGAGAATCAGAAAGTGTTCCATTTCTTTAAATGTATTTCTTTTACAAATACCTCATTTGATTCAATGCAACAAAGAAGTCATGTAGCAATTCATAAAATGTGCTTATTGTGTCAAATCTTGCTTTCCTGTTTATCTGTGAAGTCCTGGAGAGTAAAAACAACAAATATGATTTGGGTTTTGTGCAGCTGAACTATGAGAAAATGATTTCCTTCTGGCTTGTTCATATAAATTCGTAGCCTCTAAGTTTCATTTTTCAGACACCCAGATTAGGTATCAGGATCCTGAAGGAAGGAACTGTCATCTCTTGTTCATCCTGTGCATGGAGTCCAACTACCGGTCAGAATATTGTCTTCATGAGCTTCTGGCAATGCCCATATTTTTCACCTTCCTGAACTCATGTCACTAATATCCGGTTTGCACGGAGTGACATTTAGAAATACGATAGAAAATATTGAAATGTCTCTCTTAGATACAAACCAACCAGCAAATGAACTTGTGAAAATAACGAAACACACTGCTTTCATTTTTTAAGCTGAAGTGCTATAAAACATTCCTAACATTAACACAAAACAATACCCTAGAGGTTTTTTAAAATTCACAAGTATCTTTGAAAAGCATAGCTGCTTATTGCCCATGGAAGAACACTTATTTCTAAAATATAGCTTACTTTTTTTAGGAATTGACTGGAGTCTAAGGTTTGATTCAGCTTCTCTGGAAAGTAAAACTGTGTTGCTCAATCTCACTTTGTCTTGAATTTACTCCTTGATCCAACATCTCCCTCCCCTTTATCTCTGACACTGGTGCTGAGTATTTTGTAAGTGCAGCTCTTTGTAGTTAACAGAATGTACCTGGGACACAGGAAGAATTCTGTGAGAAGAACATGAGGATTAGCATACTAAGCTCATCTTCTCCCTCTTGGTGTCCCCTGGAACAGGTTCTTAGTGTTTTAGATAGTTGTTAGCTGTCATAGTGCCCAGGATATTTTAGAAGACACGGGATCCTGTATTTTCCCAGAGGAGTACAGATAAGCAGGTCCAGAAGATTGCACGTATGAAAAATACATACCCAGGATATTGCTGTAGGTTGGTGTCCTGCTCTTCGTGCAGTGTTGTGTGGGAATGACAGCTGGATCTAATCCTCAGCACACAGGATTTTTGAGGAAACAACTGGCAAATTCCTTCCTTTACGAGACAGTGACCAATGTTTGTATTAGCAAGTCAGCTTGTTTCTGTCCACAAAGAGTGATGGTTCTGCATCTATGGGGAGATGTGTTGGACTCGAGCGTGACAGTCTTCTGGAGCTGTGCAACCTAATGTAGTTCCTACATTAGAAGTATTAAAAATTTCATTATACTTCTTAAATGGCTTGCATAGTTCAGATTTAAAAACCTTGACTTAGTTTGTTCCGAGACCTCTACCACAAATGTGTTCTTGTCAAATGGAGAAAATTTGACTCTTATTAACATGTTTAGGGTCTTATTAACATTACAGACGCTATGGTCACGGTGATGGAAAGGCCTGGATGGAATAAGCAGAGAATGTTACTTCCCTTTCCTTTGAAGTGCTCATCATGGATAAGGTTTTTGAACCAACTATTCAGGTGTGTCTTACTGGTTTGCCTCTAGAAACCACCTCTTTATCCCCACTGACATCTCTCTTCAAATCTTTTACCCTCTCTGAGATGTGTTTCCAAACTAGTTTTCAGTGGTGTGCTGCCCCAGCTGTCTGTGTTCCTGTGTGTGGATATGAGCTTTACACAGAGCAACACTACATTTTCAATTGCAGACAATGTGGTTCAACAGCTTCCTCTCTTACCCTCTGATTTCAGTTTCTTTCTAGTCTGGGAATACCCACCTTTGCACGTGTGCTGTGAAGTATTTAGTCTGCTGTACAAATACAGCTCTCCTTACTGCAGAGCTAAGTTCAAGTGAATGGGAAGCCTTAATTTCCTTCCTTTTCCTGCAAAACTGTTCCCTTTGCATTTGTGTGGTTCAGTGCAGAAAAAGAAAATAGAACTAGTTTTGTTCCACAACTTGTTCTGTGGCAGCTGCCTGAAGGCCAGTACACTGGTTATATATACATGTTGCTGTTTCCTGTTAAAGTTTACTTCAATAAACATCGTAAAATAAAATGAGGATTTGATGGGTAATCAAGTTCTTATCAGTATGTTTCCCTTAACTTGCACTCAGACAAGCATTCCATCTTTTTGTACTCACTAATGCCCCTCTCCACATAGTGTTTTATTTTTTTCCCAATGACCATGAATATTAAAAATACCAACCAACTTTTGTAGAAACCTTTGCAGAACAGGCTGTTCCATCCAATCTGCTTGTGCTTGAGTCTCTTTACAGGAGTTATGTCCAGTTCTCTTATTGCTTACTGAGACTTCAGAACCAAATCACTGCTTTCTTAGGTATTTTCTTGGGTCTTCAGGGCTTTTCTTACACTGCTGACCTGGTTGGTAGTAAGTGGGAAAACACGATCATCCTATTTGAAATTAAATGGATACTCTTGGATTATGTGCATTTCCAATACAAGTTCCTGCTTTTCAGGAACTTCTGATCTCTTCTTTAGTTTAGTTATCAGATTTAACTTAGTCCCTTGCTCTGTGCAAAACCAAAGCTGTTTTTTTCAGGGAGCTTACATGAACAAACATGGTGAGTGGGAGTGAATCCTGATTCAGAAACTTTCATAGATGACAAGGAATAGATGGTGATGAGCCATGTTCTTCTTGGTGAGTTGTTGATAGCAGAGTTACTGGTCTTGTAAAGCCCTGTGAGAGGAATGTCAGTCTCAAATATTTCTTTAAATACAACAGGAAACTCATTTTTGACCAACAAGCCTGTGGGACTTGTTGAGGGGATTCTGAAGGGCTTCTCTGGGCACTTTTTTCTATCTCAGTACTTCATAGGCAAGTGAAGGGTGTTGCTGTGCAGAGAAACAGAATGGCTGAGGTCCCCTGCATCTGTGTGACTGGGGAGTTCTGTTGTCTTGTTCAGAGTATTATAGGAAGGAATGTTTACTTTCTCATATTTGCATTGGAAAACAAATGTTCCAATGAAGTGGAAAGTTTCTCTCTGATCTGTTAATGAGTTTTCACGATTATTCTCCTTTCTTCACCTCTGGACTTCTCATTCCTCTTAGGTTTTCTTTTGTCCCTTTTTCTCTGTCTGTGATTTAGTCTCCTGCCCTTAGTATTTATAGCTATGTTGTTCCCATCTTTTTTTTCATCTTTGGCTTGTATCTATTTTATAAAGTTCTGCTTTACCCATTTTCTCCCCCAATTTTTATTGCTGCCTTAGGCTTTTTCTTCCTCTTTTTTTTTTTCTCTTCCACCTTAGAAGAAAACATCTCTCACGTACCTCTCCTTACCGCTTCCTACCTTAATTTTAAATTAACTGTAGAAGAACTCCACTTTGTCACTCGATACAACCCATTTTGAAAATTCCCAATGTGTGGCAGAAGCCACTCACTTTGCCATTATCTAGGTGCTTTTCCTTGTATCCAACTTTACAAATGACCTTAGCAATTAGACTAGAACAGGATGGTCAGATATAAAGTTGTATGGACTTTTACAATGTGTCTTGTACAGCAAATAAATACCTTCAAGTTTACATGGTCCTTAACACGCTCATACTTGCTCTAAGTACAACATTCTGATAGTTAGGCTTCTCCCTTTCTCCAGACTTTTGACTGAAAACATATTCATTTTATTACTTTCTTTTTGAATGATAGGAATGTGTAGAAACCCTTGAATTTGCCAGAGACTGAAAAAATGCACCTGTTTGTTTTATTTAGCAAGTCTTTATTTAAAAGAATAAATGCAACAACAGAGTTATGTCAAGTGAGTAATGATCTAAACTTGTGCCTGACTGCACCTTTGCATAGGTCATTCGGAAAGGCTGGCTGACCATCAACAATATTGGCATCATGAAGGGAGGATCCAAGGAATACTGGTTCGTTCTAACCGCGGAAAGCTTGTCCTGGTATAAAGATGATGAGGTAAGGAATGAAGAACTTTATACTACTGGGGAAAAGAGAAGTACTAATTCAGTCTTCTGATACTAGCTTGAAATATTAAATCAGCTTGTACAGCCTCGAACTGCAAGATTGTTTTAAGGTTTTAGCTGTGTTCTTTGAATTTCTGTTTTGATTCATGAAGAATGCTGAGTGTCTAAGACTTCTGTTGAAATGCTGATAACAAGGAAAGGGTGTTGTGGGGGGTGTTTTTGTTTGTTTGTTGTTTTCCTTTTTTCCCCTCTCTTCCTGTGATTTCCACACATTGCTCTAAAAAAGAAAAAAAGGGAAAAAACCCAAGCTGTTCTGAAATGTTGTGGATATTTTCCTATGCCTGTTTGGGCTGCTCTTACACATCTACTGTAAGTTGATCATAAATCGTCTGGGTAAAGTTACTTTTAAAAGTAACTACAGCAGTTGGTTTAATGATAACAATTCTTCGTCCTCATATTCTGAGATGGTGAAAAGCCTGTCTGCAGAGTTCTGTAGCTGTTGGTATGGATTTTCAGATTTCACAAAAAGTGTGCTTTTGTGGATGATCAGTAAATCTGAAGGTGAGTAATATGGGAACTGGAAAAAGCATTTTTCTGGTGAAAAGGACATCAAGATTGCTCACTATATTGAATATACCAGTAGGAAGCTTGTTAGTTCTGTTTCATTATTTTTTCAGCAATGTTTGTAATGATGTGCTCTATCCAAAACTCCAGCAGTATTTTGAAGGTTAAAATAGGATTATTATATGCACTGTCAGATTTATGGTAAGACCTTTGTGGGTTATTTTAAGGTTTGTGTTGGTGTTTGTAGAAAAATTGGGTTACATTTAAAAAGAAATCCTATTATTTTCTGAATTTTTTTAAGTTAAGTATTTCCAGAAAAAAATTAGTGATTTTTAGGGTGAACCAGTTCATTGGATGGAAGAGGCACAGGTAAAGAGAAAGTTTGAAATGAGCGGTAAAACATCACTCAGTCTTTCCATCTTAATCTAGATAATAATCACAACACTGGCTGATCCCAGCAAAACAGGGAGCTGGTTGATGGGGACTGCAGACAATTCATATTCTCTTTAAACCAGTGTAGTGTTTTACTGCAGTAGATTTTCTGGAAGCAGTGGGGAGAGGTCCTGCAGTGCATGTGCGTAGAGTCAGAGCTTTCCTGAGTCCTGCAAATCCAGACTGTGGTACTTGCCATAGGGAGTTCCCTCAGTAATGCTACTGATGGCGGAAACTGTACTGGTCAGTAGGGTTTGGTTGGTTGGTTTTTTCCTTGGGTCAGTGGCTATTTTGGGACAGACCTTAAGACTGAGGGACAAATTAGGTTAATTTTTAAGATTTTACCCCTTGCCCTTTTATTTAAGTTTTAAAGGAATTCAAATGTATTTACTGTAACAGGAAAACAAGTGTGTGCCAAGCAGAGGAGAGGAACCTCAGGACAAATGTTAAGAGGGGAAGTTTTATTCTCAAATTGCTGAAATATACTTTGAAAGAAATGCAAAAGTCACTTAATGAATTTGAAAATTTGAAGCTGCTGGTTTTTGTGATCTGCCTCAAGGTTACTAGAACTTGCTTTCTTAGGTTCAGTACAGGTAACTGGAACTAAAACAAGCGATGGGGGGAATTAACACCCCTTGCTGTGTTCTGTCTCAAGCAGTTGGAGGTGCATCCAAGATGTGCTATGGCAACTTTTTATGTAGTTTCTTTAGACTTTTTTGAGTCTGGTCTTTGTTTAATGTGGAATATAAAAATTCCTATAAATGCTAATGGTATGTCTTGTGCGATGCAACTTTAAAAAATAAATAATTAGTTTTGGTAGTCTGCTGGAGGGAGTCACCTGGGAAACTCAGAATAGTACATGGAAAGAAATAGCCACTGGGTGATTTCTAAATACATATTTTAAAGTAATGTCTCTTAATTGCCAAACAGTTATGTTTTGAGAGTCATGAAAATGCCAGTAGTTCATTCAGGCCAATATGGGAGCTCACTGAGGAAATTTCATAGAGTGGCAAGAGAATATAACAGGATAGTACTATTCTGTGCTTTGCTGGTAGAAAAAGTTCCTCCTTAAGTACAGATTTGCTGTATAATTTGATTATGTTTTCCTGGTAAAGAGTATACAAAGTTATGATTTCTAATTTTTTTTTTTTTGTACTGAACCTTTCTTAGTAGGACTGAAAAAAAATTAGTAAGGTCTGTTCCAGCTACTTTTCGAAGAAGGTCAAAGCCACATCTTGGCTGTTAGTCAAAAGACAAGTGACTTGTTTCAGAAACAGACACTATGGGCTTTGAAAATAAAGAAGTAAATATATGATCTCCTGGCTGAATTCCAATTTTTATAATTGCTTTTTGCCTCCTTAAAACGTTCTCCTCATTTTCAGCGTGATTTGGTAGTTGTCGCATCCTGTTCTCAGCTGCTGACTGAACCGGCTTTGTGCGGGTGTGTTTCCCCCCGGTGAGATTCAAAGTCCCGGGGATGTGAGAAGTGATAACCGTGTTTGTGTCTCTGGCTCTGCCCTTCGGGGTCATGGGGAGTTCGGAGCCCCCGTCCTCCCTCTCGGGCTGGTCACTGCTGCAGTCCCCTCACAGCAGCACCGATCCCTCCATTGCAGCTGGGGACGATGCAGAGTCAGGTCTCACCTTTGTCCTTTTGCCACAGCGATGGGTTTGTTCCCCCTGTGCCTGTACCCCTGAGCAAGGAATGTGGTAGCAGCTTTGTACCAGAGAGCTCTGACAATGTACTTTCCAAAACTCCAGTGCCTGCTGGGGCCTCCAGGGCTGTGTACCCCCTCTAGTGTAAGCTGAGACCATTTTCTAGTCTGGAATTTACTCTGACATCAAAATCACTCTGAGTGCTAGTGGTTGCTTGCTAGTGCCATGAGCAGGATGTAAATTGCTTCCTTTATTTGTGAGGTGCAGCTTTTATAAGTCATGAATCCCCAGTGGAATGCGTTTTGAAGCAAGTTGCTTTGGCAAAAGACTTCAGATTTTGGTGTATGATATCAGTGTTACAAAAGAAAGAATTGGTTTCTTGACATGGTTTCGTGTCTGTCAAACATACAACAGGATTTTACTCCTAGTGAGAGGGACTCGGTGCCTAAGAATGCTTATTAGGCTTGTTGTTATGGAAATATCCAGTTGATGTTTGAACAGTGTGCTTAAAGCAGTTACAGTATTAGTTCTGGGAGTACTAATCTGGGCTAGTTTCTGATCCTGCACACAGTTGCTTGTGTTCATAACTTTGCTGTGTGACCAGGACCATGACTTTGTGCTTTTCCACTTAAAAATGAAACAAGGAAAATGCTGTGCACCTCTTTGAGGCTGCTGTTAATAAGTGCAAGATTAGAACGTTCAGTGACCCTACAAATACAGCTTTATTTCATAGAGTATTCCATGTAATCCCAGCTGGAGCGTTTTAAGGCACAGCTACACACACATTATTAAATCTGAGCATTTTAGCTTTCAGTTGTTACTGTCTTGTTAAGTAGCATTAATGGAGGTTCATTGAGAGTCACCCTGCAAATACAAAGTTTGTGAATTAGCCACTCCTGTGTCAGGATGAAATGGACTTTGGGGATGTGGAATGCTTGTGAATCCAAAAACTCTCAATGTAAACAAATGGCTGTCATTTGTAAAGTTGTGTAGCATTTTTACAGGGCATGGTCACAGACTGTGATTTTATTATTCTTTCTAAAGCATCTAGAGATTTTGCTGGCATTATTGGTGTGCAAAGGAATCCAAGCTGCACTCTAGGATTAGAACTTCTAAAAATGTGAAATTTACATGTATTGGGAAAATGCCCTTTGGTCTTATTTTCAAAGAAAATATTTCCATTCTGTTTCAATAGGAAATGATAGTATTGTCAACATCTGGTCATAGATGTAGTTTGTATTATAATTTCACAGTTTATTCCCAGTTGTAAAAAAAAAAAATTATGTGAGATTTGGGAGCAAGATACAAAAGTAAGTGAGGAGGTGAGAGAGTGGCAAGGGGAGAAGTTACTCTAAGGTCTGACACTGTGTGTGTTTACAGAATTAACTTGCCCCACAACAGACTGCTCTTGGCTTCTGTGGCAAGCAGGAATGTCAGTGAGTTTGATACAGCAATAATCTAATAATGCAAGTTGCTCAAGTTATGCCTAGGAATTAAATGGAAGGACAAAACATATGGAGGTGCCGCAGAGCTGCGTATAAATAAAACTTACTGTTAGTGAGTTAATGAGAACAACTAGGAAAAGAGTACTATAGGAAGCACAGTAAAAATTTCAGCAGTGGGTTTTATTGTAGTTTATAGGCAGTGTTTGACTCTGGGTGGGTTGCAGCACGCAGCTTGGTACTGACCGGCCGTCTGGGATCCAGTGACTCGTGGCTGGAGCTGGTGGTGCAGGTGCTCTGGGGTGTCAGAGCCGTTTCCCACTGGCGGCTGTTCCCTCAGGCTGGGTTGTCATGCGACTGCCTGTCTGTGCCTGCTGTACAGGTGAGAGGATGTTCTGCACAGCAAGTGTAGACAGGCAGACACATGACAACTCCGTCCAGCCAGTCCCTTGGAGCCATCAGCGCTGGTGTGCAACACTTTGTACCAATCCAGTTTGGGGGGGCTTTGTTGGGGGGGAACACACATAACAGAATTAAACTTTAAAGCATTAGGAGCTGTAGAACAAGAACAGAACTTGATTTTATTCAGAAAAGCAGCATTTCGGTACATGAGTTATCGTTGTGCTGACATGTATCGGGGGTGCGATTTCAACAGACTGGTCACACTGAACATTTGGAAAAGCGAAAGGAACTGAAGCCAGCGTTTATTTTATATGCAATTCATACAGGGTTTTGCCTGCAGATTGTACTTGCACATAGTAATTTAACCAGATGTTTTTACTCTTCATGGAAGCACAGAAATACTGAAGTTCAAGATAAAAGATATGTTTATACAGTGCATATTTTCTAAGAGCAGATAAGTACAATAATCTGGCATGTTAAAAATAAAAATCTTTCTGTATAAATGGAGGCAACCACTTGCACATTAACCCCATTATAGGGAACATGCTGGAAGGAAAACTGGTTGCATTTTATATCAGTTTTGCTAATATGCAAGAGCTACACGTGTGTGATATTTCTTTTAGTATTTTAGTTTGAATATTATTTCATTTTAGCTTTCTCTCAAAATACGTACTTTGTATGACCTCGTAAAATTTCAGTCATATTTTTCCCCTTAAATATAGACCGTACTATAGATCAAAAGTCTGCAAATAGCATCATTTCACATCACAAGATGTGCTACTTGGCTGAATTTTTCTGTATGCAGAATACACACAGTGACTGTAATCCAGCTTTGCAGTGACATTTGCCACATCACTGGCGTGTTGTTTCAAAAGGTATAAAACACTCTGGAACGTTAAGAGGGGAAAAGGATAGTTGTATCAATTGTCTGCACAGATTAAATGTTTCTGGTTTATAATGGTGTTCTTGAATCTCTGTTGCTCGCTAGTGCCACCATAGGTAACAACAAACCAGTGCTTTCAAACCCTTCTCAAGCATATTCCATACAGAACAGCAGCCAAACAGTTTTTAAGTTCCAGCCTGAAAACTGATTATAAAAGGGATGCATTTACCAACAAGCTAAAGGTGGGGGTGGTGTTGAGGTTTTAAACTAGACTAATAATAAATGAATATGTGATTGTTCAGGTGTTCTGGCTCTAATAATTATTTTGCCATGAAGAAAAATATACATTTTAGGTAATATGCAAGTTGAGTGTACAAGTTAAGATTATCAGTTATATGAATAAAATTTTCCTTGAACCTAGCAAGGTGGAATAAGATATCTTAAATAAATGAATAAAGCACATAACATGGCTAGCTAATTCAGACATGAAAAATTAATTCCAATACATCAAATAATTTGTCTTTATAATACATCTACTTAAATTTTTGTAGCTCTAAGTAAAATTTTAAGAGTGTACTTTAAGTTGATGTCTTCCTACCCACTTGACCATTTTGAAGAAAAACAAAAGTGGCAAATTAGAAGTACTTTTAAAATAAGTATAATACAATGATTGTTTCATAGTTTTCGTCGCATTTAACTGCTTCATTTAGTTGTTAAAGATCTTTAGTCTGGAGGAAAATTAGGTCTCACTTTCTGTGTTATGCATCCTTCTTGAATTAGCAAAGAATTCTACAGTAAAATTCATTGGCAACCTATAGTAAAAAAGATTGGAAGAATGAAAGTGTAATTTTATATAATAGGTTTTCTATTAGCAGCTACCAGGGACATTGTGCTGGAAGGAAAGTCTTAAGTGGAAAGTTTGTGCGGTCTTTCTAATAACTGTACACAAGGAGAATTCATCAAAGAATCAGCAAAGAGCTTTACATCTCAAACACAGGCAAATTTATTTTCCCTCCAATTAATGCCTTGGGTGCTGCTAATGACTAGATAGTTATCTCCACTTGATTCTTATTTAAAAACTGAAATTCCTTGCAATTGTAGTAAACTTGCTAAAAGGGCTTTTTGCAAGCACATTTTTGTGTGCTGTGTCTGGATGGCTCACTGAGTCAGTAAAGAGCTTGAGAATATTTTAGAATACTTGTAACAAAAAAAAAAAAATCTTGTGACTGCCAATATTATATTTACAGAAAACCTATGTTAAGGATCTGACTTTAAATATTGGTACCTTGGAAATTGAGTTGAGTACTGTATTCTCTCCAACAGTGATCAGGACTTTTTATTTAAGGGAAGGTTGTTATTTTTAGATACTGCTTTGCAATGCTGCGTAAAATACAGTACAGAAGTACAGTAGCATTATTCAGGAAAGTTTCATTCTTAACTGTGGCATTTCCTGTCTTTTTGTAGGTTTAAACCTGACCCTTAATAGTATTTCAATTAACATTTTTTTTTTCCTAAATAAAGTACGGTTCAGGAAGCAAAGCATTTTACAAGTAAAAGTAAAGTTATACTGTTGATTAAAATCTATTATTTAAAAGAAATCCCAACACACTAAGGTTTAGGGTTTTTCATTTTCCGATCTGCTTAGCAGATTTCAATTGAAAGATTATAATAATTTAACATTCTATGCAGAAGCCTGGAATTTTTATGCAGGTATTTTACTATTTTGGTTATAATATTTTCCATATAGTAATGATACTTGGGTGGTCTGGGCACACAGTGATAGTGCAGGAAGGGGGGCAAGGAGCATGGAGAGGGTGGCAGTGCTTTAGTCCTCTGAAAATACAGATGCACTAAATAGCACTGGGAATAGTAATACAGAAGACAACATGCAAGTTAATGACAGGGCAGAAAAATGTCAAATGACATGGCTTTTTTTAAAGTAACTAGTTTTTTTCACGTTTGGATGCTTGTTTGATCTATATTTATTTCTGTAAAGTTGACTGATTTGCCCCCACCCTTCTTTCTTTTTCCTTTTTTTTAACATTAAAGGAATAGCTACAAAAGGGTTGAAATATTTTCTTCCTCTCTCCTGTTTAATTTTGTTGAGTGCACCAAAAAAAAAATTACATTAGATTAATTACATTAGATTAAAGAGAGTCCATTATATTGAAACACCTATTTAAATGGTCATATTTGCTTTAAATTGCTTTTCCTGCCTTTGGGCCTTTTATGGTAATAATGTATATAATTTAGTTCATAGAACAGGCTTAAGCATTGGTATCGTCCTGGTTTTAGAGAACTCTCACTAGGATTTAGTATGCATTGGGTCCTGCTAATTTTTCTAGTCCTTGCAAAAAGTAACGTTTATTGGTGTTTTGGTTTCTGCCTTTTCTTTTTCTCTTGAAATATTTATATGCAGCTATCTTGTGTTTGTTGACATGCATATTTAAAACCTCTTGGTTTAGAACTATGGAAATCTCTTCTCTGTGATTATGATCAACTAGAAATTGTTTCAACTAAAACAGCACTGCTTTAAGAACCACAGAATCACTTAATTTACTTTGAAAATGTTTTGGTTACTGAGCCAAAGTCGATATACTTCCTTATTCATTGCTAACAATACAGGCTTTCTTTCCATATCTGTTGCTTTGCACACTGCATTTCCCCCCCTCCTTTCCAAGCCCCATGCCAAGGGGGCCTCCTCGATCTCAGCCTTACAGTCTAAAAATGTAACTTTGAGGAGTCATGGGTGTATGGGAGGGGAATCACTTCCTAAATCCAGAAAGGTCATTTAAAATAAAGATTAATGCAAATAGTGGACTAGAGATAAGAGAAATACTAGTTCTGTATGTTTTCATTGCCCTTGCTTATTTAGCAAAAGTTAACACAGGCTATCTGAAGCACTATTTTCACGGAGAGCCTATTATTCCCTGGATAATAGTATTTCCTTTTTTAATTTCTAGATCAGAATTATTTAAAAAAAAACAATAGCTTTGCGAGTAAGCATTAGAGAGAAAAAAATATTTACCAACGATCTCATTCCCCTTGAAAGCAAAACTGAGCGAGTTTCTTAACAAGATTTGGAAACATTTTTCTGCCGCTTAAGCAAAGTCTAAGTCATAAAACTTTTCAGATTTGCTGTGCCTTAAACAGCACTCAGAGACTGAGAAATATTAATGCAAGTTTGAATCCGGTTCCCTTCCTTTAATTTCTTCCTGTCGCTTCAGATTTTCTCTTAATAACCACATTTAACTGTGTGTTGTAACTTCCATCTACTCGTACTATGAGAAATTAAACCCCACTAATTTAATCCTAAAAATAATCTTCTGCAAAACAAAGGGAGAGAGGGCGAATAACTTCTAAGTGTACATATACATTAAAAAAGAGGTATTTTAGTCAAAAGGCATAAGCTTTGCTGAGGGGCAAAGGGAAATGACTGTGCTAGTTGTGGCTTTGTAGGCTTTAAGGCAGCCAGAACAGGCACTGTCACGGTAACGCTCCGCGACCAGCTCTCCCCAAGAGCACTTCTATTGATTATCGAAGGAGCAATGGGAAAGGTAATCAGAATATACATATTTAAAAAAAGAATAAAGTACAGCATCAGGGCTGCCTAAAAACACAACACACATTCTGCAAAACTGGCTGGTTATAATGCTAATGGCTGCATATTTATGCTGATCTTTTTATAGTATAGCTATTCCAAGCCTTCCTGGCAATAATGAGCACCATATAGATGGGGTTTTTTTCCGGTTGCAGTAGTTTGTTACTAGTGTTAACTTTAGGGGAGCTGACTCTGGAGTTCGGCCGGTATCAAATTGCAGCCCAGACTTTTTGTATTATTTTGTCCGTGGGGATTTCATTCAGCCTGAGGGTTTTTTTCCCCTACCAGGACAGCTGGAAATTCACCAAAGCAAACTTCTGCATTCGTTTACAAATTCCATGTTTATCAGTGGGATTCAGGACAAAGTAACTTATCATTTTGAATGTTAGAATTATCAGCGATTCAAAGTATACATGAGAGCGGCAACAATCAATTGGTGCTGATCAGTCATATGCAATGGCCAGCCAGGTATCGGGATGGAAAGCTGTTTTTTCCCTTTTATTTATTTATTGATTTTTTTTTCCCCCCCCATCACATGCTGAACTTTAAGAGGTAATTTTTCCTGACAGTCAAAGATTTTGTATTCTACATGGCAGCAGCCAACCATGGAGTAGTTGGTTTTCCTATGGTTTCCCTCCCAGTTTTCATTAGCACACATAACATAAGTTACTTGCAAAGAAGTTTCAACTGCATATGAAAATCTAAGTACAGTTTTCCCAAAGGTGATATAATATATTTTATAATAATTTAAAATATTATTCATGCATTCTCTTCTATTTTTTTTTATTACTTTAAAAGGAAATAATTTTTTTAAATCGATCTTCAGATCATAGTTCACAACAGGAGCTAGTCAGAATACATACTTCTAGCAAGCCTAGAAAAATAAATTAAATACTCCTTAAATATTTATACTGACTGCTATAAGTAGAAAAAAAATTAAATTTACCTTTTTAGTTTGTGGGGAAAAAAATGCTTTATTTTAAATTAAAATAAAAAAAAAAAGAAATGACCGACTTTAACTCTACTCTTGTACACTTCTCTAGGTAATATACCTCTAGGCAATATACCTCTCTCATTTCTTGCATAGGTTTTAGTGCACCATCAGAGCTCCATCTTTCTTGCAGTGATGACTTGGAGGAAGGGGGGAGGGGAGTCACCTAGGTTCGCCAGGTCATAGGCCAGGTGTTCTTCCAAAGTAGGCCTTACCAGAATGTCTTCCCCGCTTTATTCTGAAGTCCTCCTTTTTCACAGTGTCCCTTAGCGTTTCTTATTCCCTAGTGTGCAAAACCTGTGAAGAAAAATACTGTATATGAGATCTGAAAGGAGCAATAAGTGTCTTCTCCTTGGCAATAGCAACTTGCGTCCCCAATAGTCCATGCCGCTGCTTTCCCTTGCCCAGTCTAACCAATGTGCAGACTACTGTACAACAGCATTGTCCTGAACAGGTAGTCTGAACACTGGGGCGACGGAGCAGGATCTCCGGACGCGTCTATTTATTTATTTTAAATCCTCTTTTAGTCTCGGGGAAAAACTGCCTTCCTGCATCACGGGTTGTGCTCGGCTCTCCCTCACACTCTGCAGCACTCACTGAAACACACTGAAGTGCTGTGATTTCCAGTCTTGACGTGGCACATTTGCAGCAGACTGGGGATCTGGCAATGAATTTAGGACCAGGAAAAGGGGGAGGGCTGGGCCTGAGAGTCCATATATGGGATGATGTCACCCTGGGGAGGTTTGGGTATGCACTGTGCCGCTGGTGAGACCGCTAGAATTGCCTGCTCTCAGACATGGGTCTGTGTATAAAATGGTACCAGATGTTTTAGTGTAATGTTAAGCAGTCATTTCATCTTCAGGCCAGATTTTTTTCTTCAACTGGGCAGGAAGTGGGCCCCAGTATGGAAAAGCTGTAAAAAGTCAAGATGTACAGTTTCACTGCAGCCAACAGAGAGCGAGTTAATGTAGACACAGAATTTGCTCTTTTGTGAAGGCTGAAAAACCGAATTTATAAAAAGGATTCTGCTCGGGAAGCTAATGTAATAAGCCAGTGCTTATTTTCTTTCTTTTTAATGACTCTAGTTGTGCTTTTCTATTTTGGCATTTCAGACCAAGAAAAGGGCAAATAGGTTCATTTTTTCTTGGAACTGTCAGCGGCATGCAGGCTGCCGAGACTTGAACAGTAATTAGAGTTACTTCCTGAAAGTGAAGCCCCCATGAAAAGTCTGGAGAAATGTTCTTTGTCATAGCCTCTACATGAGTAATTAGTTCCACATGTGGCCTTCCTATTTCCCTTCAGCTATTTTGGCTGGCTGGTTGAATACTTTGCTATAGCTCAAGACTTAAAGAAGCTTTAAAGTTTTCATTTCAAGCATCCACTGTGAAAATAGCTATTTCTGGTGTCATAATAAATTGCTTCTGGTAGATCAGTGCTATTAGGCCTGGCATTGTTTTTCACTGGTAACCCTGCTGGTCCCATTTTTCTTTTAATGGTGCTTGGTGGAATTATTCTGCTGAATTTTATCTTTGATGTTTACCAGATCTATTGAATTTTGCCAAGTATGACTTTACCGTAGATTTTAAGATATTCTCCCCACAGGCACCCAGCCTTGTTCTCCTGTAAACTTTTTTCTTTGTTGAGAAACAACATTTTGTTGAATCTAAGTGTTGTACTTGGTTTTATTGTGTGCTTTTTTAAATTTTTGTTTTGTTTTGGTTTTTAATCTGCCTTAGCCCATGGTCTAAAACAACAGCTAACAGATTGAGTTAGCTCTGCTGAAGTCGAACCTGGAGGAGATCATGTGTAGGTCTGTGTACACACCGTATGGAACTGTTGCCAGTAGGTTTTTTTTTGCTTAGAGTTCTAAAGCAAATGTCAGTATCTGGAACATATTCTGAAAGGTAGATCTCCACCAACTTCCTCGACAGCAATGTATGTAAATCTAAATGTGTGCTGTGAGCTCTGGTGTCCTAAATACCTTCTGCAGGATTTGGTTCTTCCTAACTGGCGGCACATTCTGAGAGAGCCGTGTCTCCTAGAGGCGTGTGCAGCGCAGGTTGCAGAAGTCAAACTTCAGGGAGAAGGAATGCAATAAACTTGGACACTGGGGAAATTGGAATTGCAGTCTCAGTCCAATGAAAAGGAAAAGTGACCTTCAGGCTGCTTTGTGGGGGTGGCAGGCCAGGCATGTCTGCTTCAGATTGCGCATCCTTCAGTTCTCCCGTTTGGATCACGGTGGGCTAGTGTGTGTCCAGGCAGTGGTGGGGTTTCTTATTTAGTTAGCAAAGGTGAAAGTTTGAAGAAGCTATGGAAAGAGATTTAACATGAACTGTGCTTTTGACTTTCTTAAAAACAGCAACACCACATCAGTGTGTTGGGGAAAGTGAGTTGTTGGGCAAGAAAAAACTGTTATAATGGAGAAAGTAGAGCACACCATGGATAAACCAGGAGGGCTCCTCATCTGCGTATCACTGCTTGTGTAGGAGCTGGCTTGTTTATTATATTCCCACTTGGCACTTGCCTTGTGGAAGAAGAATACGATTTTGGAAAGATTGAGTAGCGATTTTGGTGAGTGGGACCCTCAGTATAGCGGGTCAGATTTTCCCCAGTGAGGAACTGTCAGAGATTAATTACTGCATGTGTCATCAGAGCAAGAAATTATGTTGTCAAGAGAAGACAGTATTCCAGGGATCTTCTTTCCATACTGGCAGAAGGGGACATAGGCTGAATAAAACAGGAGGCAAAGCATTAATGACCCAAGCAGGCTCAGGGGCTGAGGGAAGTAGAGTTTGGAATCTTGCTGCCGAGTGCAGCAGCGTTAGTCTGTGAATTTTTCCTGAGATGGTTATGTAGAACTAGAATAGCTGACCATATTGTGTCCTGGAAATTTGTTCCCTGTAAGTTCTGTGTCCTGGCAAAAGCAGAGCTTCAGAGGAATGGAGGATAAGAACAGGGGGTTTGGATTATTCTGGGTGCCCAGAAAGATGCTAAAACATTGTCAGGGAGAACCTCTATAGAGTGCAAAGCCATTCAGACCTTCAATGCACTTTTTCTGTCCTTCCTAAGGGCAGTTCAGCTACTTACATGCATCTGGGTTAGATGTTTAGACTCAATCCCTCCTTTTCCACTTGATCTGTATTTGAAAAGGAATAGGCCCAAAAGGCCAGTTACATTTCCATTCCTTCTGATACCAGGTTCAGACTAGACAGGAAGGATTTGAAATCATCCACTAAATAGCTCCCCATCTATACTGTGGGATTTAAACTGCTTCCGGTCAACAGGCAGCATGGCAGACTGCTCTCATGGTTGCAGTAATCTCCACTCACAGAGTCAGTATCAATAATAAATTGTTACTCATAGTTTATTGTAAATGCCTTCCAAAGGTAGCGATGAACTTCATTTTTCATGAGAATATCATCATGCTGACGTTTTCTGCCGCGTCTGTGAACTTGACCTGATGATTAAATTATTTTGCACAAACCTTGAACATTCTATGGTTTTTAACTTGGAGGAAAGTAAGGATTTTGAAAAGTCCAGCTTCTTCGTTAATGTTTATTTGGAGGACTACTATGAAAAAGAAAATAGCTATATTTCTACTGGATTGTTTTCTTTTCCTGGCAGACAGCAGTGTAGTGCCAGGCCATTCTTCATTCTGAATGGGATGGACATCTTTGAAATGGTCATGAAGTGTGTGGTGAGCATGGGAACTGTGTACTTCTTGTAGTTTGTAAAACATCCCAGACTGCATTTACACAGTGAAGCGGCTGAACTGCCACTAAGGTGTGTTTTTACATTAAAAAGTTACCAGAGAAAGTGTCTGGACAATTGTAAATTTTATATCTCTGCTTTTCAAAGCTCTAGATACAATCCAGGGAACTACAGAAGAGTAAGTGGGATGTCTTGAGTTGGAATAATAGCAGTTGTTTTTGAAATTCTGCAAGAAAAAGTTCTCTACCATAATTTGCTCTAGATTTTTTGCACATCCAACAGTAAAAGTTAACCTTTTTTTGGCACTCAGTAAGCTAAACCATGATTTAAAAGAATTAGAAACAGGTAGGTATAGGATACAGGGATCAGTACAGATGGACTGTCATTGCCATCATAGCAAAAAATCCCTGCAAAACTACCTTCAGGGTCTATTTTGTAGCTGAGTGAGCAAAGTGAGTAGAGAATGAAATGCCAATGAGAGTGAACAAATGCAAGTGAATAGTCTCAATGTTGTCCACTTTTATCCAGAATGCTTGGGGTATGGGTGCAAGGAAGAAGATAAGGATAATGCAGGGAGAGAAGAGGTGATAGTGGAAGAAGCATCAGCTCATGAGGCGAGAGTGTCTGATCCTTGCTTCTGTAGAGTTTGTCACCATTCTGTTAACCAAGGAATATTGCTTATGGTTGAACAATGCCTAATGCAGTCTTGCAATTCTGTTGTTTCTTGATATTCCACTGCAACCCGACTCATTATTTTTTAATTTTAAATTAAAAAAAAGAAATTTTACTCCTTAACTATTTTGTTACTTCTGACCAGTGCCTATAGGAACGATTTGTGCTTTTAAGTAGCTGTGCCCATTGTTATGAGAACAGACTGTGAAGTGTGGTGCTCCTTTTGAGCTTGTACCATCATCCTCATCTGTTGATTTAAGTATTAATCCACGATGTCTGGAAAAACTGTGAGGCTGGCAGCAGTTTATCAGAGCTAAAGAAGCCCCCTTTTTGTAGGACCTGCTGTATCAGGGCTATGTGACTGCTAAGAGCCACATCTGTGTGCTGCACAGTTTCCCAAGCAGTCTGGCCTCAGTATTGCAGTGAGTGATTTGATCTTTTATAAATGACCTTACTATAGCCCAATACCCCTCTGTTGTGTAGTTCCTGTAATGCATAATGGACTGGTGAAAACCATAGCCTCTAAACACTGTATTCCCTGTTCCCAGTCCTGTTCCTTCCCCTGGTCCTTACTACTTGTCCCCTCTGTCTTTCCCCTGGATGCTTTGGTATATTTACCCTTTCACCTTCCTCTACCCAATCCCCCTTTCCTGCTCTCCATATGTGCCTTCCCTCAAACTTCATTTGAGATTGTGGGAGAGATATGAATGGGGAGAAACTGGAGCTAGAAAGGGTTAGTTCAGCTATTATGGGTATCTAACAGAGTTGAAATTCCAAACAACCAAGTTTAGGAGCCTGTGTTTCCCTTGTTTTTGGTGGGCAGGGGATAAGTCAGCACCTCTGAGGTGGACACTTGTAGTGAGCCACTGCTGATTTCTGTCCTTGTAGGTGTGAGGAACTGAACAGGAGGTTCAGTACTGATGCCACTTTTTCCTGCCTCATTAGCAATCTGGTTATGTTCCTCCTGGTTGCAATGTGTGCATCACTTTGTAGTCTGTGTTGCTCAGTAGTATTTTCTTTTTTTTTTTGCCTGTCTAACCAGTGGTTGAAGTTTATCAGTGAATAATCTGAAATGCTGGAAAATAACCAGAGTACCACAGAGCAGGTATTTTCATATGCAGGTGTCTTTGTGGTCACTCTGCATTTTTCAGCTTAAACTTTGTGTATGTTCTCATGCCATATTTGAATATCTGAACTGATTTTTTGATTAAATTGTTTTTGGGGAGCCAGGTATACTCAGCACAGTGGTAGCAAATTATTATAATGACCAGCAATGTTCAGATTGCATCTAGATTATTTCACTCTTACTGAAAAAAAATAGCTGCCTTTTTGAATTGTTGTGGCCTTAATGGGAAGTATCCTCTCTGGCTGTCATGTTTTTCTTCAGGAAAAGAACAGGATATGGAATAGCTTTGACATTTCCTTAGTCATTGCTTACTCATACACAACACACAATTAGTGGGGATGCAAAATTAGATGAGCTAAGTTAAATTTCATAATGGTGGGGAAGAGCATGATATGCCCTGGATTAACACTGTCCTTTTTCTTGGCTGCTGTGATCTCCTCAACTGTGTTTTAGCCCTGAAGCATGTTAGTGTTAAGCTTTTGGACCCTTTATAAAACCCAGATGTGCAGCTGAATCAAGTGTCCTTTTTCCCCACTTGGACTGAAATGATTCAGTCAGGTTACAACATCACTGGGAGATCGTTGCACCTCCCATAGAAGATGTCACTTCTACTACAAAGTGATTGTAGTGTTCAGTAAAGCAAAATGACTGCACAGGAAAGGGGGACAACACATTTCGGTGAGTTTAGGGGCTTGTTGTTTACTGCTTCAGGAAAGCAAAGATATATATTGGATAAACTCACAGTGGTTTTCCATTCTTTTCTAGAAAGAAATCTCTTTGAAAAGAGAACTGCCTGGATGACCGAAGAAAGTGTATACTTGTAGAAGTTTCTAGTTTAAAATCCTGTGTCTTGTTGGTTTGAAACTGCTGGTTTTGTCTAATTAGAATTTGGGGGTTGATTTACCCCTCAGAAATATTTTTATGAACATTCTTTCTTCTGCCCAACTGAGAGACAGTTTGTTGTTACTCTTGTGGGTTTTTTCTGGCAAAATTTTGTGTTGCAGCTATTTCTATGTTTCAGTAACATAATACACTCTGGGGGCAGATCTTGGAGATCTTTGGCTCTAATGAATACCAGTCACGTGAGAGCAAATACATGATTTATTACATGAGTATATTTTCGATAGTAATACCTGGAGATATTTTTAGTGGGGGAAGGGAGATCGAGAAAGAGAAGGATGCAGTTGAAAGAAATTAGTGGGAAAATGATAAGTCTCACCTTAGTTCAAGCCTGTGGTTTGCAATTCCAGCATCATGAATGATCCCAAAACAAAAACATCCATCCTTTCCACATTTAAGAATAATCTCAAGGGAACTGTGTTGTGGAAGCATATCTTAAAATGAACACCAGCAATATTGCTCAGGGCCTCTAAAACCGAAAGCCATTTCTTCTAGTATTTATTGTCTTTGGCAGAACTATTATCCTCTCTTTATATTAACTGCTGCTTGAAGTGTCGTCTTTGTCTTGCCAAAACTTCTGTTCATAACATAATTTATTCAGAGGTTTCTTGCTTTTGATAAAGACTTAACAATAACGAGCCAGGTTCTTGAATGTGAAATGGTGAGTTCCCTTCCTGAGACTGAATGCAGTGATCTGTCATTTGTGCTGTGCAGAGGTGAAGGCTCTGAGGAGAGAGAACTGTAAAAGCTGTATTGCTCCAGCTCCGTGAAATGCTTGGAGTGTACCCCCATGGTTCATCCTCTTTTATGACTGAGTTCTAAATAATATTTCCAAAGATTAATCAGTGATATGCAAGGAGTAGTGATGTCTGGCTTTTTCTGTAGGTTATGGAGATGTAATCACCTGTGGTTACTATCTTGAGTATGAAGGCCTAAACATTTTAATTAGAATTAAGGGCCAACTTAAAAGCCTTTTGATTGCTCAGAGATCTCAAGGTGTTCTGTGAGATCTGATTTCTGCAAAATTTTCACGTGAACTGGTAAATCATGATGCTCTCGGGCAAAACTTATATATTTAATTTTTTAGGGAGGTTGTTTCTTGAAAACGTGTGAAGCAGAAGAGTTAACAGATCAACAGAATGTTCTCATTTTTGTTCCATTGTCCCTCATATTTATAATTTTTTTATCAGTATCTCCAAGGAAGAGAGGTTTTAAAATTGCTCATTATCACATCATGTATCTTCCAATTAAAAGGAACAAGAAATTTTTATTTGCCACTTGAACTTCTCTAGTCAAAAGAGAGGTTGTGTACTGCCTTCATGGCAGTATGTGTTGGTTATTGTAAGTTGGTTGACCAAGGTATGATTTATCACTTTAAAATCTTGATAAAACTGAGGTGCTGACAGATTTTCTCTGTTATTTACTTTACCTGACTGGTTTACAAATAAAATTTTAGTGCTTTACCTTTGCTATTGCTTTACACGTAGTACAGGAAGATATGTGTTTATTGTGGCTTTACTAATGCCCTCTTAGCAGTTGAGACAAGATGTGTTCTAGAAACCTGTGACCCATCTTACTGGTCAGGTAGATATTTCTCAGTGTTTGACAACATCCAACCGCCTAAACTCACTGCACACTAACCAGTAGTTTAGTAAAACATAGGTCCAGGCTTGTTATGTTTGTGATAGAGTTTCCTTTTCTCCAATTACTAAGCATTTTCAAATGTTTATGTAAGTTCCAGAGAAATGAAACAAGTTACTGAGATAGTTTGAGAGATGGAGTCATGTGAGAGAGCCTACAAGGAGCTTTTTAACAGTTGATTTGGGTCTCTTTCCTTATGAATCATCTTAGTCACAGGGGATACTTTGAAACTGTTTCTCATGACGAACACCTCAATAGATGCCTCTTGGTTTACAGTCTTCCGAGGTCAGAAAGTTCTTCCCCCTCCCTGTTATTGTCTGAAATCATAGCAATAACCTCACGTTTGCAGCATGGAACCCAAAAAGGAATAGTGTTCCTTCTTTGAAGTCCCTGTTACTGCTTCAGCATCTTTTTCTGTGGGATATTTCATGACTCTTTTCTCCTTTCATGTTCTTGCCATGCTGATCTGTGCTCTGTCATCTCTCACTGACAGCAGCCTTCGCTGTGTATTGATCTGCTCCTTTCATGGCAGTCTCCACAGCTTCATTCCAGCCCTTCCTTTTGCTGATGGAAAGACTTTCCCTTGAATGTACAGAATTACCCCCTCTGCTGTCCAATTGAGTACTTCATCCTAAAATAGCAAATACTTTATTTTTTATGTATGGCACTTAACCTCTTGAGGATCTGATCTTGACTGAACAGCAAAACCCCCAACCCTACCAACAGCCCACCTAGCACCCATGGCCCTCTCTGGGTTCTTCCACAGGTAACACCCAAGATCAGCTTGCCCATATCATTGCTCACATTACACATCTCTGCCCTGGTTTCCTTTTGCATTTGGTATGTGAATCTTAGTATATTCAGGAGATTGCCTAAAGTTTAGGGGTGAAGTAGACAACTATGCTCTTAATTCCCTAATGGAGCTTCTGTCATCTTTTACTCCAGCTTCAAGGTGTGTTTATTAAATGTTGGGTTTTTTTCCTAAAACCTTACAAAAGCATTTTTTGTTGAACGCTGGACAAAAATATTGCCTTGTGTTGGGAACCCTGTGGAGAATGTTGAAAGTACAGAAGGAGCAGCAATTTTATGGATTTTAATGCTGCTTACAATATCATTCACAAACTTTATCTATGTAGAGTGAGACCTGAAAATGCATTTAAAAGGGTAAATTCAAGAGTGACCCAGGAAAATGATGAGTATAGATGCCCGAGATGCCTAAATATACCTTTGAAAATCTCTGCAACCGAGCAGGTTTGACAGGCCTGATGGAGCTGAGCACCTTTACAGCTGAAAAAGTTCACGTACCTGGTGTATGTATTTAAAAAACCCCAAAGACTTTGTAGTATAACATTATTCTTTGTTAGTTTTCTACCGACTGCTTCTTTCCCTGGGTAGCATTTTTCATCTTCCTATGCTCAAATATAAGGAGACACAGAATCATCAAAGCTTCCTTTTCTTCTTTTAACAGGTCAGAGAATTCTCAGTCCACAAGTGGCTGTGATAAATAGACCTGTAAAACAGGTAACCTTTGTGCTCTTGGTTTTTCTGAACAGGCATATCAATGCACAGGTGCTGAGCACCTTTTGAAGCAGGGGCTGTGTCTGTCAGGCGAGATGTATGCATCCCATGCTTGTGCCCATTCCCTCAGAGACAAGACATTGCCATATATAGTTTCCTGACCTTTTGCTAAACTTGGTCTTTTCTTCCACCTTGCAACTCTGCAAAGCTTTGCTGTCTTGTCTTTACAGAGATCAGTGCTGTGTCACTCTGATGTACTAACCAAGCAGTGCCTTATGGAAACATTTTTCTCCTCACACATCCCCTCCTACTTGGACTTTTACCTTGAGGAGGCAAAAGGGAAGGTGTTCCAAATTTACTCCCGTTTCATTTTTGCCCCCCTTGAAGCCAATCTCTAAAGGGGCGGAAATCCAAACAATTGTTAACTCATGGAAACAACAAACGCGTATGACAAACAACAGCTCATCATTCATTCTCAGCCAGTGACATGTAAATCCCCAGAGAGTGTCTAGGGAAAGAAGGAGCTTGCTGCTTTGTAAACCTCCCTCGGTGTCTGATAGTAACATGGCATGCTCGCTTGGCTGTTTGGATGTCACCAGGAACTGCTGAGAATGCAAGAGGAGAAAAAAAAAAGAGTACAGGCTCTGAGAAACAGGAGGAAAAGATGAGTTTTATATAAACAAAGTTAGAAAACCCTTGGAAATAATTGTTTAAATCAGCTAGGAAAGTTGATGGAATGACATAGTTATGGAGGCTTTTTGGCAGAAATAGTATTTATTGGCTGGGTTTAGTTTAGCACGGAGAATGTCAGCTAAATTGTTAGCGCTGGAAAACTCTGTATGTTAGGAACAGGCATAAAATGCAGCAGGCTGTGTGGTGTGAACCAAAGCTGGAATGCTTAAACCAGCAAACCCTATGGCAGGTTCACACAGACGCAGCCAACGTCACTTGAGTGTGCATATTTTATAAATACTGATTTATTATCTAGATCCAATGGTACTTTCTAGGAATGATTTACCCTAACAAGACAGAGCACAGACGTATTGCAGCATTTTCATGCACACAGAGTTGTCTCCTAACTCCTGTGCTGACAAGATTCTGAAAGTGGACTTCAGATCCGGATTTGTGGGAGGGATTTCTTCGTTGACTGTCTATGAAACATTGCATGAAGGAAAATGGAAACCATATGCAATTCACTACACAGATCTGTTTTTCATTTAAATCTTTTCCTGTATTATATTTTCTGCTAGTAGAAGAGAGAGAAACAAACTGCTAGATGAATAGTATGGAGCTTAAAATAAAAGGCAGTGTGGTTTCCTTCTATTTTTTTAAGCAAAGAAAAAACCAGAATTTGATCAGCAGTATAATTTTGTGTAGAATTCTGTGTAGAAAGAAGATAATTTGTTTATAATATGTTGGAACATCTGTTGTTTTAAGTCTTAGTGGATTGAATTGATATGATATCAACAGATCTGCAAGGCTGCTGAGTTGATAGAGCTGTACCACTGGAGCGGTACACGAGGAGTGTAGGCACCACATTGTGAGGGTTTTGATGAACTCTGCATACAGAACTAAAATATGCAGTGGTTTCTAGTGCTGTTCAAAAAATCCTTGACCTGCTGTGGAGTTGTGGAAAATTTCACCATCTCTGAAAACAGTCCAGTAGATTTACTCAGAGTCTCGGGGTTTGGATTTTTTTTGCTGGTTTTGAACAGAAGTTCAGTTTTTAACAGTTCACTGAGACTCTTTAGCGCCGAGGTAGTGCCTTGTTTTTTGCACAGCCTGGGAAAAGAAGCGCCACAGGACAGATAAAATAGAACACAGTACTTTAAAAAAAATCTGAGCTTTTTCCATGTGTTGGATATGTTATACTTTATAAACTCAGTCTGTGAATATAACTGGCTTGAAAGGGAGGTCATGGACATCTTCTGCCTCTTGGACTTTTTGGAAACTGTACAAAATGGAGATCTTTGGTGATAATTACGAGGTGCTCAGCAGTATGTGTGGGGACATGGTAAACACCTACATTTGTCCAGTGATTTTAAGCCGTGTAATCCAGCAATGTAAGCAGCATGGTAAGGAATCTTTCATTTGGTCAGGGTAGTAGTGAAAATTTAACAAAGGAGATGAATCCCTAGATCCAGGTTTCTTAGATTCCCAAGGATAACGTTGTCTGAATCTGCTTGAAAAGTAACACTATGATAAAGGAGCATTGCAGGCATTCAGGAGTGTTCCTGCACCTCCTGTCAGCTGCACAGATTAAGGAAAGCTGAAGAACCAATTTCAGTTGCTAGATCTCTTTGAAAAGGCTTATTTTAATATAACTATTACAAGAATGTTAAAATAGCTTTTGAGCAGTACAAATCCACGGATCAAATGATTGTACACATTTTAAACAGTGAAGAGCTGCATGAAGAGAGGCACTAAACTCACAAAAGTAATTGGAGAGACTTTGAGAAAGCCTCAGCAGATCTTGTGCTGATGACGATGCTGTCATGCAGTTGGTTGAAATCTGGCTTGATTTAATTAACACCCAAGACCTGAAGACACATAAAGGCATAACTGAAAAGCAAGTCAGAGAAGCCAGTGAATGTTTCTGCTGTTTTGTCAGTGTTGCACAGATCAGATGTTCTCTCAGAGTATTCAAATTCTAAGCAGGAAAAGAAATTGAAATGTGATTCAATGGAATGTAACTCTGAATTCCTGCCTTTTAAACATTAAATACAGGACGGAATTGGCTTCTACTTGATTCTTTTCAAAAGGTGTTAATTAGATATACCTAATTCCTGTATTGGCTCATTTTTTAAAATGCATCGAGGTTCCTGTCCGATGAGAGTAGCTACAGAGTAATTTGGAGTTGGTGTAGTCAAAGCTTCATAGAAAATCATGCATTGAGACAGGGGAAAAAAGGATACTTTTATTTATGTGGTAGTAAAGTGTCGAGTGGACAGGGAATGTAATTATTGTATCCTTGTGTCTCATTGACAAGGCACGTAAGATCTTATTTTGATTACTACAGAATAATTTGTAAACATATTTCACTCATCAAAAATCCCAAATTAAACAAAGAATTCTAACAGAACTATGTTAATCCTTATAAAATATGTTTGCCTGGTATAGCTCATTCCCATTCCATGTTTTCTGCTTGTATCTTTAAACCGTAAGCACTTAAAAATATTGATTGCCTCTGTGTGCATCCACATCTCCATGTAAAAGATATGAGTCCAAGTTTATGGCATTTGGACCCTGCTGTAACAGAAATATTTACCACTAATATTTGGCTTGTGCTTTGCTTCACAAAATCTTGTTTGGTCTTTAGAAGTTTTCTATTGGGTCCCCTAATTTTGAAGGGATGGGAAATACTTTGTTTTTCAGGTTGGATAAATGAAAATGCTGTCTTTGGTCTGAAGTTTTCCAGTTAGCTAGAGAGAAACATGTTATTCTGTGGAAAAATCAGCCGTTTGAATGTATTTGCATTATCTGAAATTTTATTTATATACTTTCCACCTGTTGAGAAATATTTGTGGTGTTCTTTTAGCTTTCGTTCATAATTCAAGCCCCTGTTTTGAAACTTCATATTTGGCATACTGTGAAGTATTGACAGACTGTTGCCTTGACTAGGATAAACAATCAAGGGCATTTAAAAAAAAATATTCTTGGTGGTGTCTTTCCCTTCTTCACTTTGAAGATTCACCAGGCATTTAATTGTGTAAAGTCAATATGCTGCTATTTTGAAGTCTCAGTTATGTTTAAATATACTGTGCATTCAATTCCAGGGCTTTTAGTGTTTCATTCTTTCATAGAAGGGCTGATAGAAAATTTCCTGTACAAGAGGGCAAGCTTGTATAAATCTCCATGTAATGTGACTGTTTCTTTTCATGACCACAGTTTATTGTCTGTTTATTACACCATTAGCTTTCTTTTTCTAAAAACTGCACATCTCTTGCAGTTGTAGTAGAATCATAACATGGAAGTTGAAACAAATATTTGAGTTGATTAGTGACAGGAGAGGGATAATAACATATAAAGGCAATATTTACTGACTTTAAAAGGGATGACCATAACAGGACCCAACCTGCTCAGGAACTACAATGCCACTCTCTCCCAGCAACCACAATAGTCCCTTCAAATCAACTTGTTTTTAAAGCAAGCTGGAAAAATCACTGAAGAAATCATCTCTGATTGCAGGTGATACTCCAAAGAGAGGCCTTGGCTCTGTGTGAGGTCTGAGTAAACCTCTGCTCTTGAGGCTGAGACTAAACATACATGTATATGTACAGTGCTTTAGATAATGAAGAAATCAGCAGGGTTTTGTATTGGGTTTTTTGTTTGTTGTTTTTTTTTTTTTTTCTTCACAAGTTGTTCATTTTCATTACAGACTTGGGGATTTAAAGACAAAGTGATCATGATTCTATCTACAGGAGGAGATGCTGAAAAAGCGTTAGCTCATGAAAGGAGGGAAGGAAGCTTCATAATTCACCAGTGTTGGAAACAATCGGAGGAATTAAATGTATTTATTGATGATAACATGTTGAGAATAAGCTTCTGGATCCTTAACACCTGTAAAATTTGTCCTAGACAACTTTGGTCTTCAATGCATTGTATTCAGTTTGGAACTTGAGTGGAGTGTCCTTTGCCATGTGGCCTAAAGGCCATGTTTTTCCATCTGTTGTTTTCAAAACCGTATCACCTGTGGCATCTTAGTCTCTTGAACTGATACTATCACCATTTATCAATCTCTTACTTCAGGGACCTTCAATTCCTTCCCAAAGTGACATTATCTCTTTCCTGTATCTGCAAGCTGTGCTCTCCTAATAGCTGCCATCTAGAAGATGTAATACTGCAATTCTTTCTGCACCCAGTCCCTTTACTCCCAAAACCCAGCCTGGTCCCACTTAAACATTTAACCATTAATATGTGAGTATTCTGGTGGAAAACTGGTTTTTATTTTTCCTTTTCTTCTCCTGTTGTTTTGTTGCTTTACACTCAACTGGTCATATAGAAGAAAAACTGTTAATTTGTGGCCAATCTGTCATAATCTGAGACCTTGCTATACCACATGGAGTTGAGTTTCGAAAGAACATCCTCTAGGAGAGGAACCTGTGGAAACTGTGCCTGAGTTATTCACCTAATTACAGCTGCAGTCTAATCTCCCACAGAATTTTACATATAGGTTACATTTATCTTCACTACCTATCATAATTTCAATATTTGAAAATAATTACCAAAGATGTCTCCTAAAGGCCAAAAACCTGATGTTAAATTCCTTTTACATGGGGTATTTGCATGTAATTAAAGAAAAACATTCTCTAGAGCCAGGAAGTCAGAAATGAGGCCTTTCTTTATAGTATCAGAAGGTAACATCAGGGAGAGCTATTAAATGCATGCCTAATTTATAGTCTTCTGTGTGGAATCTTTTACACCATGCTCCACTCCTTATATTTTATGAAGGTTTTGGTGATTCAATGTTTTAATGTAGCTTTGCTACTATCAATGAATATTGTTGTTACCTATTGTATATCCTAATGTGCTTATCTGACCTAATCCATATTAAATATCTTTGGTGAGATTAATCTTAACTCTTTTACATAGGTAAATCATAGCTGTGTTTTCATTTGTGTACCCCAAATTATCTTCCCTGAGATAATTTGTGACTTGGTATGCAGTGATAGTGATATATCCAATTTGAGGCAAGTAAAATTGTTCAGTATGTCTTATGAGAGTGTGTAATTGAAGTAACCTCATCTTGCTAAGACTTGCTAAAGCTCCAGGTTCTTATTTCTGTGGACCACAAGCTTGGGAAGGGAGAGTTGGAGAGGGAGCAGGCTCTGTAGTAGAGCCTGTCTCACGTGGGACAGGTGGCACAACAAGTCTTAGCATACGTTGTTAGAAGACCATAAGGAGCCTCAATGGCATTGGCAGCCTCCCAGAAATCATCGTGGGATGGTTGTAAGTTCAGTGATTAAAATTAAACTTAGCAATAGCAGCTAAGTACTCCAGGGGTTTGTGGTGCAAATGCAGGTGTTAGATGCTGAAGAAAGCATCCAAAGGTTGGAGTAGGTGTGCTTGAAGACTTTGTTAGCTGATTAAGGAGTGAAGGTGTTGGTATTTAGTTAACCCCTCAGTCTTAACTAAGTGGCTGCTTAGTAGAGAGTTCTCGTTCTTTCTTCTGCTATGTGGAAACACAGATCACCAAAATTGGCACTCTGTGTCTGTTGTACCTGAATATGTTTACCTTGAGCAGTTTGAGCAGGTGAAGGACATTGTCTGAAAACTCTTACCAGGCAATTAAGCTTAGTCTTAAGAAACTGTCTCTATGTATTCACTAATTGCTGTTCCAACCAGTTTGCTAATACTGTTCTGAACAATATTTTGAATAAAAAGTGTTGCAATAGTGTGAATGTGGGGGAAAATCCTGCTTTGCTGTCTTATAATTCTCTCTTATAACTTCTGAAAATTAATGAGCCTGTTTGTACCTTTGAACATAGAGGTTCTGTATTGAGGTCATTGACAATGTGTGGTTATGGCAGTAACAGAAACCTCTACTTGCTTCCATACTGCTTTTGTAGTAAAGTCACATTTAACTGGAAAATGCTGCATTCTGGTTTCCATCTCCATTAAGACCCACTGTAAGCCATGTTATGAACATTCCTGAATGAATTCCAATATTGGAGACCTGCTTACCTGTTTCCAATAGAAATGACAAACCCAATTTACCTGAAATGTTTAGTCTGTCCAGTGAAAATCTTGTATTTGCCAAGGAAACCTCCTTCAGAACTTTCTACCAGCTTCTTCCCAATGTCAGAGAAAAAGTTTTAGGATTCCTACAAACACTGGACAGCACGGGAAGCAACCAGAGGAGGAGATAGATATTCAGAGAGATATCACACCTCTACTTGTAATCTTCTTAGCGATTACTAATTTATTTGGGAGTTAGATTTCAATTTTACTGCTTTCTAATGCTCACTGCCCTACTGCTCACACAGCTATGAGAGAGTAAAGCACAGACAGTGGTTTGCAAAGTTCTGTTTGCTTCCACTCAGTAAAAAATGCTCTAGTGGTTAAAGGAGGCAAGGAAGCCAGGTTTAGCTGAGTACCTGAAGCTGCAGGGTGTGCATGACTTTTGGAGATGAAGCAGAGATCCTTGGCTTGAGTTGGCATGGAGTTCCCTCCATGAGCTCTCAAAGTAGTGCCAATGAGACCTGATAACATGGGACCCTTCAGTACTATTTTTGTGGTTGTTTTTGTTTTTCAAAGCGGAACCACAGTTCACCAAGCAGTGCTTTCAGCTCCTAAAACATCTGCTTGGGGGCTATGGAGTAAAAGTCTCCTATCTCTATTTATCCAGTGCCACCTGCTGAGCCAGCAGCTGCAGTGTGCACGGTGTCTCTTGCAATTGTAGTGTTGCACTGAACCAGATGATGCTCTTATAGCCTAACTTAGGTATAAAGGCTGCTACTGCCTTTGAAGACGTGTTTCTGGAAATTTGTAAGAGGTACTTTCTGTTTTTCTTTCAAGTTATGCTGGGTAAGATTTGTGCCCTCTCCTGCAGCTCAGAACTTCTCTTTTACTGCAACAGCTCCATGGTCTCCAGTAGCTTTAAAGGGAAAATGGGGCTCATTTTACATGCTACTATTTTCCTTGTATTTTTTGTAAAAGCGCAATTAAAATGCTATTTACTATAGGTTTCCCTCCAACCCCCACCCTTCTTAATTGTTTACTTGGAGCTCAGAGAGCACAGTTCATTGTTAGGAAGAAAGAGAATAATTCAGACAACTTGGTCAATCAGTCTGCAGCTTGTTTTAATTTTTGCACTGCCTCTATTGTGTGGAAAATATGACTTTTATAAGCATGATAGTGCAACCATGAAATGAGAGTTTTTGAAAATGTTACATCCATAGAATGAGAGGGATTCAGAAATGGATTATGTACTCTTAGATGATACTGCCATTTAAGTGGTTGCAATGTTTTTAGGTGTGTGCCATACAAGTATTACAACCAGAAATCTACATGAAAGGAACAGTGTTTCCCAAGTCAAGTAGTCAGAAGCTAGGAAATCGTGGATTTATGGTTGTTTGTACAAATGTAATTCTCTCCTCTTGTATGTGCTTTCTGCACAGTGAATGAGGCAGGAGTCCCAGGGAAAAACAGTGCACAATCACGTAATCAGATACTTAATCACAATGCACACACATACAGAGCGGAATGGAGGTTGTATGTGCAGCCATAAATCTGGCATTCCCTGACTGTCAGGTCCTTGATGTTGAAAGAATTTCAGTTAAGATGTAACTTTGGTTGCTTTTAGGTACAATTTCCTAACTTTGAAAAGGAAGCAAGGCTAAAAGACTCTGTTGCAACTGTTAAGGTTGGATGCAACTCCGTGGATGGAAGTTCAGGGTGAGGGGCTGAACTTCACAGCTGGTCCGATTCTCAAGTAACACAGTGCGAGCTACTTCAGATGGGAGCACTGCAGTGCTGGCCCCAGGAATAAACTTACTGTAACCACTGTGCCTTTTAGACCTTCACCCTTCAGCATTGCCATAGAAATCATTCACAGAGGAGCTGTAGGGATTAGCAGTGGTGGCTGGCAGGATGAGAAAATTGCCTCACGCTGCAGTGGCAATTAATTGCCAGATTCAGGTATTGTGGGCACAAGGAATGCCAAACTCAATCTGTTTTCCTTCTGAGTGAAGAAAAGTGAAGCAGAATTTCATTTGTTGGGGAAAAAATATGAAATCTCCTGGCTTGTAAGGTTGTTTTGGTTTTTTGGTTTTTGGTTGTTTGGTTTTTTTCCTGCTGTGTCTTATCAAGAGCCTACAGATTTGACAGATCTACAAAGATTAATCCACAAGATGGATTAACAATGGGAATGTAAGGGAGTGAAAAAATTTTAGATTACTGTCATCTGGTGAATTTGAAATGGTGGTGTACCCAGATTGACTATGTCACAGAGCATCAAGATTTTTGGAAAAAAATAGGTGGTTGTAAGAAGATTCAATTTATCTTCTGTTAATATCCCATTAAGTCTGATGAATAATTGTTCAAAAAGGTAACAGCTGTCTTGCAAAAAGTAAACCAACCCAAAACAACCTATAGCTGTCCAGCTATTCCTGTCAGCAGCAAACTGCTTTTGGGAAAGCTTCCTGAACTGGGCAGAGCTTGTCTCCCTTGTTACCCTGCCTTGTTTCTACATCACAACCTAGAACTGCCTGTGCTGTTGGAGCACAAGTGGGATTTGTGCATCCTGCACTGTATTTGGGTCAGAAAGCTTGCAGTCAGGGGAGTGGATCCCTGGCCTTCGACCCCTTGCTTTTTAATCCTTCACCTCAGTTGTGCAGCTCTCATGTGGAGCTGCACTGACCAGAATTGTAATGTGAAACTGATTTTGCAAAACAATAAATTGCAGAGAGCTTGAGGAAACAGGTGTTTTTGGTTAGTAAATTGCACATAAAATACAAAACATCAGTAAATGGAAGCCTTGGCCCCAGGAGAGGAGAAGCAACATTTAGCCCCTTGCTTTCCCTGTGCTGGTGATTGGTTTAAGCTCACTTGCCTTTGGCCCCAAAGGGGGCTGTTCCAGCAGCCTGGAATAGCCAGAGCTTTGCAGAAGCCCAGTCACAACCTTCGTGTCTGCCTTTGCTGGGGATTGTAAATAGCAAGTTACAGCAGCAAGGAATCTGAGCTTCACAGGGGAATACCTCCGATACAGGGATTTCCCACACTGCTGGATTTGCCGACTCTATAGACCCTGAGCATAGGCAAAGTGGCATAATTCACTAGATTATCTGGACCCCAGGTTCTATGATGCTTCTGTTCTTCTAATGGCGTATGATTCTCAAAGGCAAATGAAATCACACCAAGAAAAACTAAAACTGAAAAAAAAAAAAAGGAATCAAAACCGAAAAACCAACCAACTAAATCTTAAAAAAGAAAAAAATCCTTCCTTTGCAATTTACACTGAATAACTTCTCATGAGGTTCACACTAACTGCAGTAATAAAATGTAGTTGATATTGAATTAATCTTACCAATTTGATGCATGTGGTAAGGATGATGGTTGCTTCAATCCTTACTGTACCAAAGTTGTATAAATGTAAACTGTGTTTTCTGAACTGGAGCTCTCTTTAATGTTGACTTCTAACTGTGCTGCAGCTAAATCCATGCCCAGATCCAAGACTGCAGACGCTCACACACAATTAATCTCACAAATTTATGAATGCCAGAGCATGGACCAAAATGAAAACAACTGGAGGAATGTATAAGGGGAATAATTGGACTGTATCCAGATGTGCATGTGTAAAACATCACTGATTGACTCCTCCCCCATATCCTGCCTGAAGAAAGGAATTTTTTCAAAAATAAACTGGGGTTATTTGAAAGAAGTTGTGCTGTCTGAATGAAATCTAATAGGCAGCATTAGTGGTAATTAGGTACATTCTTTGCTGCTTGGTTTTTTTTGTTTTGTTTTGTTTTCAATTCTTTCAATATCACTGAATTTAGCAGTTTCTTTGCAGTTTCAATGTTACAGCTGGAGCTTTTGCTACACCAGTTTGAGCTGCAGGATACTAGAGGAGAATCACAAGGATTGTCTGTGTGTGTGTGTTGTGCACTGAAAATTTTGAGTAGCATCAGGTGTTTATAAATTGTGCATCAGGATATTTTTGTGGCGAAGGCTGGTTAAGAGGCAGAGGGACACTTGAAAGGTTTTATAGAGAGAGAATTTACTAAACTGAAAGACAAAACTCAAAAGAAATGGCCCTTCGTTGTGTCGTATTTGCAGGTTGGAATAGAAATGAAGATAACAAAGAAGCTGTTACACAGAATTAGTTTCATGTCTGGCTTTCAGTGCAAGAGGACTGTCACAGCGTGTGCAGAGTCTCTGCTCAGCCACCGCTGTTTGCTCTCTGACAGATCTGCGATTACAGTGGGGATGGGAAGAGAAGAAAAGGGAAGGGAAAGGAAGGAAAAAAATCTGGACTGGAGAGAAGACAACTTTTGCTTTACTGCTTTGTTGATTTAAAAAAAAAAAAGATAAATCTGTCATTTCCCTAATTATTTCGAAGCTCTTTTTATATTCTTCCTCTTTAATAAGTTGCATTGCCCACCTTTAAACGCTTGTGTGCTTTCTCAGCACAAACTTTTCCTAGACATTTTGTAACACTTATTTTTCTCCCTAAATTAAAATAGCAGAAACTTTGGCTGAGTTTCACAAAACACCCTCACAGGCTTGCTCTACTGTCTTATGTTTACTTTGGTTCTATACCCAAATAGGCTGAGAAAAAAGAAAGAAATAGCACTGAATCTTCTTAAAAACTGCAATCGATACTTACTGCGGGGAAGGCTCGTAATGTTCTGATTCTTTTTCTAGTCCTTGCTCCCACAGCAGTGTCCCTGAAGCCAAGGACATGAAAATAAAAAAAATTCTTTGGGGTTTGGACCACGAGACTGTAGCCACCTCCCTCCACTAAAGCCTTTATCACAGAAGCACTCAGTGCCGATTTCTTTTCACAAAATCTTGTTTTGGGTTTTGACCTTTATTTTAGCTCTGCTTAAAATGGGGTTGAAGGAATATTACAGTTTGGCTCCTGTCAAAGGGATGGGTTAGAACTTAGGCTTTCTGTGCTTCACGAAGTCAGACTTTCCCCCCCCCCTCCTCTTCTAATGGAAGAGGACATGCTAAACTGTCCAGGCAGGCTCATATTGTTGCCAGGGATTTAAAATTCTTGTGCTTAAAGTGAATGAGCACAGAGGTACGATACTGTTTTTACACCAGGTATAAAATTGCCAGACACAGATCTGATTTAACAGAATATGTGAATATGTTTTTGAATTTAGTGTCACAATGTTTCCACTAGAATGCAGTGAACAATCTTTTTGAAAAGTAGCGATAGTCCTTGGATAAAGAGCTCCGGAGGTTCATCTGAAAATGCTTTATAGTTGGAAAGAGTCTTTGAAAAAAAAAAAATTAGAATTGCCACAGCTCTTCATGTTGCTTCGCCGAGACTGCAGCAGCTGTTGAGGTGAGATGGAGTTGCCTTGGCAACAGCACATATTGTATAACAGTACCACACCACCATCAAACCAGTGAGGTGAGAAGTAGTTTAAAAGCATTACTAAATTTTTATGATACGTCTGCTACATTTTCAACCTTGTGGTTGGCTGAGTTTACCCAGTGTAGCCTTCCTGGAGCCCAGAAAGCTCAGCTGCTGAATGCTCTTTGGTGAAGAAAAGGGGGGGAGTCCCTAATTTGTGTTGGTTTTTTTGTTTAAATGCTGAAGTTAAGCTATCTCTATATAACTGTTCTTGTTAATTAAGCTTATGCTCAGTGCAGTTATTGCTTTATATAAATTCATTGTTCTCTCCTTTTTATACCTTCTATTCCAAGCAAGCATGACTTTTTTTTTTTCACTGTTTTGGGTAATGAAAGCAGGAGATATATAGAAAAATCTATTAAAACTTGGCAGAGAAGGCCCCCAAACATGAAGTCAGACAGATTTTATGGTTGCATCACAAATTTGGGCATTCAAATGGCAAGGTTTCTGTCTCTTGTGATGACATACAGGTACTGTGCTTTCTTTCCAGTTTGCTTATTTTCTAATCCTTTGTGCTTCCCACAGCTGTTTAATTTAATAAAATATATAATCACTTCCCATCACACTATTCACAAGGGATATCTGTTTGCTTGCCCCTCCCTGTATATAATGGATTCAACTGGAGAACTGCAAATCTATTATTTATGAGATAATAGCCTCCAAAAGGTCTTTAATGCTTTTTTTCTGAATTTATTTACTAACAAAGTGTACATCTTGGTGGAGAGATTGGTCATGTAAATTTTTCACCTACCTTCACCATTGTTGCACTTCTGTTTGGTTCATTTTGACAAAGATTCGGATCACCTTGAACCTTTTGGGTGGTGATTTTTAATGGCATTAATAGGAGGTAGGTTATTTCATACTTTTAAACTTAAATCTGGAAACAAAACAAAACACCCATGAACAAAAACATGGTCTGAACCTTAAGCTGAGGGGGGGAAAAAGCAGCAAGAGGAGCAAGTGTAGTGAAAACCTTGCAAATCACAACCACCTGGTTAGAGTAGTGAGTCCCGTGTAACTTAAAGAAGAACTGACTTCAGTTGCAGTGTTCAAAAAAACAAACCTGCAAGATGCTGCCCAAAGCACTAGTTAATAATTATTGCAAGCAGCTTGGAGCCAGCCCAGATTGTACAGGGCTGTTGGATCCTCTCATGGGTTTGTGCATACCACAGCGATTATTGAATGCTTTTCCAAGGTCCATTGTATGTTCTTGCTCCTGGGATTTGGTGCCTTTAGTGCTGAGCTGTGAAACTGTAACAAAGTTGTGTCCCAGCAGGTATGGTCTCATTTCTGCTCTGTCTGAACTGGTTTGAAGTGACCTGTACAGACCTGAGTGAAATGGTTTCTTATGCTGATTGAGCTGTAGGATATACTGTATTATTACTGTTATTCATAGCGTACTAAAGTGTTGTGGAGTTGCTGCTGCTGTTCTTCAGAATCAGAAGATGTTCCAAACCATCTCTCCTGCTCAGCTGTATTTCAGGCACCTGTGCTGTAGCTTGTAGCCCCTTGGAAACCACTCCTCATTCAGTTCAGAGTTGCCATGCAGAATGATACCGTGCTGACAAAAAGCACTTTAGCAGGACTTCCTGCATTCTGTTCTCTTGTGTCCTTAACAGAGGTGATGCTGTATTCACTCTTCCACTACTGGTCAGTCCAGCAAAGGATATTTTACGTCTGTGGATTTTGAAGACAAGGAAGAAGAACTTGAAGTAATAGTTATGAGGAAGGGACGTTTCCTTTCAACAGGCTTTTAAGCCTGTTAAACTATCTAGTCCAAGCACTGCTTTGTTCCTAGCAGATGCAGTTTGTTGTGTGGTTGCTTGACACTCATACTTATTTTCAGTTAGGCTGCATGGAGGCAAGTCTTAAAAACCAGTTATCAGTTTGTAAATAAACCTCATTTTCCTAACATGACATGGTTCTGCAGCCTTTGAAATAGGGTCTAGCTACAACATCAGAGGAACATGCATGTTACTGGAAGGCTGCCAGATGACCTCCAGGCTTTTAGTCATGGTGAGGAGGATTGTTAGCCCTTGGGGCAAGAAATGTTACAAGTATTTAATTTACAGTGCCAGTTTGGAATATTCCCTAGATGCTCCTACAGTGCAAGTGAGAGTAACAGTCCTGTTACTACTCTTTAGTTCAGCAGTAGATTGGCAGTATCTGCATTTCTCAAACCTGCCCACGTTCTGCTCTCATTTCATCACAGACCCACACATTTGAATGTATATTTTTACCAGTAATCAGAATATGGCTGAGTTCTACTGAGCCATCTCTCTTGATTAACTACAAGTAACAGACTTAACAACTGTAGCGTGTTTTTGGCTGAAACATTTTGTTAATTGCTTGTTTTAGTTGCTTGGGTGAGTGAGCTAGCCTATTAAATCTTCCAGTAGTTTTAAATAATAACTTCATTTTTGAAAGGTATTTTCTGTTAGCTGAGGCAACCAACTAATTTTCTTGGCAGTCAGAATACAACATACCAAAGCAAAAACTATTAGGAAGGGGATCAGAAAACTGGTTGGTGTGTCAGGCTGTTAGTTGTCATGAGCATTTCTGTGTTCTGCTCAGAAGTTTTTACTCCCTTACATCTTCAAAGGCAGTTTTATCCTGGTCTGTAGAGAAAAGGCATCACCAACTTTGATTTGTTGATTACCTGCCATTGGGAATTGTTTGGTAGATGTGCTCCTTTGTTCCTCTTTTCCATTTGTTTGAGGGTTCTCTTACTCATAGATCAGATCTGTAAGAAAATGGTATTTGAATTCATTCTGTCTCTCTTTATAATGGCAAATGAGAGAGGCTGATATTTGAGCACACTTATTTTGGAAGAATTACCATAATGCTTTGTTTTGCCATAATGTCCTTTCTCTGCTAGTACTGAGGGGACAGACCAGCATCTGCCTGTGCTGTAGACAGTTGTTGGATCATGTACTGAATTGTTGCTTGTGTTTTGAGCCTTGCTGTCTATCTGCCCCCATGGTTGCCATCACCACTGGAGGTAACATCCCCTCTTTTCATGGAAGTGAATATTGCACTCCACAGCTCAGTGACTTTTGTCATGGTGGCCACCTTGGTATATCTGACTGAAGGGCAATAAGAATATCCCTGAAATCTCATGTCTCTGAAACTTAATGCCAATTTCAGCAGGAATAGCAGTTGCACTCTGAATGCCCTCACTGAAGCTCCCATAGATCCGAGCAGGAACAGTCAGGCAGGAAGTGAATGCACAGCCCACAACTCTGATAACACTGGCCTGATGTCTGCCTCAGAACACTCTGTGTGCCCTGTGGATGGAGACTGCAGATGTGCATGCAGTCTGTCTGCAAGAGCTTTGACTTGGCTACCTGGCTTCTGGGAATCCTGAATAAGTGACCAGGGCCCTTCTTTTCTAGTTAGGAAAGGTTTCCATAGGGTAAACAAGTATTTCCAGGGAGTGTTGTCATATGGTACCTTAGCTGGCACACATCTATTTTACTGACTGCTAGAACATTGGGCCTCAACAAGATTAACACACTGAAACAGGCATAGAAAGAAATAATTTCAGCATGAATTGATGTACCCTTGTGTTCTGGTAAAATGAAATTTGTTGTTTTTCCCATTCGTGGAGTCACTTAATAAGTGGGGAGAGACTGGAGATGGCATGAGGATGGTAAAAAGCATCAGTGTAAGAGATGACAATGACTCTAGTCTGGAAATAAGGCTTGTATAAATAGGAATATTCTAGTCTAATTAAAATGGGATCAATCACTGCTACAGGCTGGGTACAGTATCTCTTCTGTCATTTGTTTTTATATAACTTCTAGTCAATTCTTGGATCCTTGGCTATTGATAAAGGTCCTGCAAACAGGCTGTAACTTTAGTCAGTGTGAGTGGCTTTTGTGCGATACATCATCTCTTAGAAGATACATGTTTCTAAGCATATCTAATGTGCTGTCTGTTTATCTAAAATTTTTCCTTTTCATTTCCCACTTTTGCAATGCCCTTTTAATTTTATTGCCTGACTAACAAGTGAGAAGTAAACTCAGGGTAGTGGTTTAAATATTTTGCAAGAAAGAATACTCTTGTAACTATAACACAAGATGAAAAGTTAAAAACTATGATTTGGTTTCTGATTTTACTGTTTATCTTGTTGTTAAACTCACTGTAAAGAGACACTGTCAACATAAAATCAGACTTCAGTCTGCAATTTTGTTATCTGTTAAATGTAAACAAAACTTTACCATAATGAAAAAGCTAAGGAAAAAATATGATGGGTTTTGACATTGTGTATATGACAGCATTTTGAAAAGTAGCAATTCCTGTCCTGAGTCAGATCAGTATGTTTGTCAAAGCAGCAAATGCCAGATGCTCAAGAGGAACTAAATCTAATAGACTGCTGCAGCCCCCACAGCAGACGACTGGGCAGCATTTGGATCACTCCCTGGCTTTATGAAACTTTATTTTCTTTGCATGGGTTCCCTTTCCTTTTCTGATGCAGCTGGGGACATCCATAGGAAAGGATTCTTGGAATCACACTGAATTCTTCGTCTGGAGGATGCTTGGCATCAGTGGAGGTCATAGCTTAAGTATGTGCTTTGTTTAAAGAAACTTCTGTTTATCAGCTTTCACAGAGGAAATGCAACAGTCACTGACTTGTTAGATTTCATCTTCTGTTTATGTTGGAGAAAACAATATTCACAAACATAGGAAATTAATGTTAAAGCTACAGAGTGGTGGTTGGGTGCTTAGAGGAACAGGTAGAACCTTATACTACTGAAGATGGTATTGGTTTGTTTTAGATTAAAACATCAAATTAATGTCTCTGATTGCAGACTCTCTCACCCATAAAATACTGTGCATCTTCCCTTTAAGATTTCAATTTAATAGTTAATGTTTATAGAGAGTGCAGAGAACCATTATGAAATGCATAAAGGAAAAAAATCAATATTGCCTAAGCATTTAAATGCCTGTGCTCCACAAGGGGTTAAAAATACTGCACATTTTTGGTAATGTTAGAAGCCCTGATGGGTGGAGTAGGCAATGGGCGTTTCAGTGTAGATGGTTTGCTAACCCTTTGCTGTGCAGCTGAAATACAGACTGAGACAGTGGCCAGCAAGACAGTGGATTCTTGGGAAGCTGTGTTTCATTAAGCCTATTTTTAAAACCCTTTTCTGCAAGAGAAGTTTAGTGTTTGCTGCTGCAGGAGGAGCAAGGGTTTTAACCATTTTTTAATCACTAGCTTTTTCTGGTAAATACTGTAGAAAAAGCATAGCAAGAACAGCTTTAAAGAGTTATGAAAGCTCATTAGCAACCAGTTGCCAAAATATCTGTTTCTACGTACTCTACCCAACTTAGAATAATCAAATTAAATGAAAGGTGGTTTTTGCATCTGGTTTTGAATCTGGAAATAAGTTGATACAGACAGAGATTCACTGGACAGTTTAATTACTGTAATAAATTTGCAGTAAACCCCATGAAAATAATATTTTCTTTTTTTTCCTGTGAAGATGGATACATCCTTACATAAAGAGAAGCTTGCTTCCTCCTTTGTCTCATTGTTGACAACTATAAATTTTCAGTTAGATCTTTGTAATGGCTAACTACACATCAGAAATCCCATCTGTATGAAATACTATGGAACGTGTGAGCATCCACAGAGGTGGTCAATAAGGTATGCTGCTAACAGCAGAAAGTCTAGGCAGAAATGTCTTTTTATTATACTTTTCAAAAATAGCCTCTGAAGATTCCACACGGGTGCTTTGTGGGAGGGCATTCCACACTGCGGGAGCAGAACGAGTGCCTTTAGGCATCTGAGGTCAAAATGTGGGCAAAGACTTCAGACATTTATAGTTGTATTTCTCCCTGCTTACAAAAAAAATTACTCAACAGTTTAGGGATAGTTTATATAGCAAGCTTAATTTGGGGATAACCAACACTTTATTGGAACAAGTTACAAGAAGCTTAGACTTCTAAGTTTTTCATTATTTCCAGAATGACCTTCTTTGCTGTGCACAATGCACAAGTTGCTGTAACCTTCATGTGAGACATGTGAAATGATGCTTTTCTGCAAATGATTTGCCACTGAGATGATGGACCAACACCCAACTCTGCCAAATGGAAAGTTGAGTAGCTACTCCTTGGCTAGGCTGGTACCCAGCCAGGAGGGCATAAAGCAAGGCACGGTGCTTGATTTCCCAGAGTCTTGAGGTTTTATTTTTGGAGCAGACCCAGATGTTGACTTCTTCAGTGGAAGGTAAAGGTGCCTCTGTGGATGGAGTCTCCTGCTCAGCTGGACTTGCTTCTCTTCTCTGGGTTTAGCTTGTACTTGCAGCTCGTTCCGTAGAGTGGCAATTCTCATGCTGGGTAAGCACAGGATGCTGTTGCCTTTCAACCCCACACGGATAAGAAGTTGCCACTGATTCCTAGTAAAATGAGTTGTTCAGTTCTATGCTTAGAGCCCTTGTCTCGTGTCCCCATCTCAAGCACCTCTGCCAAGCTGTGTCTAACACACCACCCCGAGCACCTCCCTGAGGAACATGGCGTGGCAGCTGGGACTTTGCAAAAGCAGTTCTGGAGAGAAGGAGCTGGTGGATGCAGGCTGAGAGCATGCAAAATTGTCTGCACTGGGGTAAAGCAGAGGGGAAAAGAGAATATGCTTAAAATACAAAAGCATTTGAGAATCTCAGGCTGTGTTTTCAGTGAAGATTGCGTGTCTTCTCATACAGCAAAGATAAGAGTTGCAGTGTAAATAGCAGAGTAAGAGAGGGGCTTAGTTCCAAGGAGCTCTTGTGCTTTTCAAGTCAAGTTTGCTGTTTTGTTCTTTCTATGTAATTTAGATAAGAGGCTTACACACATCAGTTGCATAATTTTTACTCTTATGCCTTTAAGATGTTGATTCAAAACCGAGGCACTTGAGAGAGCTGAGAGAATGGGGTGGGGGCTTATCCAAACTTTGCAGCTTATACTAATGCTTAATTTTTTTAACTGAATTTTATTTTCCTAATATCTAACCTTAATCATTTTTACTGCTTCTTAGACATTTTAGTGAAGAGTAATGTAGAAGAAGAATTGAACACTGGAGCTTTCTCAACACTGCCTATTGATGTGTTTCCCCCTCAAACAAGCAGTGGGTCGGTTTTTTCCATAGTGTCTCTCTTAGTTAAAACATCTCATTATCATGAAGTCCTATACCATGAATCTCTATAGAGATAATGAAAGTCCTGGTGGTGGTGATGTACATGTTCTTTATTCCTCATTTGCCTTTGGGAACGTTCTGTTGGCCTGTGTTCTGTGAACGTCTGTGTTGTGCCAACCCCACACCAGTACATGTGCTTTTGATATGAAAGATGACGCTTCTCCAATTATTTTCTGTCTGACTTCCTAAACAAGAATATAAAGATATGTCAGCTTTCCAGATGAATTATTCCATCAGATCTCTGTTAGATCAATTAAGTAATAATTTTGATTCTGTATTAAAAATTTCTAGTTTTTCCTGCTTATTTTGTGTGCTATTAGCAAGTCAGTCCACAGATACTTTAGATATCTGTGCAGCAGTTTCTTCTATAACCTTTCCCTAACTTTATTCCCGCCTCTACTGCCTCTTCTCCAGGTCACCATGCGTTACTCTTATCAGTAAGTCTTTTTACTTTCTCATTTTCATCTTTGAAATACTCTGCACTACTTTAAAGTTGTCCTCGGTAGATTCTTCACCCCAGCCCCACTTGCCCTTTAGGATGTGGATGGACAGGGAACAAGTGTTGTGATTCTGTAGTTAAGAGCTCTTTTTGAGCGAGTCCAGAGGATGCCATGAAGATGCTCAGAGGGTTGGAGCACCTCTCCTGTGAGAACAGGCTGAGAGAGTTGGGGTTGTTCAAATTGGAGAAAAGAAGGCTCCAGGGAGACCTTAGAGCCCATTCCAGTACCTAAAAAGGGCTGCAGAGGTACTTTTTACAAGGGCATGGAGCGACAGGATGAGAAGAAGAGGTTTCAAACTGAAAGGGGTTAGGTTTAGATTGGATGTTAGGAAGAAATTCTTTGCTCTGAGAGTGGTGAGGCCCTGGTACCAGGTTGCCCAGAGAAGCTCTGGATGCCCCATCCCTGGAAGTGTCCAAGACCAGGTTGGATGGGGCTTTGAGCAACCTGGTCTAGAGGAAGGTGTCCCTGCCCATGGAAGGGGGGTTGGAACTGATGAGCTTTAAACTCCTGTCCAACTCAAACTGTTCTATGATAGACTTTTTTCTTTTGAAGAAGTGCTGTTTCGGGGGGTGGGGGCAGGAGTGTGTGTGAAGGCAGTGAGGATTTTCTTAAACTGCAGAGTAAGCTGAGCACTTGTAACCTAATTTAAATTAATTAGAAATGTGTTCTTATGAAACTCAGTACCTGACATGAGTCAAATTTTGTGCTGAATGATCCAAATAATGAAATTATGAAGGTCTTTCTGGTAGTATTGTTCAAGCTGAGAGAATTTAGAATCCAATGGTAATTAGAGTATAATTATTTTAGATTAAGGGGCATATTCCTGTTACTGTATATAAAATTTTCCTCCTTATCAGTGAGGAAAGAAAAATTCCATGATATGCTTCTCCTAAAGATGATTTTATGTCCTAGTTTTCTGAAAGGATCTGGGATTTTGTTTATGCCTGCAGAAAATATCAGAGGTCACTGTGTTCCCATCTTCTCTCACCTTTAAGGAGGAGGCAGTGCCAGTTCAGTAAGAGTGCAACGTACGGTGTCAGTGTCTTTACAAACAGTGACCTTCTCTGCAAAAGCACCTAGAAGTAGTTAGTGCTCTTTGTCCACAAACAGTCTGTGGCCAAAGTTGTCTTTCCAGTCCTGTGGTTCCAAACTTGAAAAACGCTTCTTGCACCAAACATCTTTAGCAGGAGACGTGGGAGGTGAAGGGGCAAATGGAAGTGAGTGCAAGAAAAACAAGGGCACTCTGAGTTCACCTGTAAATGCTCTGTGCAGCTGCCAAATGAATTTGATTTTAAACTCTAGTTTTGTGTTCTTAGACTAAACTGTATTTTTCCCCTGTCTGAAGTAGTTTCTCCCCCTTCCCATTTCTAAAGTGCAGTTTCAGGGCAGATTGAAATGTATTTGAGGTATTCTGTTTCCTTTAGGGAATGTGAATTTCTTTTAACTGTAAATTTTAGTGCTGTAGTGTATTTTATTTAAATATACATATGTTTAGCCTTGTCTATTGCCATGTAGTTTTTTCTGGGAATTACTGGTAATTATATAGTTTGGAAATGTATTAGTATAAAGCCTCATTATTTCAAGCTATGTCAGTATAATGTATTATTAGACATTTAAAACAAATCCACACTGGTAGACAATCTAGTTTTTGTAACCTTGGGAGTGTCCTCAAAGGAGCATAGAATGTTACTTCAGCAAAACAAATTAATTGAGACAATAATTAAAATATACATTTAACTTGAGTAATGTGAATGCAAAAAATGGATTACAGAAAATTGAACTGCTCAATACGATGTTTCAATAGTTCTTGGGCAGACTCAGGATATTTTTAATGAATGTTTTATTTCATTATTTTATTTCAATACATTTGAGGCTTTTGGAGGGCAGAGGGGAACCAGCTGAAATGTTTTCTTTCTTTTATATTGTATTTTTTAAGTTGTGATGCATGGACAACTTTGCAATAAGCTGTTCTCCCTGCTTTGATCTTTGTCCTGAGAATAAAACGAGTGGAAAAAATGTTTGTCTAAAATGTGCTTTATTACTTTAGAACACGTTAAAAGATGATCTCTGATAACAGAATTAACTGTGTATGAAATGAGCTCATTGAGAGCTCATAAGATGGTTTACACCAGTCAGGCTTAGTTGTCTGAATTCAGTTTTCAGACTCAATCCTGGAATGACTTTATTTGTGAAAAATGATGCAGCTGGGGGTTTGATAGTTTGTTTCACTGTTATGGATTCCTTACTGAAATTTGAGTTTGTATGTACATTTGTGAGTTAGTTATCCTCTTTTTACTTGGATTTTTGTTGTCACCATACCACTTTCCCACTGGAACAATCTCAGTATGTCAGCGTTCGAAAGCAGTTGTAACACATTTTTTCAGCAGCAGTTCCTTGTTGGTTGCAGTATCTGTAAAAGCTAATGACATTAAGGAGGAATTGGAGTATATCTTTCAAAGCACAAGTAACAAGTAATAGGAGTGTTTTGACATAGTGTTTAAGGAAAAAAAAAATGGAATTTGGTTTCCTGCCCAGAACTTTGACTGACTGTCTGGGAATTCAGTGCTGTATGTCAATGTTATGTAGAATTAGAGTAAGTACTTTGGAGTGACTCTTTACAAATATAATAGTGTCCTGCAAGTTTAGGGCCAATGAATTCGCAGCCTCCAATATCTTGAGCCAGCATTGACCAAGACTTACGTTGTTGAGGAAGTGCTGTGTTTCCTAGTAAATATTTCACTTTCTTCCAGAGAAGCAGTGTTTTTTATCTTTCCTGTCTGCAGTACAACTGTATACTATAAAAATTCAACGTTTTTGCAGGCGTTTCAACTTTCAGAGTTCAATACTCCTTTTTTGTTGTCTTCTGTGTTTGCAGTAATGTCGTTACCTCTTGCATTACCATTGTTTGTTTAGAGTTCTTAAACTCCTGGAGGCTTTCTAAGCCATTGTCCATTTTGTAGGTTCTTTGAAATAACTGAGGTTAAGCACATGTAGACAGTGCTGCTGGAGAAAAAATTTACGCCTTGGTTATTGAGTCTTTAAAAATCTTATTTTCATAATATCATTTCACCAACGATAGCTATCCAAGCTGCACGTTGCAGATTTTTAGAGCATGATGAAGACAGCTCTTACAGCTATTTTGATCATTGGTTGGAGGTTTTTTTCCTTAGGAAAGAGCTCCTTCCCTAATTGTGCTCTTGGGGAGTCCAACTGACAGTATCTTAACAAAGATGATTAAGTAAATGCAGGTGTTTGTCATCTTAACACAACCCCTAGTCTACACAATGGTGTATTCAATCTGCATTTTCCTCCCTAAGCAAACAGCATGAAATAAAAGAGGGTGTTAGGTATGAATCAGAGTAATACTTGATTGCAGGAATCCAGACATGGGAGAACTGGAATTCTTTAAAGATGATGTTATTTTATACAGAGGAGAAATGACATATTTTTAAATGTCATTGCAAGAAAAGACAAGGTTTGGCATTAGTCTGGATTGGAAGAGATATGAAGAAAAGTAAGAAAACAATTAAAAATTATTTTGAATTGTTAGTAAGGTTGTTATTTTGTGATAGTCAGAGAATATATCTGCAAGATTCTTTATCTGGCAGTTCCTGAAGACCTCATTCACCATGCAAAAGCAAGGGAAATGCCTCCTCCTCCCAGGTGCTGATTCTCTTGAGAGATGAGATGTGCTCGTTGCTCACAGCAATGGTGATAGAGTCTCTGGTTGACTGGGAGTTTGTTACTGCTTTGCTGGAAATTAATCTGGCAGCCAGAAGCATGACAGATGTTGTCTTCTGACTTGAGCACCCCGCTCCCCCTAGTGCCCCTCACAGTGGTAGTCCAGCTTTGTTCCCAGGTCTGGGTTGTGACAGCGCACGATCTGCCTCTTAGCAGAAGCCTCTGGCTGTCTCCTCCAATGTGGGGAAACTGATACTACATGACTGAAGATGTGCTGGAAGTTGGTGCTTGCCAAGTGTTTAATTTGCCTGTTTCTTAGCCATGTGCTCTTCTCTAGATGGCTGCAAACATAGCTTTGGATGATCTGTTATGGATGTGGGCATGGTCTGCTCTGAGCCTGTGGGAGACGTGCCAGCGGTGACAAGGATGGACAGTCTCTAAGGCTTTGCTGTTATGTGTTATCCTGTCCCTGTGGTTGAGCAAGGGCACAAAGGTGAGCTTGTATGGAGCTCACAAAGGTGATCTGTCATTAAATTAATCAAGTTCTGCCACCACGCAAAAGGGCAGCGATAACACTTGAACAGTCTGTGGTTATTTCCGTTCGAGGAGGTCTCCTCGAGGGAGCTGGAGGGGCTCAGCCTGGGGAAAAGGAGGCTCAGGGGAGACCTTATCACTCTCTATAACTCCCTGACAGGAGGTTGTAGCCAGGTGGGGATGGTCTTTTCTCCCAGGTAACAAGCAACAGGACAAGAGTAAACGGCCTCAAGTTGCACCAGGGGAAGTTTAGGTTGGATCTTAGGGAAAATTTCTTTTTTTCTTGGATGTTCTACTAACCTTTTTTTCCACGTTCCCCATGCCCACGTTGGTCAGGTTCTTTTTTCTGACTTATTGTTCAGGGTTTGCTTTGATGAAATCTGCAATCCCCATTCACATTCCTGTGCCTACTGAAGCAGGTGATGTACATTAAGAAGCAGCTTCTGTCTTTAGTTAACCGAATAGAGACAATTTAAGGTCAGTTTGCTGAACAGCTTTGGCTATGAGCTTCAGGAGCATTTCAGTCTGGGACAGCTTCATGGAAACAGTCTTCCTGATGAATATTTCTAGGGAGATTTCAATCTAATAGCTATTAATTTCCAAGGACAGAGAGTTGCAGGTTTTCCTACACATCACTGTAATTATTTTAGGATATCTTCTTAACATTCTGAGACATCTCAAAACCTTCCCTTGAAGATTTGATGGCATTAGGTCACTTAACATTTGAAGGTAATGCTCTTGATATAAAGTAGAAATAGTATTTTGTGATTATGGTGTATTCAGGTTTTTTCTGTGGATTTAATATAGGAACATCCCCAGGGCTACTTATTTTATTAAAAACAGAGATATGTTGTTATGATAGAGTAAGCAGGTGGTTTTTTTGCTCTTTTCTTATAATTCAACAGTTTTCCTTTAAAGAAGTTAAGAAGCTGGACATATTATGTACAGCAAGGAACGAGATAGTTTCAGACCGTTGTTTCAGAAGTTAATGTTTTCCATGATCCAAGTATCTTGGCTTGATTTAAAAAAATAAAAAAGAAAAAAAGCATGAAAAAAAATCTGAAGTGTACCTTTCAAAAAATGCTGCTATAAAAAAAAATAAAAAGGAGGGGTGGTAGGGGAGAAGTCTTGACACCAGAAGCTCTGTCACAGCAGAGTTTCTCTCGGATGTCTGGAAAAAGTCTTATACTTCTGGGATGCTTTCCAAAATATTTTCAGTGACCATTGCCACAGGCGTGAACTTCTTAATGCATTTTGCAGTAATCTGCACCACAGTAAAATTGATTACTGTCTGAAAGCTTTTCATGATAACAAGCAAGTAGGGCAGTATAAATGCCATGAATTAATTTGCCTGTATGCATTATGTTGCATCTTCAGGAGTCTTGCAGAGACAGATGTGTCACCTCAGGAAAATCCTACTTCATTTTTTTTTTTACGTAATTATGTAATTGCATATTTTCTTATTTGAATTTTAGTAAAAAGGATTCTGCTTCCTCATGAGGATGTGGTGTCTCTCCAGATACTTCAGTTAGTACCCAAGGAAAGATATCTGGTGGCTTCCTGAGTTTGAGCTTTTCTAGGATTCACTTTATAGAAATTGAAATGCATACAAAAACCAGAAGACTTTTAAGAAATGCCTTTCCAGCAGAAAACAAGGGTGCTGTACCAAAGGTGCATCTTCTCCATGTACCTAACAAGGAATTTCAGGAAGCTCATACATGAGAGGTTCTCTTTCTATGTACAACTTAAGGGAATCCAGGAAGCTGAGAATACAGTTCAACTTACTGGTTTTTTCCATATTATCTTAGTATTCCTAATGCAAGAGATCACTAGAACTGGAGAAGTTCATCCACCCAGACCATCACCTTCTCAAGACTGAAATCTGAGCTACACTGCCATTCAAAGAGAATAGGTTTTAAGAACTATGTTTTTTTCTGTAAATAAAAAAAATCCCACCACTAAAACATATGTGTGTGTGCATATATATAAATATTTTGACATACACACATATATGTGTATTAAGCGAAATTGTAAACTGCATGAATGAAAAGCTGTACACAACTGAAAAAAGCCAGATCTTGCAGACACTGGGGTGTCCTTGTCCCTCTGTGCCCTCTGCCAGCACAGACATCCTGCACCAAAGCCCTTCATCTTCCACTATCGCTCCCACAAACCTCTGTGGTTGCTGGATGATCTGCAGTAGGTGAAGAGGAAAAAAATAAAAACTTGAGCACCAGTAGAGAAAAACAAGCTGTCCTAAGCAGGCTTCATTGCAAGGGATAAAAAGGTCAAAGGATACTTTTTTTCCCCCTCTCTACCTTCGGATCAGCCACTAGACTCATCCAGCAGAATTTTTCCAGACTGTCACTGGTTCATCAGTCGGGGCTTTCTCTCAGTTTTAAATGCCAGCACCACTTTAGTTCAGAGGAATTGCTGGCTGCTTTCCCAGACAAGATTTCCCAAATTCAAAATGACCTTTCAAGATCCTAACTAATAGGAGCTAAACAGAGATTTCCTCTTCATCAGGCTCTTTCTCAGATTGATCCTTTTACTGACAGCACAGACCAGTGAAAGACCAGCCCTTCACTTGTGATAATAAACACCTCTTTGGGGAGGGGCAATCTCAGATCACATTGATTTTGTTATATATTTCAGAAACTATTACCCTTCTGTTTGATGCATTGATTATGTAAAGGCACAGGGAGTACCAGTGAAATTACTGGGTTTCTTCTTTTTTTATTTATTTAATCCTGCCATTCAGGCTCTGCATGAATGCAGTGGAATGCCTACTCAGCCACCCCAATTATTGAGGGAGATGAGAGATGGACAGTGGAAAAGATGTTTATCTGGGTACCATAACATGGGCACTGCTGTGCAGGCACATCCCCATGGAGTTAGCTTGGTGCAGCAGGTTTGTTAGCTCCCACTCAAGGGCAAGCTTGCTGAGCACTCTGCAAGGATTCTGTGCCCCCCAGGCAAGGAGAAGGAGGAATTTGGGGCTGTCCAGCTCTGAGCAGGTGGGCTGTGTGGTTTTGCTCTGATGGGTGCTCCAGAAATGCAAGCAGCAACTTCAACTCCCTAGAAATCCTGAATTAGAGTTGGAAACCTGTGCTGCAAAATAGTGATGTACAGATAGCCTTTACTGATGTCCTTCTGCAAAGTCTTCAAATGTAGCAGGATAGTAAACTCCTTTCAAGAAAGACACCATTGATCATTTTTTGAAAGGACGAAGTATTTCAAATATGGAGTTGTGAACTCTTGTGGTTCTGTTCCTGAAGAAGTTTGGGCAGGAGGAAATTGCAGAAACAAATATAATACTGGTTCTTATGAAAGAAAAATATGAACCAGACTAAGGACTGATTTAACATTAGCATCAGGTTTAGTCCCATAGTTGAATTCAGAAGAAACAGCAGAGATATAACAAGCCTCAAGTTTTTTTTATAATATGTTGTGGGAAAAGATACTAAAAGATTGGGAAAAAATTGGAAGTGTCAGAAGTATGCATCATTACCTAGAAAAGATAGTACAAATGCAAAATAACTAAAAATAACTAAAACCTGAAATAGCTTGATTCTATCATTAGATCTTTCTTTTTTCAGCTACAGTTTCAGCTTTGATTTGTATCAGAAACTGATTATTTCAACCATGGTGAAAGATAGAGACTTTTAACACCAAAAGAATGTAAGGTTTGATATTTGTGCTCTTTGCAGTGTGCTCTGTTCTTCTGACAGTCTGGCTTATCACCCTGAGCCGCTGTCACATTTTTGTCTTGAGTTTTTCAATTTGGAGTTGACTGTGGAAGACTAAAAGGAGAGGTGCATCGATGGAAGAAACATGTTCTTCTCATCTGCAACTTATTAAGTATTCTTTTGCTGTGCTTTTCATAAAAACATTAGAATATTTATGTATTCATTGTTTTGCTGTTAAAGCAGCTCCTTCTTCATTTTATAGACACGTTAGAGTTATGTTTTCTACAGCTGTACCCAGGAGCACGTTCAGACCTCAATCCCACACTAAGTTGTCTTTAATAAAATAACTTTTGTTGTTTTTCTTCAAAATTTTGCAGTAATGTGTGAGAATATCATGCTTCATTTTTCAGAGTATGCTTTAAAACCAAATGTGGTGAAGCAGAGACCATTGTGAAGATGCTGTGTGGCTTTCTCAACTGAGAGAGAAATAGACACTGAAATAGAAACGCAGTCAGATTCTCTTGAGTATATTTAAGGTTATATGGTTAACTCTTGGATATTGATTTAAAGGTATTGATATAAAGGTTGCTATGAGGCATCTTAAGAGTTTGCACTTTCATCAGAGTAGGATATTTGCACTGCCAGTGAGAGCTCCTGGGTGTAAACAAGTCTGAGCCTTTCCTTTTTGGGAGTAAACAGGCACAGGCTGCTGGTATTTCCTTATACTTCCTATTATTTTTCTTCTTTCTTTAATATATATCACTCTTGCTCAGCAGGTTCACAAGACACCACTTCTTGTGTCTCTGTAAAATGCAGGTACTGATCTGGCCATATAAAATAGTACAGTACTATAGAACATCTTTCTTTTGGGGATTATTTTCTGCCTCTGCTGCCTTAAGTGCTTTACCAAATAGCTGCTTGGCTTTGGGGTTCCACCTACACATTTTAGTGCCCTGATTGCAGGATACCTTAATGATGCTCTGCCATCAGTAGCTGCTGGCAGAAACAAGGTGGAGCCAGCAGCTACTGATGGCAGGGCACTAAAATGCATTGTCAGGTAAGTATTAGCCCCAATCTATTAATGTGCAAACAAATACAGAGAGTAGTACAGTGCTGGTCTGGAAATCTAATTCAGAGGCAGAAATGCCAACCTTTTTCTCTGCTGTTCCCAAGCTTTATTTCAAAGCTGTCCTTCTTCAGTTTATGATTTTAAAGCACTTCACTCTTTTGCCTTGTTAATGCCTCATATTAATGGCAGAGGCCTTTTGTGGATACCCACATTTGCTGTCAGTGCATGGTAAATGCTCTTGGGTTTGTACTTTCAGTAGAAATGATGCAGAGAATGAATCCTGCTGTGCCAACTATTACAGTTTTTATTGGTGCCAACTATTCCAGTATGGCTTCCTCTTTCAGTTGGGAGCTTGTTTTTTTGGAGCTGCTGGTCCCCACAGTCCCCATAGACAGGTTTGGGTTGGTGTCATGACCCTCCATGTGGAAGCTGGTGTTCTAAAAAGTTAGGAAGTGGTGAGCAAACCAGCCCAATTCTCCTTGACGAAACTGAAAGTGTTATTAGGCCAACATGGGCTCAGACCTACCTTTCAGAATCTGAGTATCGTGTGTTTGAATTGTCCTGCACGAACTTTCCTGCTGTTTTCTTGGGGAGTAGAGTCTGTCCTGTGGCTGGTGCTGCACTGTAGCCATCCTGAAGTGACAAATAAAAATGAGAATCACCTTTGATAACTGGAAGAAGTTGAAGTAATTTAACAAGTTCTTTTCTTTGAAGCAAAGTTAGCTGACATTGTGTCCAAGGTTTCTTATGCTGTTCTGACTGAGCCTAAAAGTTCCAAAAGCAGAGAATAATTTTTGAAGCGGTTTCTGCCCCTGGCTGAAAATGCAATGGAGTTCATTAGCCTGGAAGTGCTGGCTGAGTCCCTGCTGGGAGAAGGGGAGCTGCTGTTGTATTTTTTGTATCCCTTGTGCCATTTTGGACTTCAGAAGTATTTATTTTTAGTACATTTAAACACTGCAGAAGGAAGGGGCAGTTGTAATATGGCATATTTACATCATGCTGTCAGTTCCTGGCAGCTTACTTGCCTGTCGGAGAACAGAACTAGTCCATTAAGGATGTGAGTGCTACTTAGGCCCAGGAGTGGTGAAAACATCGTCTCCAGGGTGGGAAGGCTCCCCAGGCCAGCAGGTTAGTTTGTTTTTCTAAGGTGGAGTACGGGGAATTTTTTTTCATGTCACAGGAACAGGAATGGGCCATGCTGCCTCCCACTTTTTCCTTCTTCTCCTCTGCTCTGGAAAAAGAGAGGCAAAGTCTCTACGTGGGATCAGCATGTGCTGGTTTTTCCCCTCATGTCACGCTTAAGTTCTCTGCCCCATTATAAAAATAAAAATCTATAAATAAAAAAGAACAAATGCTGAGTGGGACAAACTGGACCCACAGTTATGTGCATGTAGTCACTCATAGAAGTGTGCCTAGCCCCATTCCTTCCAGGCTTCATGCATTCCCTGTTTCTTACCCTGTCAGCCTCTTAGGAGGGGAAACATGCACAGATAGTCCTGGCTGAAGCTTTTTTTGCCCTACCACAACATAAAATTAATTGAACTTAGGCTGAAATGCTGTTGGGCTCATATGCTGTTGAATTAGCTCGTTCTCCATTTACGTATATTTTCCCCCATTTGGGGTGAGGGGAGAGGTGCAAAAAAATCGCAATGAGTTTTGCTGCCATGCTTCAATGTCACAGTAATACCTTTCTCCTGGAATTAGGCAGTATTTAGCTCTGATCTCTCATATGTGACATGCTGTCTCTGTTTGCCTCCAGCACAGGCACCCTATGATTTCCCTTTCTTGGAAACTGCCCTGTCTCAGCATGTGGGTAGGAGGCCATGTAAATAAATACCAACCACTTCTTAGCCTTCAGTAGGCATTTCCTTTTTCCTGGTGGCTGCAGAAGAAACACTTTCTCACAGTTTGGCATCAAACATTTATATAACTTTCTTGCTTGTGGAACTTTTGTTTAGACAATCAGATTCTTGGTATAGTTTTTTCATCAGTTTCTATTTTTATTCATCTGTGATTGCTTGGTTTGCCAGTAAATAATGTCTGTCAGAACAAACACTTCATAAGAAACTTCTTGATTTTTTTGTAATTGAATATTAAATCATTATAAGCTTATTCTGTGATACCAAAAGATAAGTTTTAAAGCAAAAAATTAAGCTTATCTAGATTTTTTTTTTCTTAGTTATGATGGAATAAATCAGCCCAAATGGAATATTTCTGGCAAAATAGTACTTTTTGTATATAACTTCTCTTAAATTTTTGAAATAGAATACAAAGTAACTTACATTGCCATGCAGTCCAGCTTTCAAATGAAAAAACATATTTGCTTATAATACAAAGTTTAATATATGAATTTACATACTAGAATATTTTTCAAGTGTTCGTCACTTTGTCAAGGCACCAAAGCTACAATGCTGTCACCACTATTTAGGACATAAGTTAATAACAGCAAAATCATGTCAATGAAAATCAGTATTAGAAGGCAATGGACTTCTAATTTTCATACATAAATATCTGATCTGCAAGTTCTTTATTTAGCGTCTTTTGCTATTATTTTTTTTTTATTGGTAAGTTATGAGTTTACTTTGCTTAGTTTTATTTATCTCAGTGGTAATACTCACTGAATGGATGGCAGTGCAGTGTCCTTTCAGGGACAGCCCCCAAGCTTCAGAGAGCATATATTCCCTGGAAGTAGAATATAGATATGAACTGTGATAAGCAGCTATAGAGTGGCACAGAACTAGACTCCTTCATGGCAGTTGTTGTTAGATGAGAGGGTGAGGAATATACGTATGTGTGAGCTTTTGTGAGTAATAATTTCTAGGATGGCTAAGCCAGAAGTAGTTCGAAAATCCATCAGATACTTTTTGTGTTATTTACTGAATTTGATAACTTTTGGATTCAGAAAACAAGACAGTAGAAGCCATGCTTTTCCAGAAGGCTTTTGAAATATGCTTTTTCCTCTACTGAGGCCTGGTATGAGGCTGTCTAGGAAAGTGAGCTGTTATTGGACATGTCACTGTATTTTTATAGTTTCACTCTTAAGGCCTTTCTCATCCAGTTTAGTTTTGCAATCTGCTGAAGCTTAGCCAAGTTGAATTGCATCTGCCCTCCCAGAACACACAGCCTAGTGAGGCCTCCTTCCAGTTCTGTGCACTGGAAGTGACTCCAGTGTATGTCTTCTGGGAAACATGTATTGAGACGAACTAATCCTAGTTTGGATTGTCCCTTTGTCCTGTTTTGTGGCAGACAATAAACCGTAATCCCATGCATAGTTCTTACTTGAGCCAAGCCCCAAAAGGGATATCCCAGTCCAGAGTACTCCAGCGAGGGTAGTGGTGGTGCTGGACTTTACAGCTGGCTCTGCTGGTGGCTGGGAGGGACGAGTCAGCATTGCTTCACGATGGCAGATAAGGGACTGTAAAGGAATCCAAACGTCTCCAGCTTTGGTGAGTTATTGAAATTCTGTAGAACCATTGGGTAGCCAAATTCACGGGAACCCCATTTAGTATCCACAGCACAAATTCCAGGGCATAATTCCTCTCCCCACTCCATGACCGCCATGGTAATGGCACCAGCCTTAACAGTACCTTAGTGGCTTTTAAAAACTGTTAAACTGTACCCTTGTCTGCAATGTTACTGTGATGTGCAAGACCAGAATGAGGCTGGAGAGGGTGCAAATGTCACCCCTCTTGTCTTTGGATCGCTTCTATTTAGCATCAGGTGTGTTGGCAAAGCAAAATGGAGGAGTTTGCTTTGGTTTATCCATCAGTGCAAGGACATCAAGGAAGTTTACCATAATGGAAACAGCTAATAATCTGAGGGCGTTTTTGTTCTTACATGATTCATTAGCTCAGGAGTGTTACTAGTCCTTAATTGGGAGTGACAGGAAGGAAGGAACTTAGAAAAGGTGAAATTACAGTGATTGTACTGTAAATGAGGGTTGTGATGAAACTGCCCAAGGAGTTGGCTACAGCAAGAGTTAGTAGATCATTCCTATTTGGAGAAATAAGATGGTTAGATTAGGGTCTGATCTTGTTTGTAGATTATACATATAAAACCTTGATAATAGTATGATTTTGATTGATTTGTATGGGTTTTGTATTTTTCAGTGGAGGAATGAAAATTTACTGATTGGCTCATCAAATGCCACTCTAAATAATTAATAAGAGTAATTCAAAGTAGAGATTGATTTTATGTTACTGGTTACTCCAGTTGCTATGCAGGCATGGTAGAAGAGTTTTTTATTGATCAGACACATTTTAGTAAAGTTTGACCCTTTCCTTTTTAGAATTCAGAGGAATGAAGAATAATAAATGTAGATGCTTATGTGTTTGATGTGAAATTTTTGTAATAAGAAATGTTTTAAAAGGGCCAGTGAAAAAGCAGAACTGAAATTAAGGTTTCATTTCTCTTGCAGGTATGTCTATGAAAGATAAGCAGACATTTAAATTTTGGGTATTTTCTTATAATAGCAAATGTACCAAGGTCATTACCAATTAAACAGAGCTTGCTGAGATCAGGTTTTTTTGAGACTTCTCACATATTGTTGTTTTAATCTATTCTTTTCTAGGAGAAAGAGAAGAAATATATGCTTCCTTTGGACAACTTGAAAGTGCGAGATGTTGAAAAGAGCTTCATGTCAAGCAAACATATCTTTGCATTGTTTAACACGGAGCAGAGGTGAGAAAATGTGCTATTCTGGAGATACTTCTATAAAATTATTATCTAGCTGAGCATTTTAATAACTATAAGAGCAGTTCTGGTATTTCCACCATGTTGAATACACAAGCATCTCGATATTCCTGATTTATCTGTTTCTTTGCTGTTGCATAACCATGGGATGAAAGGTTAGTGTCCTCCAAGCCACTCGTGGGGGGAAACAAGTCCATGATGAGTCATGTCATTCTTCCGTATGGCTGAATAATCATCTCCTGATCCTATTTTTGTTTTCTTTGGCAATCACCTAGGCTTACCAAAACATTCATGACTTCTGTACCTTGTGACCAGATTCAGCTGGAGTAAATCACAAAAGCATCATTGCTTTTCACTTTCTCCAGTGGAAAATCTTGCCTGTCTTTAATCTGGGGAGTCACTTGATTGTTTGTTTGGGTTTAAACACTGCTGAATGAGATTTCTCCACTTCTCCAATTAATAGAATCTTTGGTTTTGTAGTTTTTGCCCTGCACTTTTCCTTTCAGACTCCATCCTCTGATTTTTGTAGTGCAGGTGCCCTGTGGGAGCCTGCTCCTCATGCACAGCCAATTCAGATTGCTGTGCACAAATAAGGCAAGGAAATGTGACAAAAGACGTGCAAGTGACCTGTAAATTTTTTTGTTTTACTGAGGAGGAGAGTTGCGTGTGTAGCTGTATCAGTGGAATTGCATTTTAGCAGATAAAGGACATTTTTGCTAAGTTCTTTTTCAGGAAAATAGTTTAAGTGAAATGTAGGGGTAGCTACATTCTTCTGCTGTGTCCCTTCACACCTGCTTCTCCCTCACATCACTAAAGCTTGGCAATACCTTCAGGTGTTCAAGATGATGAGGGCTGGATGTCCCTGCAGAGCCAGCTGTTGTTGCTCCTGAACTGGCTAGAAATAGTGGCCAGAACTTTCAGAAGCAAGAAATTCCCCTCCCTCCTGCAAAGCAAAAGCAAAGCATGGGGTTTCTGGGCTGTGGGGTTTCTGGGCTGTTGGGTTTCTGCTGGCCCCAGAAACGTGAGGGTGCAATGTGAGTCTGGCTTTGAACTACCCATGGAGGCACTGCCTGTGTCTGCTGACACCCTCAGCCAGCCTGGATGGGGACATGGTCTGCTGGGAGATGCCCTTTGAAAGTATGTCACACACATACTAGCTGGGAATAAGATTTCAAACACTCAACCACTTAAATTTCTGAAGCACAGAAAAAAGCTCTGAAAAACTTGTTATGTTTTTAAAAAACATACATGATTTTCAGATGCTAGAAATGCATGTGATTCTGATTCTGCTGTAGATACATGTGAATTACCCTGGTGTTGCAGACACATCAGTCAAGAAAGGTAACTGCCCTGGTGGCCTGATATCAGTTGTACATATTAAGTTCCTTCCATGAGAAATTTGTTAATTTTAGTTCATTGTTTCTCCTTTGATTTGGCTAATGGCTTTGAATATTGTCGTTGTCTTAAATATTAGTCATTGAACTGCTGTGAAAATCCAAGAGAAGCATGCATTTCCATTGGCAAGTTTGGGATTTATTTGGGTGTCATATAGCTGGACATTCACATTTTCACTTGATCTTTATACACACTGGACAGCAAGGATTTCAAAATCAGATGTCTAAAATGTTTGCCATGTCTGCAATAACCCTACCCCTTTGGGCTTGGAGTAGGAGCCTCTGCAAGCTGCTCTAAAAACATCCTTACATCTTCATGGGCATGTTAAGACATGACAGCACAGCAGTATGATGACAAAATACCTTTGCCTTAGGAGAGGCAGTTCATGGAGACAGTCTTCCAGCTTGAAAGGAGGCAGAAGTTGTTTTTGAAGAAATATTTATTGAATTCCAATTACAACAACAATTTCGCTGTTACTGTAAACCAGCTGATTTTTGATATTTCTAAAACTCTGCCTGCTGGCTCACATTGATCAAAACAAGATTAGTATCACTTTCCACTGTCTCCTCAATTCATAGATGTGTCAGTAGAAGCAGGAATATTGGTTCTCGAGTAGAGACTCTCTCCCCTATCCCAGATTCTTAGGGAAACTGAAACAGGGAATCGATAAAGATATGTTGCAATAAGGAGCCTTGTTGTTTTATTTTATGGTAACTTGTTGATTCCTGGTTTCTGATGGGGGGTGTGTGTGTGAATTTGGTCTGCCTTTCAAAATTCTTGTAAAAAAGTAATGTATTTTCTGGTTGGGGTTTTTTTGTTGGGGGGTGGTGGAGTGGTTGTTTTTTAATTAAAAAAACCTTAGCAACTGAGAAAGAAATCAGCTTTCAGAGTTTGCCCACTGAGGGTTCTGGTTATGGAACCATTTTGCTATTAAAGATGTAGATTGTTAAAGAACAAAGGCAAAATCATCTGTTCCAGCTTCCATGATGGCATGGAGATTATTCTGTATCTCTCCCCCCCCCCATAATTTGCAGCATTTTTTTTCCTTGACTGTGCTAACTTTCTTAATGTTCAATTAAGGTATTTTAATTTCCAAGTAAAATCCCTTTAGGAGAAGAATTTTAATAAGCTTGTTCTCTGTTTCATTCCCAGCCCCTCACTGCATAGGTATTTGCTTCAGCCATATGTTTCTGATACTGTACATTTCAATAGTTTCCTGGATTATGCACTGCATTTTTTCCATTTATGAAAACCTTTCCAGCTCTGAAATATAGTTACCAGGAAAATACTCCTTTCACTGCATAGAAGGAAAAACCATCTTGAGTTAGCTGAGACCTGGGGATAGATGCAGAAGGAAACTTAACAGTATCTGTCATTTTGATTTACTGCAGAAGTCAACAGTTCTCTGACAGGAATCAAATGTGACTGGGTAATGTAGAGTAAATGGAGACTGTGACGATTGATTTCACAGTGAAGATAAATTCTCATGAAATGAACATAATTGTGTGTTTATGAAAAGGCTATGTTGTGAAATAATTAAATTATTTTCCTGTTACTTTCTAATTAAACCTAAAAAAAAAAAAAGTGAGAGGAAAAAGGAAAGCTCTTGACCTGAAACAGATACAGCATTGGTTAAAGAATAGGAGGTTAGGTTTGTTTTTCAGCAAAAATAATTAATATGTTTAAAGTTTTTGAGTAGTCTATCTACTTAATTTATAGACACTATGGAAGACCTTTGCAGATGGATTCCTCTAGTTTACTTACCTTAGAAGTGCTAGATACAAAACCAAAGTAAAGTAGAGTGAGTGCCCTGTGATTCCTGGGTAATTTTTGGCCATGTCCATCTACATGAGTCTGCCTTTAAGCAGCTGAAGTTGAGCTGTGGGTTCAAGCAATGTGTGTCTAAACTTAAAGCTGTCAAGAGAGTGCTATTTTTTGTTAACCATCTTTTCTCCTACACAAAAAACTGCTGGCAAGTTTTTTTTTTTAGACTGGAAAAGAGATCAAACACATTAAAAGTGTTTGAAAATAATTAAACTATAGGAAAAAAAAGAAAGTTTGCATTACTGCTGTAGAACATAATGTGAAGCTGTGTAGGTGTAGCCACTGATGGACTTTCTTAGGCAGCGCTAAAAATGGAGGAGGAAGGATTTTCTCAGTGTTTCTACTCACAGTCAGCACATTAACCTGTGATGTCCTCATTGATGAGTGTATAAGACTCTTGTGCGGAGTTCAAGAACGAACAAAACACATTCTGCCCATTCCAGAAAGTTTACTTTCCTTATAGGATTTCATTCCAAATGCTTTGTCTATTTCCCATGTATTTCCTGTAAAAATTATTCAGCAATTGCTACTTTTTTCTTACCCAAGTGCTGTAACCCAGGACAGGAACTCTGGTCTTAAATGTGCCTCCCTTTAAGATCTGTGCAACAGTTCCATCTCTCCCTAATTAAGAAGGACAAGCAGTCATTTATTCTCATGATCTTGCCCTGCTGACTACAGGATCCACATGGCACTATTTTTCTAGATTCTCGGTTTCTCTAAAGTAATCTCTTGTTGGTGCAGTAGAGTAGTTGCACTTTTATGCTGATTTATTTGTTAATAAATTGTATTACTGTATTACAACTCTATCTAAATACTACTTCCCTTTTCAGTAAAGCAAAGATGATGAGTAAAAGAAAGCAAAACTGTCTTCATTTGCTGCAAGCAGAGAAAAAGCTTCCTTTCCACCTCTTCTCCAGCTCTGGAGAGATGAATTCTTTCTCTTTTATGGGAGAAGATATTCTACTAGGTAAAGATTTTTGTGGTTATAAATGGTAGTTGGCTGAAGAGTTTGTCAGTTGGTGAATTTTCAAGCCTTTCCTACCAATACTGGGAGTAGCAACCCTACAGTGAGGAAGAGTCACCTGGTGGAGAGTCCCTGATCTTTCTCTGTTCCTCTTCAGACTCATTCCTTCCCTTAGAGCCAAAGAAGTGGAACTGGTGTGTGAAATTCACCCTTCCTTGCAGAGGAAGATCCCCCTGGCTCTTCCTATTTTTCACTTTCCCACCCTGCCAGGATTCAGATGAAACGAGTAACGGTGTTGCTTTCTTTGCCTCTGTGGTAGGAGGGTGTGAGGAGCAGATGCAAAGCACGGAGCTGTTCCTTTCTGCCCTCACAAGAGTAGGTTCCTGAGAGCTAAATGCCCCTCACTAATCATAAAGCAGTGGGAAAAAACCTACCACCCCTGCTCAAGAGCTGACTGTCTGGGACAGGCTCGGTGTAGAAACAAATCCTTAATGTGACAAACAGATGAATATCCAGAGGAGAGTGATCAAAAGGCAGTTCTGAGGGCACACAATAGGACTGAAAATAGAACTGCCAGATGATGAGTTTTAGCTACTGACTCCTGAGTACACTCTGTCAGGAATCATATTGCACAAGAAACTGTATTGTCTAATAGGACCCAGGAAAGTACATTGTGTTTGCTAAGAGAAAGGGAGGACTATATTTTGGGTGCATGTTGTTGGCTGAGTGTTGCTCTAGAAGAGGATGGAGCAGAAATTGTCTCTGGAACTCCAAATGCACTAAAGCTTTAAATCCTGGATTTCTTGTTATGGACAGCAACTGGTTAACTGCTATTCATATATGAGGGAAATTGGGCAAGAGCCAAAATAAAGGCAACTAGTGAAAGGAGACCGGGTCAGAGGAGGTGTTGGATAGAAGCCAGGCTAAAGGATAAAGCCTAAAATGAGATGTATGTTTAGTTACTGTTTTTGAATTACTCAGAAAGCTAAGCCCCAGGAAGAGTGGGACTGTAAGCTATTCAGAGCCCTCTCTGTTCGAAATGGAAGAAAGAGAATCTGTTTAATTAAAAAGCCCCACAAACTTAATCCAGCAAAAAAGCTGCTAACATTTCTAAACAAAGTTCTAAGATGCTGGAGAGTACAATATTTAAGAACAGGAAAAATATACAAACCCAAGGAATAGCTAGCCTTTATCCCCTCAAGTCCATTCCATTAAAAAAAGAAAAAAAAAAAAAGGAAAAAAAAAAAAGAAAAAGGTTGGGTCGTTTTTTTCTGGAATATTTCTTTTTTCTTTTTGCCATTATTGACAAGTGTTCTTTGCATGACAAATAAAGGATTGTGTGGTGGATAGGTAGTGCAGGTATTGAGGTTTAAAACTGGTATTACTGAGCAAAAAGGGGTTCTTGGAGAAAGGAAGATGCGGTGCCAAACCCATACCTTAAATACAGAAGTTACACTGTACTTGAAGAAAATTCCCTAAGCGATTGTGTGGGATCTGAAACGGAAGTGGTGCCTTCCAGACACGCGGGTGTTGTAAGCGTGGGCTAAGCCGTGGATGGTGAATCTGACCCAGCACAGCTTCACCTTCCCTGCCAACAGTGACCCAGCAAGGACTGCGTCCCACTGCCCCATCCAGCTAAGGGCAGCACTGGAGCAGGAGCTGAGCTCCCTCCATGTGTGAGGAGGGACTGACAGCTGTGGGCAGCTTTTGTGTCTGTGTGGCCCCAAGGCAGCTTCCCAAGCAGGCTTCCATTCCTCGCCACGAAAGGCATCAAACCTTCTTCTCCAGGGAGTTATGGAATATTTTAGTGTCAGTCACTGTTACTACTGCGGATTTTGGCCTATGTGATGTTAGTTTTGGCTGCATTTCTGTTCTGGGTTACATATAGGACTTGAGATACTTCAATTGCCAAGGCTTGTCTATGTACTGATCAGCATATCTTCTGTTCATTTTCACTTTAAAATTGTGTGGGTTTGTGTGTGTTTTGGGTGCATGAACTTGAAAATATCCTTATACTTTTGGGAGAGCACTCACATGAGTTAGGTGGCAAAATCCTTAAATGTTAATTTCATGGCATTGTCTCAGAGATTGTCTCATTGGCTCTTTGGGATATTACGAAAAAAGATCTTCAGAGACACATGTAATTAATTTTAATTAGCATTCACACTGGAGTGATCTGAAATGGTACGCCTTGATAGAAAATGTTAGTCATTGCTGTTAACTCAGAGCAGATGGCCATTTTTGTTTCTTCAAAGTATATGATTTGCAGAGCTTCTGGTAGATCTTTTCTATTTGAAAAATAGTGCATATATTCAAACCAGCCATTGTGAAATTATAGGTGTCTAAAATGGTAGACTAAGGTTGAATAAGCAGAGTGTGCAAAGTGGAGTTGCAGATTGAATAAGTAGAGAACATACAGTTTCATCTAAGGTTATCTTTGCTGATAGTTGGAGTATCTGAATTCTGTTATTTCCTCCCTTTTTCATTTGAGGTGGCTATTTATGAAACCCGTATTCTGTATTATTTCAATTTCAATCAAATAAAAAAATACCTAAAAATATTTTTATGTGTTTTTCATGGAATAAAATTGGGCCAATTTGCATTTGATTCTAGATTTCTGATGTTGATTTCATATATGCTTCCATCCTAATAAAAAGATCGGATGCTCACAAAAGAATCAGTTGAGATAAGCACAGCTTTTTGTAATCTCTGTAAAGGAATATATTCCTTTATCTTTTAGTCTGTGAGTAGCTTCACTTGTGTCAGTGCAACTGCTGAAGTTAAATGTGGGTTTGTGTTCTTTGGAGGATTAAAGTAGTTTATAGGCCCAATTCTAAAAAAATTCACCAGTATCTTTGCTGTGTAATGGCTATTCTGTCTCCTCCCATATTAGCAAGAATAAATACATTTTTCAGTTAATCTTGGTTTGTATTTTCTCTCTATAAAAGGAAATTTAATGCACACACACTACATCTCTGTCTATTGAAATGTTGCAGATCCAATGCAATCTAAAAGCTGTCTATGCATATGGTTAATATGTGGATATGAATTAATATCCACACGTGTCAACTGGGTTTGTAATGTGCCTGCAGTGGTTGCCCTTAAAATCTTTGCAGGTTTGTTGGAGATAACTGTTTAACCTTATCTTAGTAGTAAGAAATTACAAGAGATACAGTCCATCTTGATGTCTAGCAGTGGTGTGTGCTCAGAGAGCAGCAGTTCTGATGTGCAACCACTGTAGAGGGAAACCCACTGGAATTGCCTCCACTGTGGCAACTAGAAAGTTCTCTCTTTGTGATTTTCAGTTGTGTATCATTCACTTATTGGTCTGGAAAAATGCAATATTATGTTGGTTTCCAGTAGTGCCACTATAGATATATTTTCATGTATTATGCATGATATTAAATTACAATGGTGAGGCTCTACGGGAGGAGGCAGAGTAGGTTGATGTGGTGTATTCATATAACTTTGCACAGTTTTCCCATTTCTGTGTTCACGTTTAAAAAATGTTAAATATTCATGGGAAATATCACACAGAAATAATACTTCTAGGCATGTTCCCATTTATTGTATCTGTTTTGTTTCTGAAGTCCCTTAGGTTATAAATATCAATAAGATTTGTATTGTTGAGAGCTCATCCTTTTGGTTTCTGGTATCCTGTGTTCTATCATTCTCTTTGATGTATAACATCCCATTTAGCTGCTATAGAGATGACAATGAGAACATGACTTCACAGTATTCCATATGGAGTAGGTAGGTGAGGACTGAGTAGTAACTGTTTCTGTGCTGATATCTTCAGCAATTTTAAGAAGTGGGAGAGAGAAGAAAACAGAGAATCTGAATTGTTTTCAAGAACGTTTTTACAGCTTTCCATGAGATGCCAGTGGATTCCTAATGAATAAAACATGTTAATGTGTTTTTGTAAGATTCCACTGGTAACAGAAAAAGGACACACTTTTTTCAAAAGTTACTTTGGCTTTTTTTTTTTTCATTTGAAAAGTTCCTGTGCCTATCAGCCTTTCTGGAAGAAAGAATGGCAGAGGAAGTCTAGTAGCAAGGAACCTACTAAGAGAGGCAAGCATCCCTTACTGTAAGATTCCTATGAGTTCTGGCTCAGGGCGTGCACCCCTCGGTTCCTCTCATGTGCTGAAAGTCGTGCCTGTGGCAGTGGAGTAGAATTAGCTCCACTAAAGTGGTGGAGCTCTCAGATACTACAGGGAGAAGGGCCTTAGACAGCTGGAGGCATCAGCTGCTTGGCCATGAGGTGTCTCTAGACCTAGGAAAAGTCTTGATACAGAGGCAGGAATGCAGGACTGTCAGCTCCTCGTGTACCAAGCGGTTGCCTAAAATCCCTGCTCGTACAGCTACGCTTGTTGTAGCAAGTCATGAAATGCCAAAAAGTATAACATATGACATGACAGTCCTGAAACAATGTTTTTACAAGCTGGTGTCATGTTGTTTTGCTCTTGCAGATAAGTGTTTTTGGAACTTCCCTATCACTATGTTTTACAGCCTTTATTTGCTCTATTGTTATTTTTAGTCATCTTTTCTGAGAGTACCATTTCACCATTTCAGCTTCCTATTTTTTCAAAGTTATAGCTGCTTCATTAACTTAGCCAAAAAGCTTATCTCAGTACAAGCTTCTAACAATAAATTAAAGCATTTTCTTTTCTGGCAATTTCATTATACTTCTATCTTTTTATTTTTATTTTTTTAATTGAGTTCTTTGTATTGTTCAGTAAATGTTGACTCAGAGTTTCACAATATTGCAAATTGAATAAAATTTGGGTGTTTTGTCATCAGTTTAAGGTAATGACATCTGAGGAGGTCATCCAGGCTATTACTTGCCTTAAGGTAGGATTAGTACTTTCGGAGTCAGGGAAGAAAAAGGACTAATTTTAAATTTCTTAATCAATAAAAAAAAATCCATAGAACTTTCAATCGTTCATACAGTCAGTGGTTTTGCCTAAACTGTGAGATCTGACCCTTTAATGTCACTTTGTGACCTTGTGGGCTGTTTTCTCTGGGAAGGAAGTGCGGGTATTCTCCTCTGACCAGCACTGAAACCTGCTCCAGTGACATCTCCAGTCCGGATTCTTGAAGGCAGTAGTGCAAGCGTGGTGCTGACTGCTCAGATTTAGCCATTGAAATTGGTGAGAATTACATCACCAACATATGGAAATCTGAGTATGTCCTTTATTGTTTTGCAGTTTTGAATGCAATTTATAAGCCTGCTAAAAATACCTGATGGTCTCTCTCTTCAGAGGTGGGTGTGCTCTGGCTGCCGTACTGTGGTTTCATGGCTGATAATTTAATGATTAGGTGTCATGGCTGGTTCTTGCTCAGATTCAATTACACTTTTTTTACCTGTTTCCTGAAACTCCCTCTAAAAAGCAAGGCTACAAGCTGCCTGGTGACATTGTTGGTAAGGGAGAAGCACTTCTGTGAGTGGGAATTACATCAACTCGGTTGTGTTCCAGCAGCGTGACAGTGAAATCCCACCAGTCCCCAAATGCTAAAGAAATTTGTCTAGGCAGTGACAATAATAGCTTTATTTCCTGGTTCTATGCGTATTCAGTTTCTTTGCCCCTCAAAATATGTGGCAAAAATGACCTCTGTAGTTGCATCCCCTTGTCATTGCTGTCTTTGAGAGTGATCTCCACCTACCCGCTCCTCCATAGTTTGCTAAGGGAAGAAAACAGTCTGGTTTTAATGGAAGGTTGACTCTTGTGCAACTTTTAAGATCCAGCAAATTGTGCTTTCCTAACCTTTGTCAGCTAAGCTTGTAGCCTTTCCTAAAAAGACTGTTGGCTGACAAATTTATGGTGATCAGGTCTGTGTATAGAATTTGAATTCAGAATCTAATGGCTAAACCGTAAGGGGAAAATTTGTTCTGTTTATTGGAGAATTTTCAAGTACCACCTTGCTATATACGTATTTTTCCTCTTTTCTCTTTTCTTCCATTAAGTGATTCCTTGTATTTGTCTCATTATCTGAATTACCTGCAAGAGGTATTATTTAAATGTGTCCCAATTTTCTTACTATGATGACAGACATCAGAGGTTTGTTTTGTTTGTTTAAAATATCTGATTATCATTACTTTTTTTTCCTCTCTTTTACTAATGATGTCCAAAAGCGTAAAAGGGCACATAATGCACTCAAAGGACTTAACATGGGAACAAGTTGTATCAGTAATTATTTTGGTATTTATTGGTTACAGCAACAATCTGTCACAAGCTGTGCAGTTATTTTGGCATGTCTAATGTGTTTGTCCTTTGCATCACAACAGCCTTTTTTCCCTAAAAATGCTCTGCTTTGGCAAAAGCAGGAAAATTGATTTTAAGTAGTTTCATGGTGCTTTTAGATGATTATTATTTCCAGAGCTGTGCTGTAGTGTTCTAAGATATTTTTAAGTACTCCATGTAATTATTAAACAAGCACCTGTCTCATAAACTCTGCTGTCCAAAACAATTACCAAGTAATTTCTGATCCCAAAGGATTTTTAATTTAAAATGCTGTGTGCATGATACAGAGTAGTAAAATGCTAGTTTTACAATGTGGTGCTCTTTGTTCTAGGAATGTTTACAAGGATTACCGTTTCCTTGAGCTAGCCTGTGACTCCCAAGAGGAGGTGGATAGCTGGAAGGCATCTCTGCTACGAGCCGGTGTCTATCCTGATAAATCCTCAGTAAGTTAAACAGCTCACTAGTTTGCCAGTAGCTGCTCTGTTTGAGTCAGAAAACACAATTGTATCATCTGGGAAAACACTGTGCCTGCAGATATCTCAAGAAAGGGCAGCCTTTTCATTGTACTGGTCTGTGGCAGTTGCGAAATATTCATAATGAAATATTTTAAGATCAATTTGTGCGTCAAACCTCAATGTAAGAGAAAAAAAGCAACCACAAACCAAACCTTCCAACATGTTTTTCATTGGATCTGTGTAGTAAAAGCATTGAGCAATTTGGGGTTTCCTGAGCTTCATTGTTTCTATTAATGTTTTCTAGAGGTAAAGATGTGCTTTGAAGAGTTTATTCCCCCAAGCTCTGTATTACAGAACTGACAGAAGCATTCCAGGCAATCATGTATATTTATTTTACTGATTCACTGCATGTTTTTTGTGTATGAAACACATGCTAAACCTTTCCAAGGGCTGTTTTACTCAGCTAATCATCATGTGAAGCAAATTGAACAGGATACAGTAAAAAAGCCTCTATTAGTTCACCAGAAGTGACAGAAAGTTGGGAAATGGAACATGTCCAGCTACCATTTCATATTTTTTGGACCTAGATTTCTTGATGCTTTACATCAAGTGAAGGTTTGAGGAGATGTGTCCAGAGGGAAGGCTGACTAACAGGAAAATCCTGTTGTTGGAGCTTTTGGAGTTTCTCTATTGCGCAGTTCACCTTTCTGCTGTCAGGCTGCTGCTCTGCTGGATTCCTTCAGTGGAAGATTTTGGAGAAACGATGCTTTGATTCTGATGGAATTTGTCCTTCTCTCTGGTTGTTTTCCATGGTCCCTTGTGTTCAAGGGTCTTCTGCTGTCTTCTCTGTTCATCTTTCTCTTCCTCATATTTCCTTTATACTTGTGATGCCTGCATGGCTTCCAGTACAATTCTGTCTGCATCTCCTCCTACTATTTAAGCAAACAAGCCTCAGCTTCCTCTCTTCATACCAGGTTTCATGGGTACCATTAGAAGATAAATAAGAAATCCTTGAACTGCTGGATTTTCCAATTATTATAGAAATAAACAGTGATTATGATGATGATGATAGATTTTTTTTTTAAAGGAGTAGTGAAAATACTCATTTAGCAGGAGACCTACCAGGTATCTGAGACCTTTAAAAAAATTTTTAAAAATTGCTGACTTTTAAGTATGTTTCCTGTTCCAGTAGATTTGTTCCTACCTAAGATTGTCAGAAGTAATTTTTCAAAGATTGGTTGTGAGAAGTTACTTAATTAATTACTAGGAACAAATTACTGTATTGTTTTGGGTTTTTCTTACTCAAGTTTTAATGATGACATCAAAAAGCCTGTTGCTGCCTCTGGTTTAATCATGTATTCTGTGATGGTTGTATCGTAATTCATATATTTGTTACTTTATCCTTAAATAAGACAGACTAGTTGTATTTCTAAACTTCTCTTCTGTCTTCCTGTCTCTCCCTTTCCCCTAAAAATACTTGGTATTCAAAATATGTTTACAAAGAATTCTTGGTTTTGTTTAAAGTTGGTCTGTCAAAGGAGTCTTAGATGCAAGATGAGAGACTTCCTTGAAAGACAGAAGTAGAAAGAAGCCAAAATAAAGTTCTCCTTTGAGCTGGAATTATCTTTACATTATAAAAAGAGTGAATATTATTGTTCCAAACCCCTGTAGTTTGAAATTCACTCAGTAGTCTATCAGGCTGTTCAGGAGAGATGCTCAGTGCTACTCTAGTCTTCCAGAGCTTTATTCCTACAGGATTAGAGGTCCAAATGTGGACTGTGAGTCTGCTGTTACGGTTTTGAATTTTGCAAAGCAGAATCTAAAAGGCCACAGGTACCTTAGAAGCTCCAGTGGAACCTAAATAAAAATGAACAGCGTTTCATTCAAGTCCTATGCATGCTCCTCAGTTTCACACCTTCCTCTGACAATACAAAAAAGGTTTAAAGACAACCCTCAGTCTTTTATTCGCCTTCGAAGATTTGGAGGCTGTGTTTTTAAGTATGAGAGACTGCCAGGAATTGGCAGCAACTTTTTACTCCCGTGCTTCCCCACAGCTTTGTGATCCCAGAGGTAAAAAAGCAAAGAGGTGCCCAAGCCCCTTCCCAGACCGACCTTCTCGCTCGCTCTTGTGTGTGAGGCACGGCTGGGAACTTCTGAGTATCCGAGGCTTTGGCACCAGCAGTAGAAAAATTGCTGCTTAGAAATGAAAAATAGATGGGTATTGCTGTGGAGCTGGAGCACTGCAGCGTGGGCTGGCCTGCTCCCTGGAGCTGCCGGAGCGTGTGCGCAGCCGGGAACGGGAAAGTGGAGCTGGATGCTTTCATTGGCAGCTCTGCTGCTCGTCCGCAAGGACCTGGTGTAAAACCCACAGCCATTGCCCCTAGCTGGGTTCCTTCTGCAGTGGCAAGAAAAGTAGGAATTTGTCACTGAATTAGAGAGATGTGTTCTAAATTCTCACCAAGGGTGAATCTGCCAACTAAGAATATTCATTTTTCTGCTGTTTTTTGTTGGTTGTTTTTTTTTTAGCAGTGCTGCATTGATTGCAGTGGTAATGGGGCTCAGTACTTGCTGCCACTAATACGGTGTCTCAGCTGCTAGTTAAATCCCATAAGCTAAGTCCAGGCTTGCAGATGTATAATTTCTATTTTTACCTAAACAAATCTCATTAATATATTAAAGGACATATATCACCCCTTTGCTCCTTTTTGTTGCTTAATTTTGCTTGCCTTTCTTGGCCTGTGCACACGGTGATGCACACTCATGTTCATATATTCACTTTGTTGCTGACTATCTCTGATCACCCCTTAGTGTTGCTCCATGAGCCCCTGAATTCTTTTGCAGTTTGCCAAGTCACCTCTCCTTGCCACAGTCAATTTACTTTTGTCAGGACGTGGGCTTTGACAGCCACCCGGATAGCAATGAATCAGTGTTTTTATTTTTCCAACCCATATGCAAGTCAGCTTTCTTGATATAAATCACACTGTGGCCAATTCACTTTGAAACAGGATATCCATTTACCAGCTGACTTTACTGCAGGCTTTCTGGACTGATGCATCCAAAACCCTCCTTTTTTTTTTTTTTTTTTTTTTTTTCAAATGACTACAACTTTGTGACTAACCTTTCCAGACTCTATTTCTCAACTGTAGGCTGGTGTTTATTTTGGCTGGCTTCCCACTGTAAAATATACACTGTTCATGCCAGCTCATGGCAAAACTCACAATTAAACTAAAATAATAGCACAGATGTTTGTCGTAACTTGCTCCGCACACTCTACCTTGCTAGCACTGTCCATTCCTCCTTCCCCCCCTCCCACAATGCCATCTCCTCCTTATTTTTCTTACTAATCTAAAAATTCAATATTTGCGTTTTAAAAAGCTTTGGATCATGAAACTTTCCATTCATTGGCAAGTTGTAGGGAGTGGCTTTCATGCAGGGCTCAGCAGACATGTTTAGTGGGTTGCTTTGCGTACTGGAAGCTCAGTATTACCAACACACGAAAATCCCTCTGGCTTCCATCCCATCCCTAGATCACTTCAGGCCTCGTTTTCTTCTTTCTCATAGTAGTGTCCACTGACTTCCCAGGCGCTGTTCTGACTGACACTGAAGGAAGCAAAAGTGGGATCAGAATGTTTGTGTGGAGAGGAAAACATTTTGAATGTTTTGAATCCCTTGCAAATGTCCTGTGTTCCCCTGGAAGCTCTCTAACTACAGGATTCAGTGAATGTTCCCTGAGTCAGTTCCTCATTTGGTTTGAGCCAATTCCAGAACTGGACAAGTTAGGCTGAATGCATGTAAAATAAATGTATCTAATATTTCTTTTTTTCCCCCTCTTTCCTCCTTGCTGCATCCTGCAAAGGGGAGCAACAAAGTAAGTTGTTTGTCCTTTTACAAACTACTTCTCTATCCTGTCACAAGGGTTTTGGCATGAAAATTGGTTTGTCTTGTGGTTCACACAGCTATTACCTGCATGCTCTTAACAGCAAACTGCTATGAAAAATGGGAGTGCAAAAGTGTCTTCTACAAAAACTATTACGGGCTCTTTGTTTTAATTTTGGGGAAGGAAAAGTATTAAGTGTTGCTGAGTGTTGCTTTTTAAGGGGGTTCAGTAAGAATGATACTATAAAAGTGTTGGGCCCAAAGATTATGAAGGTATAGTAATAAAGACCTTCTGAGGAAAGGTTACTACAGTCTGGTGAAACTCATTACAGCTGGGTTTTTTGACCATACATCAAAGCTTGTATTAATGGGCAGTTATAAAAACCCAGCACTAAAGTCTTAAATAACAGATTTGCTGGTGTTGTTGGCTAAGCTGAACTAGATCAGTGTACTGGCTTTGAAGGTGCCTTAAAATGGATGGAGGAGGGTGGGGTCAACATTTGACTTGGCTTCTAGACCCTTGATGTGTTCCAGCTGGACAGCAGCAGAAGGGTGTGGGGTGTGGAGAGGGAGAACTGAAATATGCATGGCAGGGTTTTTTTTGAAAGTAAGCAGCACATAAAAAGACAGTTTTGCTGATGTTGATCTGATAAACGAATAATACTGCGGTTCCCAGGATTTTTTTAAGCCATTTTTACTGAGTTTAAGAATGGAAATTGCACATCTCACACTTTGGAATAAGATGCAGAGAGAGTTTGTCAGACCTCGGAAAGGAGTTATACAGCTTTTGTGCCTTTTTTCCCCCCCTCTTTCCTCTTTTGGTATACTAACCCATAGGAAGATGAATCTGGAGCATCAAAAGATGCTTCACAGCGAATGTTAAAAGTAGCCTTTGAAATATTGCCTATAGCATCTCAGTGTGAGCTGTTTGGGTATTTGGGAAAGACCCAGGTGGGTTTAAAATGTTCTAAAGGTTGGTAATTTCTGTCTGCTTTTAATTTTTGTATTTTTAACCAGTTTTTGACGATGTCTGTCTCCACAGTGGCTGGGCTCAGAAGCACCAAAAATCTTCTGTTTTGTTGGCCTGCCTGGGAAAAGGAGCTCTTAGTGTTGGATGGGGAGGGGTTAAGAGAATTGGTGTATTGATGGCACAGATAGAGGGACTTCACATAGGAGGCGGTGTGAAATGTAAATGTTAACTGTGTACACTAAAACGTCAAGGCAGTGTTTATAATGTTTCTTTACGACATGCTGACTTAAGGCTTTGCTGCTGCAGTGGATGCTGGTCTGATCTCAGAGGAGGGAGGTTGGACTGTAGATGCTCTGTCAAGGGAAATGGGGATGGATGGGATGCTGGAGAGCTCTTGGGGCTGGCAGAGCTCTTGAGTCTGGAGGCTGGGAGTTGTATGGACCAACTCTGTTCTCCAGAGCCCTGAGCTATGGGGCACCCCTGGGAGGTCAGGATCTGTTGCATCTGACAGAATTAGCTGCTGGCAAAAGACAGGATACCTGTAAGCAGGTATAGGACAAACCTGTGAGATGTGAGGATTGGAGAGCTCTTGGCTCTTCTTTCACTCTGAGGAAGGGCATTTCTTGCTGTAGGTTCAGAGAGATTCTCCCTCTGGCCCAGGCTGTCAGCCAGAAGGTAACTCCAAAAGAAATCTCCTGGAAACCATCCTGATCCTTCTGTTTGACCCAGTTCCTTCCTTGTAAGGATTCTTGTATCTTCATCTGTGCATCCCCCCACCCTCCCCTTCTCTTTCACAGAGGCCATTCATACTGGAGTCTGGAGGTTTCATATCCCAGTTAGAAAGATTGAACTAACCTGCAGCTGCCTGTGGAGGCTCAAATCCCACAGTCTTCTTCTGCACTGGTGGCATGGAAAATGACATGGGTAAACCTGAGAGGTGGCCAGACAGTTTTTGAGAATGGGTCAGGAGAAGAGAGGAATGGCTGACTGAGGTTGATGATGGTTTCTCACAGCTTCTTATGCAACTTTATGCTACAAAGCTGCATAATCCTTCCAGATTGTCCTGGTACAGATTTCCTGGGTTGCTACCAGAGCTGTAACCCTCCTCCTAGTGCTGCCCAGTGGGGCATTCATACTGTGCATCCTGTCCTATGTACAGATGTCAAGATCCTGTACTCACTCATCTATTCAGACTGTGGCTGCTTTTATACTTCTGCCTTTAGCTTTGCACTCTTGGATTTACAAAAGTAAAAATAAACATTGGAGTAATGAATCCCTAAGAAAAAAGGGAGGAAGGGAAGTGAAGAGGGTTTATAATCATCAGCAGACTAATAATAATTTTTATTTTTACATTTTATTGTTGCACAATCATTACTGTGAGATTTCTCACATGGTTAAAGATAAATATATCTTCAAAAGCTTTGTTGGATAAAATCTGTAAAGGGTCATGTCGAATGAGGTAATGGAGACCTACCTCATTCAGCAAGCACATGTTGGCAAGCCACATCTCACTAATATTAACACTGAACTCCACAGCTTTGTGCAGGGGAAGAGGGAAGAATTGTCCAGAGTTATTGTCCAGGGCGTTGTAGCTTCAGTCCAGGTACTGGAGACAGAGGAGCTGAGAGCTTCTGACTGTCTTAAGACACCACTGTGGATTTGCTGCTTCCCCTGTGCATCTTCTTCACCCTCATTTATCAAAAAAATTCATGAATCCCTTCAAAACAGCCCTCTAAATGCTGCTGTTTGAAAACAACATCTCAACTGTACCATTCTCATGAAATCTATCTTCAGTGAGCTTCTAACCTTGTTAGGTTAAAAGATTAGGTGGATGCTGTGTCTTTAGGAAATTTTGATTCCAGATTTCTTGGCACTCAAGCAATAAAACAGCAGCAACAAAAAAAAAAAAAATCAAAACCCCAAAATGGCACTTTTTAATATAAAAGGTTACCTTTCTTTTGGCATCATTAAGTCCTGAGTTAGCGAATCATTTCTACTTGATTTGAAGGATCAAACACTTAAATGCTGAGCTCAAACTTGAGGAACTTCAACTTGGAAAATGAAAATCTCTTTAAATTATTTTTTACGGATAAAGTCACTATGAATTTCTTACCTTCTAATTAATTTGCATTGCTGTGCTTGCTGATACCCTTTGCATAATGTGCACAACTGAAGTACATAAGTCCTATATTCACATCTCAGAGGAGTTGTCACAGTGCAGACAATGCTGCACATTAAAATGTTCACTGAATATAAAGTCAGTGTAATTTAGTCTGAATTTTCTCATAGGAAAAACAGAGTCCCCTTTGGAAAGAGAAGGAAAATACTCTTCCTGTCAGGTCAGTTTGCCTGTTATTCCTTAAAATACGTCTTGGTGACATATTAATTGGTTAGATTGAAGCCATTCTCTTTCTCTCTTTTTTTCTTTAGGGGAGTTAGTTTTACTAAACCCAGATTCCAGATCAGCTACTTCATTAAGGAGTCCAGATGTCCTACTGTCTCTTGAGACAGTCCTGGAAAATGGGAGCGTGGTGAAGTCAGGATACTCCTATTCTACCTATATATGTGACAACATTGCTCTCAGTTCATGTATATCATGCTTGGCTATTGCCATGTAAATGCAGGTGTAGTGCCAGAAGCCATCAGTATTGGAATAAAGCTCTGATGCTTTCTTTTCCAAATTCAGCCATGTTTCTGAAGGGGCTTCAATTATCTCCCAGACATAAACTCTGACTCAGCCAGTTACTGGCTGTGATGATGCTTTGCCAGTGCCCCAGCCAGACTCAAACTGGAAGTGAGTGGTTCTGCTCTAGGATTGCTCAAGTCTGTGTTCGGGAGAAGTTCCTAAACTAGAAAAAATAAAGACTTGTTTGGGTTTGTTGAAAAGCAAACTGCTGATATGTCAGAGGGCAAAGCAGTGTAGACAGAAGTGTAAACTCTGCATTTACTGGGTTTACTTTTTTTAACTAGTGTATTTTAGAAAAGGAAGGTATTGAAGTCTAGGAAAAGAAGAATCCACTTCAGTTATGACTAAAATTGGTTTCAGGCCAACTAGGTTTAAAAATAACTTTTAAATGAAGTGTTAATTTTTTTTTTTCAAGTGGGAAAAATGCCATAATTTTATAGACAGTGTTTCAGTCATTGCTTCGAACAGATGAGTTGGATTTTACAAGGCAGTCACGGTGTAAAGGAGCAGCCCAAGGGGCTGAGCGTGCATGCGCACACATGCTGGGTCAACAGCAGTCCAAAACACAGGGAGGAAAGGAAATGGCAGACTGTTTTTCAGTCCCTTCCTCGCTGCCCCACTGTTTCAAGGATGTGAAAACATGTTTCACATAAAAACTATCTTCTTGTTCTCCTAAATATTTACTAGTTCAAACAAAAACTAGACAAAAACTTTGTTCCCCAAGTGTTCCTCGAGAAACAGAGCAGCCCTGGTTCACGTTCTTGTCAGAGTAAAATAACTGCTGGCACAAGAGAGTTAAAAACGTATAGGGAAAAAGAGGATTCATAGGATTGCATCAGTTACCCTGACTGTAACAAGATGCAGGCTGACAGATAGAATGATTTCAAAACCTGTCCTGGCGAAGCTGGTAACTGCTGATCGGGGTTGGAGGTTCAAGAGCTGTCACAGGGTTTTACGTTTCTGCTCTTAAATGGGGCTGCTGACATTAAGCAAACTCCAGGAAATTTAGAAATGAGCAAACATTTTTTTATTTCTGTTATGTATTCACGGTGGGCTCTTTACTGTGCTTTTGGCAAGGCATCTGCATATTGAAAATATTTTTAAATTCTTCATTCTTTATGGTGCAGCTACTTTTTGCACTACTTCCACTCTGATGAGGGATTTTGTTGAAGCTCTGCAGGAATGTGAAAGCTCTCTGGTCGTGAAGTTTCAGATCATGGAGTTTGAGTATCAGCCCCATTCTGGACATTGTGAGATTTGCCCTGGGGAAGGTACAGTGAAGGTGTCCCACCTGTAAGGATGCTTTCCCAGACCCGGTCAATGAGCACTGAGAGTTGGCTGGCGGAGAGGAAGGTGCTTCTGGGCTGTGCTGTACAAATCTCTGCCAGAAAGGTCCTTTGGACTCCAAAGAGCTGGAGTCCCTGTGTCTCCAGGTCTTGGAATAGTTACAGCTGGAAAGGTCTGGTTGCCCCTTTAGCATAACAGAATAGGGTCACCCACGAGAGAGACTGAACAGTAGGGGAAACACACAAGTATCACAAGCCTTTGGGACAATCCTAAAATATCTTCCTTGTCTTCCAAGTCAGTAATTGCACAAAAGCCTACTGCTGAATAATAATTAGGAGTAAATAAATATTCAAAACATATTTTTGCTGCCAAAAATGTCACCAGGCTCACCATTCCATAGCATTTACAGTGTAACAGGAAATGTAGTCATTGGACATGAGGGTGGAGAGCAGCTGGTGAACAGCCAGATACTCCTTTTTCTCATTTAGAAGAGAAAATGAGATGATGGGGAGAAACTGAGAGTTGTTTTTCCTGACTCCATTTTGGACTAAAATGAAGATATGCGATGTCTGGTCTGACACATAACTCATCTTGGATTTCTTTAACTTTTCCTACCTATCTTGTTTTGTGGAGATAGGTTTATAACTACTTTCCATGTGCCAAGTCAGAATCAAGTCCCATGTTGTGTGTGTAAAACCCTCCATTCTGGAGCTGCAGTCTCCACTTACGTAACTCTCCTTCCATGATGTCACGTGTTCCTGTTCCTCAGCTCCTGTCCCGCCTGTTTCCCAGCCCCATTGTGGCCTTTGGTTGCCTTCCCTGTCCTCTGTTTGCTGTATGACACTTGATATATCAAGTGTGTGCCAGTTTTGCAGAACAGTGATTTCCCAGTGGGAAGAGCTGGCTACAGACATGTGGTGGTGTCTGATCAGTGCAATTCTTTGGTGACTTTCATACACTTGTTCCTAAGACCCCTGTTCCTGCAGTTGAGAAATGAGTAGTCTTACTCTGTTTCCTTTCTTTGAAACTCAACCTCTGCTGTTCCTCTTTTATAATCAAGTTATTTATAATTCAGAGAGAGAATTCTATGTCATTGTATGTGCTACTAAGTTCAAATAACGTGTCAAATTATTTGGGTAGGTATAAGCTCAATGGTGGGTAGGTACAAAATGCTATCACCTGTATCATGAAGTGTCAGGCCCCTGTCAGACCATTTAATTGCAGATATTCAAACTTTCTGGTCACATTTGTTGCACAATATTATCTTGACCTGTTCAACAATTGGGGTGGCAGCATACCTAGAGGTATTTAGAGAAATCAACTGAAGAAACTAACTCAGAGCATGTAAGTCCATGAAAAAAGTTAGTCTTATGCAATGTAATTTGGTGTTAAGTTTTAGTTTGGTTTAATACTGTTTGATTTGCAGATCTGGATATTATTCCAGGGGAAGCAGGAGCCTTCATGTAGTAGTGAATAGAAGCCTTTTCAGTCACAGGCCAGTTGTCTCTAGCTGTGTGTTGCTGGCACTGTGCAGAAGTATGTAGTTGTTCACAACCACGGCCTGGAAACAATTGCTGTACCATAATTCTAATTCTAACTATTAAAGGTTATCTGGCTGACTCAGATAGCAAATTCTCAGAAGTACCATGAGCGAGATTGTCTTTAGCTCTGCTGTGAGGACAGTGACAGTATGGCAGAAGCCACCTTTTATCCACTTTTGCAGCTGCAAACAGGCAGGCATCCTCAAAAAGCTCAGCCTCTCTTTCTCATCACCTGTGGCCTGAGATGTGGCTGCAAAAACTCAAGAGGTAAGTGTTCACACCAGCTCTGTGCACCAAGGAGCTCTGTGGGCAGAGTTCCTTGCTGTTCCTCAGCTGAGGGCTTTGATGTACCAAACAGTCTGATTCTGAACAAGGACACCAGCAGGCAGCCTCAAATGTGTTGGTGCCTAGAGCTGTGGGATTGTACATGAATCAAAGCTGGTGTATTTGTATGTGGGCCAATGTATGTACACACAAGTAACCACTGTCTTACATAAAGGTAAATTCTTACCCTCATTTGTAAGACTTTACTTCTAGAGCAGTGGCTTCTGGTTATGGGCTCACTAATGATTTATATGTTAAGCTCAGGCTAACAGCGAGAACAAAATGCAGCATTGTCTGCAGTCCTTAACACCATCTTGGTGTGATAAAAATCAAGGCTCTTGCTTTAGGAAGCTCAACCTTTGGTTGTTTTTAAGTTTGAAAACATTAACTCTCTCTCTGTGCTCTTTGTTATAAACTGCTCTGCAGGAAATACCTCTTTACCTGATGGGTGAATGCATGTGTTCAGAAATGGTTTAACTACAGCCAGCCTAGGTCATGGAAAGGCTGGAAGATGGGCACGGGGAAATCAATGGCATCAGCTTCTAGAAGAGGGAGACATTCACCTGTTGTGACTGGGTGTGTTGTCCTTAGCATTGTGTGTTTATAGGGGACTGCTGTTTTTTTTCTGTGCTTTCTGTACTCTGATTAGTGTTCTGCTGAAACAAAGTTCCCCTTTTCTAGAAGCAGTCCTGGCATTGTCTGACTGGGGCTGTGATTTCTGCCCATGTCCTCTTTCTTTTATTTGGTTCCATCGTCTGTGTACAGTGTCTTTTGTAAGCCACAGCATGATGCCATTCCAGCAGCTGGTTTTAATATTGTGAACAGATACTATTTGTCTAGAAGCTACAGTTGAGGACCAGGATCCCATTTTACAAACTGAGAGTAAAAACATCATTCCTTGCAGTTGAAGAATGACATGAGAGAATCAGTGGATAATTACAGGACAGTGTCCTGAGTGTTTTGTTAAAGGTTTGTCAGTTGCCATTGAGTGCTTCTGGAAACAGAGGGTTTTGGGGCAAACTACCTGTTTGTCACTGGTCTGACCAGCAAAGGACATTCGTTCTCTAAAAATACCTCACTCCAACATCTTTTAAGTATCTACCTGTCCTTTAAGGATTCTCCTGTTCTGATTATTTCCCAGACTCTCTTCAATTCCTCTCTGAAATTTGACACTAGTTCATTTGTGTCTGTCCTTACCTGGTGGAACTACTTCAGCTTAGAGTATGATTGAAAATTGCTCAGATGGGTGTGTTGGGTCAGTTATTCAAGTGATTTAAATCAGTAATCCTTGTGAACTGTCCTAGGTATAAGCACACATATGAAGTTCTCCATCCTTTTGTTTCAAAGGACTGTACCCAAGGCTGAGTGAGCATGTGTTTTCAAAGAACCCTGGTTGGTGTCTTTGCTCAGGGATGCTGGATGGGTTTCCTTTAGTGTACATAACTATCAACATTTTCTCATCAAAATTTAGATCTTTTCTGATGCGTTTCCCACTGGGGAATTGCATTTTTAGGAGTCTGTGTCTAGAATAATCCGTGATTATTCCTTCCAAGTCTGGATCTCTTGGCTGTTAGACTACTTCACTCTCCCTTCATTGACAGTGTGTCCCTGGAAGTGCCAGATCCTCAGGCAATTGTCTTTGGGCAACATAGCAGTAAAGCAAGGAAACTCAAATTTACAATGAAGTGTTTAAATACACATCTTTTCTCTGGTGAGGCTCTCAGAATGACCTGTTTGTATTTGTGCGTTTTAGGATTTTCAGGCAAAGTCTTCCTGCCTACGCTCTTTCTGGTTGAATCTGGTTGAATTCCAACATTTCGGATTTTGGAATGGTTTACTTGACCTAAAAAATGCTCCTTTTTTAAAGCAGTTACTTATACCTTATTTGTAGCTGCAATTTTATGTGAGAAGCTCATGCTTCTTCAGTATCAGTGGCCTTTAGACTTATGTTTCATAGCTCTTTATAAAACATGTTTCATTATCTGTAGAAGAGCATTAAGCTATAGTCACAAATACCTGAGAGGTTGTGACAAATACACCATTCCTTCCAAATTCAACGCCCAACTGACAATGGAAAATTACAGTTCAAATATTGGTGATGCTACTGCTTTTGTTGCTGAGCATTTTGGTAAAAACACTGCTTTACTATGGTAACTTCACAGTCCCTTGGGAATGACTATTCAATGCTTTCAACCTTCTATTTTTTTCTTGACAAATTTCTGGCTATATCCTGGAAAATTTCTGGAGTCTGCTATGGTTCTACAGCAGCTGAGAATATGGGGAGCAGCATAAGCTAAAACATGATCTGTTCAGTATGCAAAGGAATAACTTTGGGATGGGGAGTTTTCCAGTGCAAATTAACCTGTGTTCACCTTCACACTTAACAAGCTAAAAACTCATCAGAGAGTGAGGTAAAATTGCTAAGAAGTTGCTCCCAGGTTTCTACTCTATCCTTCCGGACATCTGCAGAAACTAAGAGGTTTTGCTACAGAATGTAAGTTCGACTTGACACAGAATGGTTTTGTTAATATTCCTGCATGGAATCTCCAACAGCAGAGTTTTTTAGTCAATCCAAGTTCAGCCGTCATAATGTTAGGATCTGGTCATTTGTTGGAAAACCTCTGTGACTTCTCATACTTTTATGAACTTACTGTACCGAGTTTAAAGTCTCTTGCTGGAAGATATGCCTAAAAACACACAATATGCATCCAAAATGTTGTGCTAATTAAAAAAAAAAAAAAGAGAAGAAAAATAAAAGAAAAAAAACTCCTCATAAACTTGGACAGAGTACTGTTTCTTGCCCAGCCTGCTGTGTGTCTGATAACATATTCCTGAGAGGCTGTGCATGCCGTGAGCTTTTCGTTCAGTGTCTTTGGGTGTAGTATGGCAGAATATTTGAGTCCTTAACATTTAGTTTTAAACAGTGCAGAATGCATTGAAATCCAGGCATTTATCTATCTTTAGAGTGCACCTACATGTAGTCCACAAAGGAACACTTTCCAGTGCTGTAACAAAAACCATTACTTTCCCACTTCTCCCCAGTTAGCATTAGACATATCATATAAGAGCTGGAATACGAGGCAGACTTTGCAAGCAGCCTCAGCAGTTCTTACTGGTTTTTGGGTTTCCCAAAAAGATCTGTGCTCAGTGGGTTGTTCTGCTGCCAGAGGCTTTATCATGTGGACTGAGTATTGTAACAGAACAGGCAACACCATCTTCATGTGTTTTTAGACATGTTATTTACTGGGGTTTCCCTGAAGAAAGCTCAGGGATTCTTTCCTTATGAGTCACTAACGAAGTGATTGTTTTTATATAAACTTTCCTTCAGCTGGTTAGAGTTGGAACACAGTGTCTTGTGCTCCTTCTGGGGTCTGACTTTTCTCTTAATTTCTTTTAATAGTTGTTCCTGCAGCCAGCAGGATGGATTGAACCTTGTGGCCTCCCCCCCACACTCTCACTGAGTTCTGTAGTCTTGAAAATCGCAGGTCTGGCCAGCAGAAGTGCTGGTGGCAATCACTGTGTGTGTAAGTCCACTGCTTAGCTTTCTACCTTGTGGTGCTTTATCAACTCTGCACCTTACTTGTGGCTTAGGGAGGATGTGCTCTTGACATCAGGCAAACTGGATTTGCATTTTATGTGCTGAAACTGTAATTTTAAAAAAGGTTGATAGTTGACTTCAGTGGCGTAAAGGTTAAAAGCCGTGAAGTTCTGTGTTTCCATAATGGAAATCACTAAAGCTGGAGAGATGTATCCTGCTCTTACGTACCTCTGAATCCTTTCCCACCCTCTTTGGTGTCTGCAGCAGAGTGGTGCAGAGTCCCTTTTAATTACCTCCTTCCATGGCTTTTGATTTCAAGCCCAACTTGATGGCGCCAGGGGCTGAACCGCAGGGAGATCTCCGGGCAAGTCCTGCCTGTGTCAGCCGCCTCGCCAGGCAGATGCTGCACTTCCTTGTGGGGTTTTTTTATTACATTTTAAATTTTTGAGCCGGAGTCAGGAGCTATGTTAAAATCCAGTAACTCTGTAATGCACTTGTATGTGAGAAGTTCTGGGCTGTGGACACCAACCTCTGTTCTGCTCCCTGACCTCACTTAGGGGTATTTATAGTCTGCGTGTACATGTATGTAGTTATATGTATGTTTGACTTCACAGGTAATATATTCTATATTTACAGATTTGTTAAGATGCCTGGCATTATTTTAAGCCAATAAGTATGCAGAGTTCTTTGAGTCTTTTTCATAACCCAAGATTGTATTTCTTTATTTTTACAGGAACAGGAATGGTTTAGCTGGAATGAAAATGTTCATTCCACTGCATCATTAGCTACAGGCAATTTTCAGTTGAAGCCTAGCCCATTTTTCATGCTAAAGTTCTAGTAGTTTGACCATTAATCAACATGTAGGATGAATTTCTGGGGCTGAGAGAACTTGCCTGTAATTTAAGATGAACTCTTTTTTGTTTTTTCTTATGAAAGGAAGGTAGTTGGAAAATAAATTACATTTTAAAGAGTTCACCTCTCTCTCACCCCTTTCTAACATTCCCCTTCTGATAAACACCCCAAAAGTTTTCATTAGATGGATATGGAGTTTTAGCTGGAATAGCAGATCCTCAAGTGTGTCATTTGATCCTCCAATAATTCTAAAGCAACATTCTTTTGGATGAAACTTGTCTCTGACATGGTGACTGTCTCAAGTGTCTTTTGTACTGATAGTCCAGTTCAACTTCCTTTTATCACTTTAAATATTAATTTTAAGGTCTCGGATGAAGTTTTCCCTCCCCTTCTCCATTACCTGGAAGCTGTAACCAGCAGCCCATGGGACCATCAAGATCTGTAGTCAACTATTACTTGCCTTTTCAACTGCCTGCTCTTCTCACAAAAGGTGAAAATTCAGAACACTGATCCTCCAGTTTGGAGACAGTGATGGGAAAATCATGCTTGGAAAGGCAGGAATTGTTTCCTTACACCGCTTCTCTCCTCTAGCCTGACGAGGCTCCCTAAATCACTCTGCACAGACCTGTGGAACATGCAGTGCTTCTCCAGGCTCATGAAGAAAGTGGTCTAACAAGAGTCTCCAAGCCCAGTGGCTTAAGAGAAGTCTTCTCCCAAGGCCATATTCCTCTTTTCCCAGGCCCACTAAGCAGCAGAAGCAGCTTTGAGTTAATCAGTGAGCACATGGGAGTTTTTGGAGACCACTGCCCAAATATCTTCCCTCTTTCCTACCGGGTATACTCCCAAGCTTAATGTGAGAGCTGATGCAGAGCCCTTTCCAGCTCGGAAACAGGGGAGTATGGTTTGGAATATGGACAAGGATCTTGTGGGGGAGGAAAGAAGAGAGCCATGTAGTTCATATAAGATGCAGAGTTATTTCAGTTTAACTGTCACGAGCTCTCAAAGGCTGCACTGATCTACCCTGTGGAGGTTGAGAAGCAGTTTCATTGCAATGATGATAAAATCTTCTTGTTCTCGACATGCAGTTTCATTTGACTCTTAAGGAAATAGTGCAGCAGCCCTGGAAACAAGGGTAGTGTCAAGTGCTGTCTCACTGGAAGGCCTGTGGCCTCCATCAATGACTCAGACAAGATCACACCAGTACTGTACAAAATGGTGTTCCCTCTTGGATCTGCACTGCTCCTAACAGAGACTACCAAGACATGTGCTCGTTTCATGGCCACATCATACCAGTGTCTCAGAATTATCTGATGTCTAGTTAGATGTCTTTGCGCTTTCTTTTCCCTTGTTATTGCTAACTGATGAGCTCCCAGTCCAGCGCAGCAGCTGTCATTAGTCTGTCAGCATAGAGCTATTATTTTTCTGGTTTTCCAATCCTTGAAGTTATCTGTGTCTTCCAGGACAATGTTCAATCTTCCGTTGTGTTGACACTACCTCACAATTTTGTCTTATGGGCAGAATCAAATTTAACTGGAAAGAGTCTGCTATTTTATTTCAGTAAGACTGATCCCTTTGACACTTTGTTGAAATCCTTCAAGGCTGCTAGTTCTTCTTCCTAGATTATAATTTATTTATCTGTTAGAGAGTTGCTTTACTGCATCTTTCATTAATATTCATCTTTATAAACTTACTTGACAGTCTCCTAAGGGTGTCACTTTGCTGAACCAAATACCTGTAAAGTTTCCCTTAGTCAGAAAAATCAGTTTGGCATGCTCTGCCATCTTTTTCTTTTCTTTTTTTTTTTTCTTTTTTTAAATTTTATTTGAAGTCTTTCTTTAGAAGTATGTTCAAAAGCGTTGCATTCAGTCATGGTTTGATTAACAAGCCTGTACTTGCATCTATTTTCTTGCCATTTTATTGAGTGTGGGCGCTGCACTCGCTGTTCCACAGAAGGTACCATGCTGGTGCCTTCACGCTGTGTTTCTGCACCCACTCCATGGAGTGGAGCTGCTGACTGCATATGGGTGTATATCCATGATACTTTTAGGAGATTCTGCACAGTGTTTATATTTCTTTTTTGAGGGTAGCGATTTATTCCCTCACTGCCTCCCTTCACATCTCCTGCCCTGGTTAGGAAAGAGTGATGATGATACAGTAAGGTTTGTTGCACCTGAGGGCAGTTGGTGCAAGAACTTTTGTCTGTGAAAGCTTGGTGGCCAAAATACTTTGCTCTGAGAAAACCAATGGAAACCATCCTGTCAAATAGCAAGCTTCAGGGCTGATGACTCAGGTTTTCCCCTGCTCTGGTCTGGAGGACAAGAAACTGCCCATGACAGTCGTGAGGAAGCAGTAATGCATGTTCCTGTGACCCAGCACTTTCTCCTTTGATGTTATCAGTAAATTACACCCTGAAATACAACCTGTGATTTCAGACCAGGGTCCTTCCTCCGTGCCTGCTTTACTGCTTCCCTGGCCACTGACTGGTTTTTGTTTTCAGGTCTTTTTGGTTTTCTACTGGTTCAATTCCTATTCCTCTTCCAGCTCTCCTAAACATGCAGGCATGTTCCCTTGGGTGAGTTCATTTGTTCATTCACATCTCACATAAACCTTCATTTTCTTCAGCAGTGGTTGATGTGGTTCATGTGAACTTTGGATCACATGAATCCTTGTAGATTTTCTTGCCACTAACCTGTGCCCCTGCACTCACACGTGGTATCTGTATGTGAGTGTAAAGGAGTACATGCAGTTGTAGGCATCTGAATTTAAATTGTACCAGTTTATGCTGAGGTATATGTCTAATTCTAGACAGCATTGGGCACAAATAAGAATTCTTTAATGTGGAATACGTAGTTATCAACTGAGAAATCTGCACCCTCTCAAATGGCTTGTCAACACTTCATGTCTCAAAATGTGCAGTATCCAGCAAGCTGCAGTGTTAACCTTTGCTGGGCCATGCTGAACACGTGAAAAACCAGTGTTTTTTTGTGTTTGCACAGGATCTTTGTTTCCAGTGATTAATGGTCCACTAACAGTGTCCAGTGCAAGTTCAGTGCAATGTACAAAGTGTCTTTGATGCCAGACATTCTACAGTGCTGTGCAGAAACTAAAGCTAATAGTCATAAGCCTGAGAGGACTGGAATGTTTTCAATTTACTTTTAAACAAATGACTTTATTGTGCCATTCTCACATGGGAGTAAATTCCACAGCCTCAGTGCCACATTAGACAAAACTTTTTTACCTGCTGGTTTCTGTTTATACTTGGAGAAAAGAAATTAACCTCAGTTAGGAGTTGAGGGGAATAGGACAGCACTATTAAACTTGGTGGGAATTTTGGCAGGGGCTTTGCTGGGAGCAGAGTGGGATACAGGAGTACAGGATGTAGCTGAAGGATGATTTGTGGTGCAGAGTGAAGTTCAGGAGTTCTTTGTGGCCGAAAATCAAACTCGTGAAGGGCATCTGTAGGACAAGCATTAAAACTGGTTTTGCCACTTCTGAAGCGTAAGGAAGTGGTTGTTGTAGTCTGAGTAAATGCCAGTGGATACTGGGAAGAAGACTCCTAGTGACTGTGGTTGGAGATGGATTGGGCCCAGTTCCTGGAAGGAGCAATTCTCAAGTAAGTAATGGGTGCCTGTATCCATACAGGAATGACAGCTCTTGACTTCAAGGAGAGAAGGTGTCCCTGAACTCACCACATTGCTCTTACAATGGTAAAGATTTTCAGACTAAGACAGGGAAGTTTTGAGAGAATGAGACTTCGTGGTTTAATACCATGGATTTGTAAAAATTTAAAATATGTGCAAAATGCCTAAGTAGGAACATGGATTCATTCAGCACTGCTCCAAGTAGGAGACCCTCTCATGCTAATAAGTGCATTGTGATCTTCTGGTAGATATAATGCACAATCCATTCCAGGGACTCCTTTTGATCAAAACCTGAGTGTGCTTTAATTACTAACAGAACCAAGAACACTGGATTTTTTTTTTGACTGCTCACTTAGCCTTTTTTTATACTAAACCTTTTTTTTACAAGGCTTTTGTTTTGTACTTATTACATGGTTTTATGGCTTTCTAAATCCATAAGCAATCAAGGAAAGGACTTGAGTTTTGTTTTGACTAGTTTTTGGTTTTACCTTGGCCATCTACAGTTCATTAGCATTTTACATTACATGTCACTGCATGGAAATCCAAATGGAAAAAAATTATTACAAGTTTAAGTGATGCTCAGGTAAATGCAATTGCAAAAATTGGAAAAAGAAATCCCCTCACTTGAAAACAGCTCTAAAGCCTTTTGTTTTCCTCTGATATTTCTAACTCCCGTCTGGTCTTTTCCAATATAGCGGCTCGTCTCTGCGCAGTGGCTTCCCATAAAACCTTACCTCAGTTACAAAATTAACAATGTAAATGGTGCAAATAATTTTGCAGTGTCCTCAGAGCCCTAAAGCCTTTGCTGCCACTGGTTTGGCCTCTAGAGAAAGATGTACCTAAAGGTAATGTACGCTGTAAAGAACAACAGGGAAAAGGGTCTATTTCCACTCTGACTTGTGAAGCAGGGAAATTCTGTCTGCTTGGTTTCTTCTCAATTCGTAGCTTTTTTCCTATTTGAAATAAAAAGGTATATGTTGATCATGACTGAAAAGAAACCCGTATGTGTATAGCAGGTGACAGGTTTTTTACACAGCCAGATGCTGCCATGAGTCAAGCCTGAGATCAGGAGTGATACTTGGCAGTGCTGAGAAGCTTGTGGGGCCAAAGGCAGGGCCAGTCCTTCCCAGGTGATGCCTTTACATGGTTTATTTCCATGAGCAGAACAATGATTTTGTTACAAATCTGGGTTTTCTAAATAGTTGAAGGTGTGTTTCAGGAGTTGTTGTGGAGCTTCTCTCCCTGTGGTGGGGAACAAACTGTGTAGGAGAGGACAGGATCACTTCTGTTTAAACCAGGCTGAATGTTCCTCTCCATCCTGTCCCAGCAGCAGGTGCCCAGTTGCCCTCTTCAGATGGAAACATGACTGTGATGAGGGAATATCACCAGGACCTGAGGCTGGATTAGCTTTCCAGACTGGGCAGGGTAAGGAGCAATAAGGTGCTTTTGCCTAAGACTCCTCAAACTCTCTGTAACGCACTCACTTCCTGCCCATCTGGAAAGGCCTCTCACTTGCAAAATGTCTTGGGAAAAGAGAGGAGGAGGGAATATGCTGAGAATGAAGCATCTCATCCCCTTTGTCTCCCAAATGCCCGTCTGCAGCAGGCATATAACCTGTGCTTAAAGGTGGCTCCCTGGGGGGCCCGAGTTTGGCAGGCAGACTGGTAGGGAACACGTGCTCTGAAGCCAGAAGGTGTCTCAAATTAAGTACTTGAATGTTGCCACGCAGGTCTTAATAATCCATGAATGGATTAATATTAATATGGTCATAAGGCTATAAATTCAGGGATTTTGACCTCAAAGTCTTTGAGTGTGTTTAAAAATAGCTCACCCATCCTCATTTTATCACTTCATATACTCTGACACAATTTTGGAACCTGCTCCATCCCATCTAGCAGGGGAACACTATAATTAAGAATCAGTTTTGAAAGGCTGTTCTCTCTTGGCTTAAGGCAGAATAAGGCTTTATGTATTTTGCAGGACATTATAAACAATTCATCGGCTAAAATTAGCAGTAAAAAGGGAGCCCCAGCTCTTTCCTGCCCTGTGGTTTGTACCACAAAGACTTAGTGTTTTTAAATCATGACAGAGCTCTCTAAAAACCTTGAAAGCATATTATGTATGTGTCACTTTGGCTCAGTTAGGAATAGTCTCACCTCCAAGCCAGAAGGCCATGGGTTCAAATTCCATGCCCGCCCTTGGATTTAGCTGTCTCACAGTAATTTTAGTGCAGAAAACATTTTTGAATAGAACCATAGGGGAAGAAGAGGGAAACTCTTGTGTCTGTAACTGCACTGTGAGACATTCAGTCATTGGCACAGTAGGTTAAGCCACGGCTCCTCCTGCCCAGCTTTGCTCAGCAGGCATACACCCTGGAATGGGAGACAGGGGAGCCCTAATGGTGTGGCAGTTTTTTGTCTTCTTGACAGAAGCAGTTTCAGTCCTTGGGAGTGTGTGTGGGAGCTACTGCTCCCTGCCTGAAAGACCTTTGTGTTGTCCTCATGCTGCCACGAGGACGGGGATTCCTTGGCTGTACGTTGTTACACAAGAGCTGCAAAATGAGAGATGTCAGATGAGTCTTGACTTCACCTTTTGCTGCTTATCAGTAACAGAAGGAGGGGAAAAAATCAATCCTTTTGAACTGAGAATGCCATAGGTCATTTAAAAAGTTAAATTGCAGAAATAACCAACTGAAGGGCAAGGGTTGTTTGTGGCAGCAGTAAAGCCAAGTGATCTTAACTGCAGAGGCAAACTCCATGTGGTGTCTGCTTGGACCTCAGGTGAGAGCCCTGATCACTAATGTCCTTTTTAGCTTGCTCAAAGAGAGGAGGTTGGAGTGACTTAAACTTCATAGTTTCATTGTGGTTTGTGCCAACAACAATGTGGTCTTATAACATGAAGTGTTTATGTTTGTTGCTTACAGATGTGTATTAACTTACCAGAATCTCATTGTCTCTTAAAATTTATTTTAGGGAGGGAAAAAAAATCTTTCATTTTTCTACTGGTTTTATAGAATAAGTAGAAGGGGTTTGGCATGTTTATACAAAATGGAAGCCATGTCATAAATGTTGTGTGCTCACAACTCATTTCTTACCCTGAAAATAATTTACCCAATAATTTTCAATTTCTGTTCTTGTGGCATGAATCCAAAATGCTTCTGGATGGATGATTTTCTTTTGTTTCGATATATTTGTTACACTTCAGTAAAGTGCTTGGTGTTTTCAAACTCCTCCTCTGATCTGTTTTGAGGCTATTTTGCTACAGAAATGTTGCAGATCACTTCTTGCTTGCAAAGTTAAAGGGGATCTTAGATGGGGAGTATGGAAGTGGTGATCATTAATTGGTGGGGTAGGAGTTCCTGCCAGAATTTGTAGACAGCTGTGACTCTGCCTGACAAAGGGCTTATGGAAAACCCATTAATGTGTATGAGAGCTTTGAATCTTAGGACCTGAATTATCAAATGAATGTTTTGATCTCTGGCTGAGATATGTTTTGCATATGACTAATATCTGGGAAAGGCAGATTTAACAACATAAGATATTGGGGGTTCTTGTATGTCCACTTGCTACATTAAATTACATACGTTCCTGTTATGAATTTTTTTTCAGATAAGCAATTACTGTGGATGCTACAGAAAGTATGAGAATTGGGGCAAGAGATGGGGGGATAATCCATCTTGTCCTGGCAGGACTGTTGGCTCATTTAGTCACATCTGCGATGTGGGGTAGGGTGGTCCCTGCAAGGCTGGAGTTAGTAATAGTCTGTCAAAATTCGGGGTAAAAGGCGGGCTAGGGAGGTGTCCACAAGACAGATTTCTGTGCTAGGATGGGGTCCATGCTGGGAGAAAAAGATTGAGAATCCTTCCCATGGAACCTGGGTGAGCAGTGCTGACTGAATGGGAGGCAAAGGAACGGAAATGGTGCCGCTCTGGAGCACAGCGATCCAACTGTGTGAAATCAGTGTGGGTGCTATTAAAATGCCATCTTCCTCTCCCTTCCCCTTTCCTTCCTCCCTCCCTCCCCCTCTGCTGTCAGCCTGGCTGAGGAAAAGTCAAATAACGTAGGACTGTGTTCCTTGGCATCACAATTGCAATATGCCTTTAGGGGCTTCAAACTTGAGAATGGGAGGTTTTAAATCTTGCTGATTTGTGCTATTCCAGCAAGCACATGTGTGAGGAGAAAGAACAATGCAAGTTCGAAAGAGAAATCACAAGTGAGAAATCATTACTGCTAAATCAGGTGTTGCAGAGGCCAGTGGAAAAATCAGACACTAAGAAGAGTAGGAAATTACTTTGTTTAGAGCTGGGAAGGTTAATGAGGATGAAGTAGAAAGTGTTCTCTGTGTATTCCACCCCTAAGGATTTGAGCAAAGTTAGAGGGATTTATTTACTGATTATCCAGACTATACAACTGGCAATAAGATTAAGTGAGGAATTTTGGAACATGCTGACATTTCTTATTTGCATCATTTACTATGGAGATCATTTGTCGGTCCTGCACTGAGTTTGTGGTGAACCAGGGCTTAGTCTGGCCCAGCAGAGACAGATCTGGTACTTCTCATGGCTCGAGGGATGTGGGGGTGAAAACAGTTTAATGTCCTCTTTTGCATCTCAGAGAGGAAACATCAAGTTTGTCTAGGTGCTTATCAGAGGAGAATTTCAGAATATTTTCCTAGACACCATTAATTACGGAAAAGAGTGGAGTTAGAGGAGACACATTGCATTAGATCAAGTAAAAATAAAAGACAAGGCTGTAATTTATAGAGCCCGTGCCCTGGATGCTGTACAGAGCTCCCCCAGTGCAAGGCCCCTCTGAGCCCGTCCCTCCTGGCGTGCGCAGGGATCTGCACACTGCCCTCCTCCTCCTCCTCCCCTGGTCACAGTTATTGCAACCAGGCTGGTGGGTGCTGAGAAGTTACCATCTCAACTGGAGGAAATGAAAGGGGACCATGGAATAGGAGTTCAGTACAGAATCTAGGAAAAACAGAATTGTGAGTTTTATTCGTTATTCTGGGTGCCTACTTCTAAAATGATCACATTTGATGAGAAACATGCAATTCTTATGTCGTGCACACAGACACATTAAGTCATAAACTCTACTTACTTAAACTATACTAACATATAATCTTGGGAAATGTATTTCACCCAACCACTGTCCATGCACTGAGCACTAAGTTGCCCCACTTTTATCTTGTAAAATAAGACAATTCCTTGTTCCTAAAGGAATCCTTAAGCTGAGTCTTGTGTGCTGTTTCTGGGATAAGGAAAATTTTTTAGCTACCCTCTCTTGCATGGTTGCTGCCAAGTAAAAATCCTCAGTAGTGATCAGTATGACCCGCATTCCTTCTAAGAATGGTTTTGCTAAGGAGGTAAATAACAGAGATAAGAGGCAAGGTGTTATTTTAGTCTTTGTGATGAGTCTAAATATTTCTCTGATCAGCATCACGGATGACTAATTTTCTTGCTTTCTGTTTTCAGCTTCTTTTGTAGAAGCTCCCAGATTTGTATTTTATTTTTTGTTCTTAGGGGACTGCATACCACAGCCAGTAGCTTTAATCCTGTAATCCTCAGATGTCCGGCTGATGCCTCCACCCATTGATTACTTCCCTTCACAGCAAATGATCCTATTCCCCTCACAGTTAATGTCCACTGCTGGATCAGGCTGCTGTCTCTGGAAATGTGTTTAATGCACTTGGTAACAAATACACAATAAATGTCAGCCTGAACATCGTCGGGGCTAATCATTGCACTTCGAGTCTTCATCATCATGACTTGAATTTCAGAGTAACTCACTACTGTTTGCGACTTCCCAATATCCACTGACCTCCTTCTACACTGAAATAAGAGCAAATATCGTGCCAATAGTATCTCACATCCTAGATTTTTTTTTCTAATGTGCTTTTATAAATATGGGGCACTTCATGTGTTGTTATGACAAGGAAATTCTTTGAAAAGTTTGCAAATTCCAAAGTAGTATTTGTTTTATAAACAAAGGTGCTGTTTTCCTTATGCCAGCCTCTTTCTGCTTTTGCTTGTCCAGCAGTCTGTTCTGAAAGGCATGAAGCAGCTGTTGGCCCCAAATCAAAACTTGCAGCACAGGGAGGGTTATGTAAAAGTCCTTTGTGTGAGAGATGAACATGGCAGCAAATGGTGAAACTGGAATGCAGATTCTTTCAGGGGAGAGGGCTACTCACAGTAAGGTTTTATTTTTTTTACTTGATTTTTGCATAGAATAAAAAATACAGGACATTGTAATTTATTTTTTTTTTTCATTTTCAGAAATCCCTTTTCCTGTTGCAGTGTTATGGGCTCATAATTTCATGCTGCTTTGCGCCCAGTATCACCCACTGGATGGATGGGCTGTAAGAGGCTGCCTAGTTCTTTCCCTCAAGGCAGAATCTCTGTACCTAGGCCATTTCTGAGGGGTGTCTGTCTAATCTTTGGGGGAGATTTGCAACTTTTCTAGTCCATCCATTTCTGTGCTTCACTGTTCTTACCATATAACACTGTCCAAATATTTATTTGGCATCTTTTTGTATCTGCAAAGACACTCATCTCTACCCTTCCTCAAGTGATTTCTTTTGAACTCATCAGTCCTAATTATCTTAACTTTTCCTTTCAGGTAAAATTTTACAGAGCCCTGAATGTAATTTTCATTGGTTTCCTCTGAACGCTCTCAAAATGTGCCATAAATTTCTGATAGTGTGATAACCAGCACTGGATGCACAATTCTTGTACTGATTTCATAATAGCAAGACATTGTTGACTATAATTCTGTTTATATTGCACAGTGGATACAGTTCCTTTTCTGCTGAACTGCTCCTTAAGTGGCTGTATGTTTGTAACTGATTTATTCCTGCCCAAGTCAAATATTTTCTGTTCATAATGAATTCATCTAGATTTTTAAGCTGTTTCTCTAGGTCATTGTGAACTCCTGTCATGTAACTTGTTCCCATTCTCTTCCAGTTTCTTCTTATCTGTGAGTATAAGAAGCACAGGCTATAACCCACCATCCTGAGCTTTAAGGCTTTAATAAGCACGTTATAAAACACAGCTCATATGAAAGTCCCCTCTCATAGAGTTTTCCAGCTTGACAGCTTTTCTATGGAAATGAGTATCCAACCAGTAACTGCAGGGAGAGCACACTTCCATTAATGAAAATGTCACATGAGATTGTGTCAGAAAGCTTTACTGAGGTCTGAAATATGTGATATCTCATGTTAATACCTTACCCGTAAGATCTGAACCCTGCTTTAAAATGAGATTGGATTGATTTGACATGATTAGTTGTCAACCTGTTAAAAACTGTAAGATGAAAGTAACTCCAGATTGTTCGAGTTCTGGTAATACATCATTCCTTTCAGTCTCATAGTTTCAAATCAGCTTCTTGATTGAAGAAGGCAGGAAGAGAGCCTGACATAGATTCTCAATGTTTGGGATGGCTAAAGCCATGTAAGTACTTGGGGAGCAGTATGGGGATTCAGCAGGAGGATTTAGCTAATGGTCTGTACTATGCAATGTCTGTAACCACAGAGAAGAATCTGAGCAGATGATTGTTTAAGCTAATCCAGAGAGTTAAATACTTGGGAATCAAACTGAGCCTAGGGTGTATCATTCTTCTCAGGGGTTATGAAGTGAGAGAGATTGTGTGTGTGAGGGAAAGCTGGATCATAACCTCTGCTTAGAGGAGTTCAAGGCTGCTAATGAAAGCCTAACAGCTGAAAGGGGCTGCCTGTGGGTGGCTCAGTAAAGGGAACAGCAATACAAAGTCAGAAGATGCTGAAAGCATGGAAGAGAGTGGCAAAGTCACCCTCTGTGAGGGAAAAGGACAACTTCCAAGCTACCCGGGGAAGTGTTCTTTCTCTGCTGCTTGCTTTGTTGTAAATACACAAAAGTAATGTATTGTCATTTACTTGTGGTTCCTTCCAATAAGAAAACCTCACTGTGTGAAGCCATCATGTGGTTTCAGCAGTCCTCTGGCAAAAGGCACGCTATGTACAGCTGAGAGGATCTTAGCTAAATTATATATACAGCAGCATCAAACTGCAGTGGAGAGAGAGTCAATGTAAAGATTTAGGAAAAAGCAGGGGGGTTTAAGACAACTGCAGTGTGCTGAGTGTTCGTGCATTAAAGAAAATATTTCTTGGACAGGAATAGATGAAACAGATTCTATATTCGGCAGCTGTGAATTAAAGCATAAATAAAATCTGGAGAGAATAATAAATTCTCAGGTGGTGGTTGTTGTTATGAACTTGCATCTGTAAATGAAAGATCCGAAAGCAGCTCTTAAATGAGCAATTTTTTACTGAAGCCATGGACGTATTCCTTAGTGTACAGAGAATTGCTTTGCTGCTGCTCTGGCTTTTACCCTGGAGTCACTCACCTTCCAGTCTGCTTCCTCTTGGTCATTCCTAGTAGAATGCCTTTTTGATTACAGAAAATTGCTTGATACACTTCTCTAATGAAAACGCTAGACAAATGCTCCTTCTTGGAACTGACATCAGGAATGTTATACAAGACATTCTTAAATATGCTGGCAGCTGCCCTGAATGTAATGAAATCATGGAAATTAGAAGTATTGCACTCTCTGTGTGGCCAGCTCAGGACTGTTTGCACTATGTTACCCAGCTTTGCTGTGAATTTTAAAAGGAATCACTTTTCATTACGTTTTCTTGGGACGTTCTTCAACACGCTTATAATTTCTACAGTCAGGAAAATTATCCTGATATTCTAAGATGCTGCTCCTTTGTTTGGAAATGCACACAATTCCTCCTGCCCACATCCCTTTGCACTGCACTAAATCATTCCTGTTGCAGCAGAGAGTTTACAGTCTTCAGAAGATCGAAAACTTTTCCAGTAGAAATGCATGTGTAGGGTGAAATCCTATTTCCACTGCAGCCAGCAGTAAAATTCCCACAAACTTAAGTGGTTTGGATTTCACATGCAGTTTTTAGTCTGCTCTTGTATGACACGTTAGTTAATCCTTAACACGTTCTCAGTGCAGAAAGTGTGTAAATGCAGGAAAGCAGCAGAGTAGCAGTGGTGTGTACTTTGGGTTTCAGTCCTTTCCATGCAGGGAGCACAGAGCAGATCTGAAAGACAGGTGAGACCCACAGCAGTGTGCGAGGAATGGATATTATTTTCAGTCTTCTGAAGTGCAGAGAGCAGAAGGGAAGGACCTTCTCTCTGTGGGGGTGTGTACATAAATGGAAGCACCGTCCTGGCTCCCGGGTTACCTTGCCTTGGTCTGTGGTGTTTTCACCTGTTGCTTCTCTGTAGCTTTGGTGTGTTTCCATCAGATATTCTGAACTTGGGTTTTCCAAGATGAATTTATTTTACTCACCTGTTTTTTAGTGCTCCAGCTTCTTCTGTAGTTTCTTTGTTGGAGGCTTACAAAGGTCCCTAAAGTAATTGCAGTTGTGTTCGTTTGAAGTGATAATATTCCATTCCTGTCAACAATTAATAGCAGTGTTAAGCAAGAGTCAACTGACTGAAAACTTAGCCCAGATTCATATGCTGTCACTTAACACTTGCTGTTGGAATTAGCAAGTTTTGGCTGGAGGATGAGGAGCACTGAAAGGACTGGGGCTGCCCTGGCTGTTGGGAAAGGAGGCACAGAAACCTGTTTCCACTTTTTCATTCTCCTTTCCTGCTCAGCTTGACCATTCTGTTCAGCTGCAGGCAGAGAGATGTGGGATGTAGCTGATGGGTTCTGGTGTGGGTTTATCCCTTGCAGCAGACTCTCAGGAGCCTTTCCAGAATGCAGAGGGACAGGGTCTTGGGCTGAGGGGTGGCTTGCACTGAACCTGGGGTCACTGTGGTGCTCAGTGAGAAAACAGCTGTTGTCAAAGAATGGCCTGGAGATGGAATAGGACGTCTCTATTCCTTGTGATGCCTGGCTTTACTAAGCAACCTCATTTATGGATGCTGCCGTTGGCACAATGCAGGGGCAGCTCACCAAAGAAAGCCTGTAGTTGTACTGCAGGGCACAGAAATCTGCTGGAAGCAGATTTCCATCTGCTTGATGCGATGCAAACAAGATGGTTTCTGGCATGAAAAGCCTTCAGTTGAGACATCAAATCATTAGAATACTATGGCCAGAAACTTTCATAATAAATTACTGTAAACTCGTGGAAGATTGATCTTTTTTGATTTCAGAGAAAATAAATCAACAGTATGAAGTCAGTTCTGTTACAGTTTCAAACAAGAGGCTATTACCCTTTGCCTTAAAGATCAGAGACAAATTACTATTTTTACTTTACATTCTCTTGATGAGGATAATGATAAACATCTGTCACTTTGCTGCTTAGCCAGCTACAAATCTTACTGCAATCTGTAATTTAAACAGTGAAAAAAACCAAAAAAAAAGATACATGAACAAACTGCACTTTATATAGTGAAGAAGAAAGAGAATAGAAGTCAAATTCAGGGAAACTGGGAAGGGGCCATTTTTGGTTTGCTTGGCTAAAATCTGCAGATATATGACAGATGTATGATTTTCCATTTATTTGATATGTCACAGGGAAACTTAACATTAGTTCCTTTTCAGACATAGAGACTGAGGAAGATACTCAGTCTGCACTTTGTGACTTTTTGGCATATACAGTTTATTAACAAAATTATTAAGGTTTATTAGGTATGTGTCTACTGGTGTTACAGCATAGAAAACCCTATTTTCATCAAGAGTTCTTTCAGTGTCCTCCACAGTCCCAAGATTTTTAGGAAGCATTGCTAATTATTTTTAAAGATTATCTGTTCTTTCAGAAGTTCACCTGTACTTTTGAAACTTCTTTTGCCATCACTTGGTTTTGTTTCTAAATGGTACAAAACTCTAACTTAACAAAGCACAAACATCCCATTTCATTTAGACTGGACTGACCAAGATGTAGTTTAAAAGGAGTAGATACGAACTGCTAAATGAGCAGAAACTGGCCCTGCATTAGGAGATGAAACCAGAAATCCCTTTTTGGCCTAGTAAGAAGGCATTTCATGCAAGGAGAAGCCTCTTTGGTGATGTTTGCATATCTAGCTCTAGTGGCCTTTCACTGATGGGTGAGGTACTCATTTCAGCTGCTCCAGGATTCTCTAAAGCACCAGAGATATGCAGATTTTAGCTAAACACTCCACTGTAAACGGAGCTGTGCTGGTAGGGCTTTGGCTGATACATAACTAGTTGTCCTTATTGGGTTCTTCAGTTTTGCAAGTACTTTCTCTTTCAAAGCCGGGTTGGATGGGGCACTGAGCAACCTGGGCTAGTGGAAGTGGGTGCCTGCAGGAATCTGCCCGTGGCAGGAACGAGGTGAGCTTTAAGATCCCTTCCAACCCAAACCCTTCTGGGATTCTATGATTTTTATGCTTCCAGGTATCCACAGAACAGGTTTAGATTTTATAGTTCAAGGTACCAAGGCTCTGGCGGTCATTTTCAGGGAGAAGTATTATATGTCAGAGTTTGGGGAGCATTGTTCTTTGTACTTTCTGGGTAGAAATTCCTTTCTTTTGGCATCTTTGAACCTCAGAAAGCAGTTTGCTTTTCACCAAAAGGCTACTATTATTTTTTTAGGTTTTCTTATATTTATACAGGCCAGACTGGAGCAAAGTACAGGCTTTTTAGCTTCTAGTTAAAGTTCTTGGTATTTTCTTTCATTAGCTCAGCTGTTTACATACAAAGAAGTGTTTTTCTGTCCAATGAAAAAGAGACCTCTAATATATAATCCAGCAAATGTTATGCTGAGCCTTGAGCACTGGAACCACTGATGCTTTTGCTGTTATCCTTCATAAATCCTTTGTTTATGTAGGTGCTATTCTCACCCAACAGGTTTGAGGCTGAACTATGGAATTTGTCAGAAACAAGTCAGCCTTAAGTAACACGGGTGGATTTTACCCATAGGGGGGTACAATTCAAAATCCAGACTTAGGGTGCTGCTTTCTTGCAGCAAGTGACTGAATCTGAATGGTAAAAGATTTGTTAGTAAGTTTTGCAGTACGTGATCTGAGGTGATAATTTTTTAGTGTGTCATTTACCACCACAAGTCTTTGTTTGAACACTTTCTTTAATATTTGTTTGGAAATATATAATGTACTTTGTGCAAAAGGTCTCATATGGTATTAACTTTAAATGTCCTAATTTCATGATGCTGAACATTAATGTTAAAGTCCAGTACTTTATATTTTAACCTCTGGGTAGTCTTTGTATGAGTTACTTTGCTGGATTGCTACAGTTTAAGTCCAGGGGTTTTTTTCCCCAGTATATTTCCAGTTTACTGCAATCTGAAAGACTTGACTTTTCTTTTTATTTTTCTTTTGTGTAGACTGAAAATGAGGAGAATGGCCAAGCAGACAATTTTTCAATGGACCCCCAGCTGGAGAGACAGGTGGAGACAATTCGAAACCTTGTGGACTCCTACATGTCTATTATTAACAAATGTATCCGAGATTTGATACCGAAAACAATCATGCATCTTATGATCAATAACGTAAGTAGCAGCCAGGGTTCTAAATTATTTCAACATGTCTGTCAAATCTCTTACTCTCAAGCACACCTCTTGGATGCAGCAGCAGCAACAGTGTGTTCTAAAGAGAACACACTCCCATAAATGTCACACTCTTAGACAAAATATTCCAATATTCCATAGTACTGAGAAGTTCTGCAGCCTTCTCAAAGGCTGACACACTGCCTTTAGTGCTTCCCCCAAAATGCTAAAGACTGAATTAATGTACATCTCAGTCAGAATGTAAATTACTATTTAAAGGTACATCACACTTGGTTTGGGGTTGGCTTGTTTGTTGTTTTGGGGTGAGGGGGTTGCCCCCAAAAAAAGGGAGAATGCACAGGAAAACTGGGAGCTCCATCTAGGCAGTCTGTGAGAGCAGCAAAGCAGAGTTGTGCTTCTTTGATTTTCAATCTACAGCCTTTTGTCATGGGTTTGTAAAGTAGTTCTTATTTTATTTGGGTTTCTTTATATTTTCAGGTTACCATTTTAAAGGAATAAGTCTAGAAACCTCGGACAGTGCTGTTTAGATAAGCAGATGTGGTTGGTTGATTTATTGTGTGTGTCTTTCTTAGATTTGAAGATTCTTTGCTTAAAGAAATGGCTTTGAGATACTGTTGTTATTCCACTGCAGTATGATCTCAGCCTTTGCTGCCTGGCAGAGTTCTGAATGGACCTTGTTGAAAACTAAGCTTAATATTAGTGCCACTGCTGCCATATAAATTACTAATGGGGAGCACAGCTCCTGCTAGTTATGAGTAGCACCGTTTCTGTGAGGTCATCAAACCAATCAGTCTTTAGGAATACAATATGCTGTGAGGCAAATCTGGTTAGAAGGCAGCATTTACTTTTGACTCAGAGCCACCTCTAGCCTTCATCTGATGGATTTCATTAGCCCTGTGGACTTTGTGTTGCATTTAAGAGTTAGGTGGTTGGACAGAAAATTTCAGTGGGATTTTCTGGTACATATAATACAAGTAGAATTTTTGCATGAGGGCAAGAGATATTTCATTAACTTCTTTAGGTTTAGAGGAGTCAGGCTGCAAGTCTAACCATGGGTGAGTTTTTACAAAAAACATGGGAATAATAGAACTGCCTTTTTCCCCAGAAATCAGTCACACTCTTGACTTTTTAAGGTGAGTGTGTTCTCACTGCTCTTTCCAGATCACCCCTAGCAACCTGCTGCTTTGACTTTAGCCCATCTCCAGTGCCTTTTGAAAGGGCTGGGCTTTAGCTCTCATTTCATCAACAGCAGAGCTCGGTGAGCAGTTCCTTTTGAAACCTTTCATTAAATTTTCTGCCACTCACCTCCTCATATGGAATCGTTTAAGGGTCTCTGAAGTGTGTGTGTTACTCAGAAGTAGATTACTGTAAGATTTTATACTTTCAATCTCATCAGCTGTTAGTGACATTGATAGAGCCTGCCATGCTGGCTGGCCATGGCACGCAGAAAAAACATGCTTAAAACATCAGCTACCTTTCAGTTGGCCTCATTTGGGCTTCCTTGTGAGCTCAGGCCTATCCCTCCATCCTGCAGTTTAAATTGGTGGCAAAGAATCAAAGCATTTTAAAGGACTGTGAAGAGTGGGCTAGAAGCACTAATGAACTTGTTTCTGTACAGCATAGGCAATAAAATACTATATTAAAAATAGCTAAAATGTCAATTTAAAAAAATCAGGGCTATTAAAAAGAGAAAGAAATGGTTGAATTAAGACTGCTGAGCCATGCCAAAAGGTTGTGCAGAGACCTGGAAAGCTGTGGAGCTGTGATGGAAGGTGGGTCCTTTTAAGTTGTGTGTGTGTTCCTTGGTGTCTTCAGAAGTCCAATACATCCACAAGGATAGGTGAAAACACCCTCCTTCCCCCCTAATGAGCATACTCTGTACTTTCTGCTGCCCCATCATGTTGCCTCCAAAACTCTGGAAACAAATCGATCCCAAGGAGTTTGTTTCCATGACAATTCTAACCTCCCAAGTTTTCCTAGAACTTCCTTTCCACTTTGTGGGCCTGTAAACAAGCACTTAAAATTCAAGGAAAGTATCAGATTCAAACTCAGTGTACAGAAAATAATCAGATGTTGTCCCTGAGCATATTTTGAGGCCTAAACCTAGACTATTGTATTCCAAATGCATTGCTTATTGTTCCCTTAGGGTGGATGTTGATTACCTTAAAAGAAATACTTTTACCACACAGAACTGCATTGAGTTACCATTAGCAATTCAAACATGCCCAAACAAAACACACATTTCCAGTTTGTATTTCATGGTCCCCAGGTATCCTTGGTATCCTCTCTGAGGGGTGGTCTCAGAGTAGACAGTGTATGCTCCATAAGCAGTGCTGGTAGTGATTTCAGCTGAGTAGAAAGACTCCAAAGTACTTGTTACTACCAAACTGAAGGGTGAGGAATGGGTTGTGTTTGCATTTGAGGCAGTGATGTAATCTTCTCACTGATGAAGTAACAAGCCTACCTTACCCCACTTCAGAGTGACAGGGCAAGTTTTGGGGCACTGGCGTTTTGGATGCTTCCTGTGGTTCAACTTTGACTGCAGGTCTCATGTCTGTGAAGGAAAACGTTTTAAACCATTCCTGTGAGTCTGTTTTCCAGAAAGGATCAAAGGTGTGAGTAAGCATCACTTTCCCTTCCATTTCCAAGCTGGAGAAAGTGGTACTGTGGATGATCTTCCTCTGTCTATTACAGCACATCCGATTGCAGAGGGCAGGAGGCTGATCCAAGAACCATCCTTAGCACAGCAGTCTTCCCCTTCCAGAGGGGTTCAGGCAGTTACTTGAGTCCCCTGCTAGTAACAGACAGGGACCTCTCATGATAATTGTCACAGGCTGATTTTTTTCAAACAGATATTTGTGGTTTAACAATGCTTTTACAATCAGCTCTGGCCTTAATCTAATTTTAGGACTTCTTCTTCTTTTTTTGAAGTGATGCCATTAAAATGCTCATTTCATCGAGCAGAATGTGATGCTGTTTAACTATGATATCTGTTTTTAATGTGGAGTTTTTGGCAATCATGAGGAAAGTAGTGTACTCTGGCTCTTGATCAGTACCATCTACTGGAAAACAGCATGAAACTCATGGAAAATTTTTGCAGGCTTTGCTAATAATTTGTGCATCTCCTGTCATACGTGAATGGGGAATGACAGCCAAGCCCAGGCAATATGGTTTTGTTTCCCTGTGAGGTCTGTCCTGGCCGCCTTCTCATTGCTGGGTGACCAGAAAGGGTCCCTGGCCTGAACAGCCTCACTGCTCTCACTGACCTCTCCTGAACACAAACAGTGCCTTAGTCTCGCTGTCAGGATTTAAATCAGCATTGCTAAACTAGCACAAACGGAGCTCAGGTTTATGTAATCAGAATCCTGGGAATGTATTATTGTCAGTATCTCCAGCTCAAAAAAGTTTTATAGAGCAAAGCACCAGATGAGAAATAGATCAGAACAGCAACCAAAGTCTCAAATGCAAGGATTTAGTAGGTCAGCAGTTGGTCTATTTACCACAGTCTTATTTAATCAGAGTACCTCTAGCTTTTTATGTCTCTTAATGTGGCCCAGGTTTCCATAACCAGGGCAGGCATAGCAGGAAATCAGTATAGTAAATTAGATTACTTGGAGACTTCTCCCTTCAGTTGGAGTGTGTGTGGATGAGATATTCAGAATCTGACAGAGTTGTTGGAAATGAAAGACAGTGTCTACAGTAGGGTAAATTGTTGCTAAGAAAATAAGTGACACAGATGTTATAAAGCCTGAAAATTCTAATTCCATGGGGAATCTATATCTGATGGTACTGTCATTTACCTCTCAGTCAGCCATTTAGAATTGGACCAAAATGCCAGCTGACTCCTGGGAGCTGTTGGGAAGCCTGTTTGAAATGAAATGTAAACATAGATGTCACCTTAGAGATGTAGAACAGAGTTAGCTCCAACCATGTCTAGTGTTTCATAGACAGACCCAAAAAAAGGCCCCAGTGCACTGTGGAGCGACTACACAAAACCATCTCATTGTCAGATGTGAACTGCTGTCTCAGAATGTGGCTCTGTAATTGCCATAAGCCCATCTGTGTCCAGGCAGCTGCTAAAAGGTCCAGTCCATCCTTTTCCAGCTGCGGGGCCCAGGTGCATGTGCCAGCCTTTCCTTGGGACACAGCTAGACTTTAGGCTGCTGCACCATCAGCTCAGTCTGAGCTCTGCATCTTTCAGTCCCTGATGCAACCTAACAAAAGCTGCATGAGCAGTAGAATTGGTGAAAACTAGGAGAAACTGGTTAAATTGAGGTATGTCTGTCTCCACTGTATTTGTTTGGTGTTGTATTTCCCACAGAGATTTTGTTTGTTTATTTCTTTGGTGGTTTGGGGTTTTTTTGTTTTGTTTTGTTTTGTTTTTCTGATGAAATAGGTAAAAGAATTTATCAACGCAGAGCTCCTGGCTCACTTGTATTCTTCTGAGGACCAAAACACTCTGATGGAGGAGTCGGCTGAGCAGGCGCAGCACCGGGATGAGACGCTCCGCATGTACCAGGCACTGAAGGAAGCCCTGGCAATCATTGGGGACATCAGCACTAGCACTGTCTCAACCCCTGCTCCCCCTCCCGTGGATGACTCGTGGCTTCAGCAGGCCCGCAGGTGAGGAGCCTCCAATCTGTATTGCCATGGAATTCAGGGCAGGCAGACGGAGTCAGTATCAGTAGCTCCCTCCCTGCCTGTCTTTTTGGAAAGATGCTTCTCCAGGTCTTTAATGACATCTGTGAGGGAAATCAAAACATTTTCCCACATATATGTCTTCTGTGGATATGTATGTGACACCAGACAGGAATATCTGCCTTGTAGGAGACCATCCAGTGGACTTGTAGCTTTTCTGATGCTTCAAATAGCAGCTGCTTCTGTCACGCCAGTTGTACATCCACAAGGCCTCTTGCAAGCTGTTACAATAATTCAGCATCTCAGGCTCTATGTCCTAGAAAACCCACTTAACAACACATTCTTAGAACTTGAATAATAAAATCTATTATGTTTACCTCTTTGCTTATATGTTGTCAATGGGAAAAGTGTGGGACTTAATTATATGTGATCCTCTGACACTGACAGCAAAGGAAAATGCCCAGAAAAAACAGATGCCATAGGCATAAAAAACATTTTAACTTCTGTTTAAAGTAAAATAAAACAAATATAACAAACAAACCCCCACCTTAATGAACTTTTAAAATCTCTGTTATTTCACTAGATCACCTCCTCCAAGTCCCTCAACTCCAAGGAGACCGACATTAAACAATCCCCCAACCAGACCTTTATCTGGCCGAGGACCAGCTCCTGCAATCCCATCTCCAGGCCCTCAGTCGGGGGCTCCCCCGGTCCCGTTCCGCCCAGGACCACTTCCTCCATTCCCAAGTGCTGGAGAAGCCCATGGAGGACCTCCCCAGGTTCCCTCCCGGCCCACCCGGGCTCCTCCCAGTGTCCCAAGGTAAGATGTGTAATCTTCCTGGTGGTGGCATGGTTCTCTCCCTCTGGCATAACAGACAGACCCTGCACTGTGTTGGAAAGCTGAGTGCCATTGTTGAGGGAATTTTGTAGCAAAGCAAAACTGGGCATTCCCTACAGAGAGTCAAAGCTGTTTTGAGGAACCAATTTTTAGCACAAATATGACTTTTTGAAAAGATAGGAAAACTTTTTTCATTTAAAAAAAAATTCCAGTCAGTCAGTTGGAAGACACTGATTTCCTTACGTTAAGACCCCCAGTTCTGGTTGTGTTGTACCCACACAGGGGTTCAGAGAGAGAGAGAGAGAGGTCACCTACTCCTTCACCAGAAGTGGTGCAGGGGTGCAGGTCCTCACCTCTGCCATTCTGAATCCTCACCAGAGGAAGTAATGGCTCTTCTGGGGTAGAACAGGAGCAATCCTTGCAGAACCAGTGGAACAAACTGGTAGGAGTCTGATTCTTGTCCCGCAGGGCCAGTAATTTACAGCCAGTTGAAAACAGTCCATAGTGTAGATCATATGGTACAAAACAATTAGTTAAGGAACAGGATTTTCTTCAGCACATAGTTTCCTTTTCTTCCCAGGGGTTTGCATTTATCAGGACTTTTTAAAGTAGCTTTGCATATTTTATAATTTTCTATGGCATTAACTGTTTTTTTATATAGGTTATATGGATAAAATGTCCTTACTGTTTATTTTCACAATGATGTAATACACATAATCACTCATATGTACATATATATATATGAAAACCTCTGATTCCAAGGGCTTCATTAACTTCTTAAATTATGAGGGGCTGGGCAGATTAGGCAATGTTGGAACAAAGGGGTTTCTCCATTTTTGATAAATTAACTGTTACTTTGAAAGTAGTCATGATTTGAAAAAAAAAAAACCCACCAGTTAAATAGAAACAAAAATAAAATGTGCACATTTTCAATTTTAAAAATGGTAATTGAGAGGAGAACCTTTGGAGAAAAACTTTATTTTAAATAGATGAGATCTGTTGTAGTTGTCAGTAACTTAAACTTGAGGCTTAGTGTTTCAAATATAATTACCCCTTATAATAGAAAGAATAAATAAATGAGGTATATCAAAGGAATGGAGTATTTTTATGTATTTACTATGAAAAGGGTGTTGTTGCATCAATGCCCAACCACAAAACACACTCTTTCATCTTAGTGGATATCCTGTAGCTTGCAGTAGGGGTCATTGGGGAGAAACCTGGAATTGCCTTTCTGAGCTTTGCGCTGGAAGGGAAGAAGCCCAAGAATCATTCCCTCGTGGGAAAGCCTGGGGCTGGGCCACAGGGCTCTGGCCCCGGTGCTTCCTCTGTGCCATCAGAGGGTAAATCACAGATTAGAGACAGAGATGGGGTCCAGTGTTCTGCCAGTTGTGCTGCCAGAGAGAACCATGGCTCCTCTCCCCTCGCCTTGCCAGCCAGCACGGCTCCTTCATCCTGCCCGGCCAGGGTTTTGCATGGACACTGCTTTCCTGAGGTGGCTTGCCAAGAGCATGTCTGATGATCATCTCTTTCATGCCAAAGTGATAGGTGGGATGGAGACCAGAAAGGAATTTTCTAGCGCACAAAAGACACGTGGGTAAGCAGCCTGTGAATGACTCAGTTCGGGACTGCCACTGGTGGTATGAAAAGCACTGGTGGATAAAGGAGGTCAGTGATTTTTAAATGCTGTAGCTAGATACATAATTGAATGTGTGACTGCCTGACATTTTTGTGGAAAAACCATCTGCAATATGCATTTCTGGGCTGGATCCTAGTTCTCTTTTTTAGAGCTATGTAAGCCTTGGACAAAAAAAAAATCTCAACTGCTGAAGAATGAAGGAAGGGTTTGGTGATCTGCCCAAACTTCAGGTTTCTCCTGCTGACTAAACTGCAAAGGAGGAAATCCCAGGGAAGGGGCTGCAGGGGAAATCACCTGAGGGGGACAGTGTGGCCAGCTCCTGTGCCTATTAAATGTTTCTTTTAAGCTCTGGAATTTCAGCTACGCTTGGTCTGGTTTTAATAACAGCCTTTGCAGGATCATAGGAAATTGACTCAGAAAATGGGTCTGAGATATGAAAAGGGGGAAAAAAGTGTTTTGAGGAAGAGTTCTTGTAGAAACTTGTGCTTTTTTGTGACTTACTTTTGAACTGGGGCTTTGTGCTTGAACTGCTCCATCACCATTTTCTGCAGTGATTCCTTGAAGTGTCGGGATCGCTCCTATCTAGGGAAATAGTTCAGCTTCCTGAGAAGAAAGTAGTATTTTAAAGTTTATCTTGCTCTCCAGAGGAGCTTTTTCTTGCAGGCCCTGTCATGTGGAGCTGAAAATCCTGACATGCTAAAGAAATATAAGATTTCCATTTTCTCCTGTTCTGCCTTAAGATAAAAGATCATTTTCAAGGGGTACGACTTGGGACTGTCCTTTTCCAATGAGCAGCTTAGCACACGTTTGGTGTGGAAAATTTGGCACCTTTTAGTGAGATACAGCCCCTGTCTTTAAAAACAACTTTTTTCTTCAACTTTATTAGTTGAATAATAATATTCAACTTAAAATCAAAGGAATCGTGCAGAAATAGCGAGCTCTCACTGTTTTCTCACAGTTCCTCCCTTAATGCACAGGGAAAGGGAAAGACTTAGGGGAGCAGGAAATAATTTTCTTCCTTGCTTCGCTCTGATTCTAAAGCTGTTTTGGGTTATGTGCTCTGAATATTTCTGTAAGGAAACAGAAACTATTTGCATGATACATGCCTCTTTTAATTAATCCCACTTGAGGTGGGTGGATCTCTCCCAGCAAAGCCTGTGAGTAAAGGCCTCTGGCTTTAAGGGCTTGGTGCCAAAGCATATATGATTTGTGAAATATTCTCCACTGCCAGAATTTAGATTATTCCCCCGCTCTCTTAAAAGGCTACAGTAGTATTTTGAAAGAAAATGCAGCTGTGTGCTTGCTTTGGTAAGATGGCTTTAAGCAGGCACTAGAGCTTACCATGATGGTTGTTTGCCTGCCTGTGTGGAAAGGCTGATCTTGACCAATTGAAGTTCTACTGTGGATGCTTTGATTTATAACTTTTAAATGCCCTTAATGTGAATCTCAGCTTTGCCATGAGGAAGACAATTGAACTGGAAATGTTTTTTTCTCCTGGCAGCAGAGCCCATGGTGTTTGTGGGGGTGGGAGGGTGCTCCCCTTTTCTCCCTTTGTCCTGCTCTGCAGTGCTACTGGGGATTCATAGAGGCTTTGCCAACAAAGCCCCGAAGATCATTACTCACTTTGTCATCAAAACATAAATGACCCCACTCTGTGAAACCCTAGGATGGGTGCTCTGAGCACATGTCACCCTCAGGCATGTGGTGCTGGTCCCCAAGGGCTGGGGGTGGTCTTTACATGTGAGGCAAGTGGTGGAGAGGGAATTCATGTTGTGCTGTTCGTGATCAGCCACATGCTGTCCCTACAATCTCCTCCAACCCACCGCCAGCCAGCGTGAAAGGGCTGATGGGGGCTCTGCACTACCTTTTATTAAGCCATCCAGGCTAATTACATGACCTGCTGTGTTGGTAGCTAATCTACATTGTAAGTCATCATTACATATTTCTGCCAAACCAGCACAAAGAAGTACTTTTACCTCACAGTATTGCAGTTAGAAATTTCCAGACAAAGTCAGGAGAGCTGCAGAAAGCATTACTGCCTGGCTGCCACCTGACTGCCAAATATCAGCCATTCAGTATGTTTTCTGTGATGGATTTTTATGGATTAGAGTTCTTTGGAAAGATTTAATGTAATGTCTAACCCTTCAATGCATTGAATGATAAGGGGATCCCTTGCAAAAATTGCACATGATCCTCTGAATAAAATCTGTCTTAGTGCACAGGCATATAAGACCAGAAGAGTTATTCTGCCTTAGCCTGGGAATCTTCTTTCTCCTCAAAGTTTGACCCTGCAGCCCTAAAAGCTTACTGCTGTATTTTTTAATGGAATATAAATAGGAATCCAATAGCCATTGCACCAAACTCTTCTGGCAGGATGAGTAAGTGCCCACCTTAGAGCATTTGCATGCTGACTTGGATGATCTCAGTCTGAACACCCAAACAGAAGAGCACAGCTCTGTCCAGCATCCATGTGTCCTCTTTGATTATCTTCAGTGAAGGTTATATTCAAAAAGTATAATCAGCAATTAGGAGTGTTTTCATGCAAACAAAGAGACAAGAGTGTTATATGGAGGGATTCCAAAATCCTGCTGAATTTCAGGAGAAAATAAAGCCAAAGAATAATTTAATTTAATTCTGTATTTCATGTCTGTGATCAAAAGAATATACAGCTACATGGGTGAGGCAAAGCCAGAGCCCCTCAAGGAGGGGATACTGATCTTCTGTAGTCCATATGTTTCCAACTCTGCCTGTCCAAAGACCCCAAAATCACAAGACTTATGAGAATATCAGTTATTCTTTCTGTGATTTCTGCCCAGGGGGGAGACAACTCTCTGTAATTTGTTACCCGTCTAATGTACATTTCTTGTTGAAATGCACACCCAGTAATATGTTACTTTGCTGCTGGCTGCTTCAAGCAGCAGCCTCCATTTATTTTCCCTTATCTCTTAGAAAGGAGCTCTGCATTTCCCCCCTCCTCCACTGGCTCCTTTTTCATGATTTTCTTTTCCCTTTTTTCTGCCATTCCCTCGCTGCCCCTTTCTTGACCATACTGTTTGCTTCCTCTTTCACCTTTTTCCTTCACTTGGTTTCCTGCCTGGTCCATTTGTCTGCCTTCCCCTTGTATTCCCTCCTTTCCTTCTCACCATCTTGTCTTGGTTTCTTTCCAGCTTACCCCTTCCCTTCCCTGCCATCTTTGTAAATCTGTCTTCCTTGCATTTCAGTCTTCTTTTAAAGTTTTCAAGCCATAAAATGCAATATTTGGCAATCTTTCTTAACTGCCTGGCGGCAGTAGCTGTAACACGAGCTACAGTACTTGGGGCCATATTTTGCCATGTGCAAAACCAGTTGAGGAATACCAGTCATCTTATGTGGGGTCATCTTGGAGCTTCAGTCGTGGAATAGAATCATAGAATAGAATTATAGAATAGTTTGGTTTGAAAGGGACCTTTAAAGGTCATCTAGTCCAACCTCCCTGCAATGAGCAGGGACAACAGAAGCAATGAATGAAGTAGCATTCTGAACAAGGATAAATATTGGAGGGAGGTCACAGCAGGTTGTAAGAACATGTAAAAAGTAACAATACAGCAACTCTTGTGGTCTCATTGTAATTCTGCAATATGGAACGTATGAGAAATTTGGAATGGCATTTGCACTGAAGGACTGATTCTTCAGTTGCCTGAACTGTAATGCTGTCAGAGATACAGGAGGGTCTCCATTTCTGCTCCAGGAGCTTCACTGACTGCTGCCCCCAAAAAGATGACTTTCTTTTAGACTAGCAATAGGATTTTGTTACTGCCTTCCTTTATATACCTCTCCTCCAGATGACTGTCCTGAAGATGGAGTAAAACAAAGTTCATGGGATGCCACACACTGCATGTGCCACACACATCTGCTGGCACTGACTCTAACTCCCATCAGCATCTTCTTTCATCGGCCAGAGGCAGGCTCTCTGTATCTTCAGTGGTCTAGGAATTTTCTGATGGGCAGTACACTGTGGCAGTTGAACAAAATTACCTGAAGAATCACTGGTTGTATGTGGAGTTTAGGTTTGATCTTATTTATCGCGCCTCAGGTAGTTGTGATTATCCTTAGCATTGATCCTAAGCTACTTGCTCCTGCCTTATTCAACAAAAAAAAGTTTTTTAAAACAGGGTGAACTGGGAGAGATCCATTTGATTGGGACTGTTGCAAGTTACTTTCAAAATTCAGCAAAGAAGATCAGGTTGGATCTTAGTGTAGACCAGTCCTGTGTGATGGGGAAGGGTGAGTAAAATGATGCAAGAGAGGGGAAGGCAGAAAAAGAGGAACCTGAAAAAAGTCAAAAGAAGTGTCCTCAATCACAGTGGAAGCCTGCTTTGGAAGCATCAGCTTTTTTCTTCAAGATACTGTAGCAGAAGGAAGTGGTTTTTATTTTTAGCATCTCTCAAGCTGAAAAAGGAAAGTAGAGTCAAACAATAGCAAATGTTTGACAGAAATACAGAAACCTGAACATGTGTTTTGTCCCCAGTAATTATTTAATCTCATAATGGAGTAGTTTAATAACAGTTGCCATGAAGGCTGTGCAGGATTAGAGCGAGGGTGTTGAGCAGGAAATTTCTACCTTGTCTGAAAGAGTGGGCGAATAGCAGTGCATTTCTAGCCTTCCTTATGCTAGAAGAGAAAACATCTGACAGTAAATGGAGAGAAAGCATTGATGATTTGAACTTCTTGAACCTGCAGGCATCTTGAAAGGCTGTCCTTGAAACCCTCCTGTCCCCTGCAAGCTGTATTGGATCATTATTGAATGAGGGCCCTCCAGGGTTACATTAACAACAGTGACACTGATAATCACGTTAGTTGTTGTCATGGACAAGAAGAGGTGCAACTCCAGCTGGAGGTGACAACCACGACATTTGCTCCCTTCTTGCACCAAGGTAAGTAAAGAGGAGAGAGGCAAAAAGGCAGAGGAAGGCCAAATCTGAGTAGGAATAGCAGCGTGGGCAGCAGTAGATGTGGTGTTCAGGGATACAGTACATGATTCAGTCTGATGCCAAACAGAGCAGCTACACACAGACCAGTGCACAGGACTTGAGCTACTGTGAAAAGATCAGATGTTCTTCCTGCTGATTTTGTGGCCCTTCTGTTGTTATCTTCTGTGGACAGAAGAAAGTAGAACAGCATTCTGAACATATCACTCACCACTCCTAACTTTCTCTTCCTCCATGGGCAGTTTTGATCCTCTTGACCATCCTGACCTCGGGTTTCTGAAAGGTCAAGCCAGTCTTCCATGAACATGTTGCACACTTGCTTATTTGACATGTTCCCTGCTGAAGGGCAAACAGGAACACGCAGTTTCTTAAGAATAATAGTGTCTCTTGATTGCTCTGTTGAATTTATTTTTTTTTTGTTTACTCAAGCTGAGTTTTCCAAATGACATATTAATTCCCTGAAATGACTAATGAAAATGCAGCGCTCACATAAACATACAAATATTATTTGTATGTGTGTGTGATGGACATTAATTTATGATGGTCATATAGAAAATGTAGCTTGAGTTGTAAATAATAAGTTATTCTGGTGAAGCATCATATTTTGGACCACTGCCTCTTAAAGGAGTATCTATATTAAGTTAAATCACGCACAGTGGAACCTCATTAACCCAAATGCTTTCAAACAGTATAAGCATTTGAATTAATGGAGATTTATATTGCTGCAGTGTAGTGGTGGCTAGTGGAAGGACACATTCTTCCCATTCACTCTTACTTTTTGTTTCTTTCACTTGAAAGAAATAGGTATCTGATAAAACAGCATAATCTAATAACTTTAACTTGCTTACACTTAGCACAAAAATTCTTCCACTGACAGAGCATTGTGCAGCTGGGTCATTTGAAGTAGTGTGAAATAGTGAGGTTCAGCTGTGTGTACAACTGAGCCAGTACAGTCTCAGCACGCCCTCTGTGCATTTGTAAGCCTGACACGTGTGTTCAGCTGGAGAACTACTTCAGGACTATCATGCCCCCTCAAGAGCTGTGTGGCTCAGGGCTTCCATTCCTGACTTGCCCGCTGACAGTAGTCCTGTGGGACTTACTAGAGACATTTAACGTTTAACAAAATGACATTTTTTCAGTAGAGAAACAAATCTGAGAAATTTCCACTCTCTTGGACCATTGCATTCGGGTAAGGGACCATCTCAGACAGATATTCCCCCAGCTACTTTTTTCTTTCATCACTACTGAGTGCTGTTTCTTATTTCTCCTGCAATCATCATCTCCTCCTGATTCTTGTCCATAATTCCTGCTTTACTCCTCCTAATGTCATCATCCTTTTTCTGCTTTTCCTGCTTTGTTGTGACCTGTGACACTAGTATCAAGTGCCTTTCCTCCTTTTGGTTTTCCCACTCGAGATTCTGGCTCCTGAGTTAATGGGAGGCTCCACAGTAGCCATTCTGCATCTGCTGTAGGACAAAAAGAGTTTTATGCATGCACAGACTGAAGACTAATTAGATCTACAAACAATGTCTTGCCTCTCTTCAACCATGGTGGCTAGAGTTGTTTCACTTCTGGTTTGGATTTTCTTCCAAATCCAAAGGCTGATGGAGGTTGAGAGGTACAGTATAAAAGTTAGGTTGATGTAACAACCAGGAAAAGCAGGGGGTGTGGCTCTCTCAGGATCTTGCTGAAACAGAGAAAACCTGAGAAACAGTATGAATATAAAATCAGTCAAGGCATTATAAGTATCCCAAGACCAAGCTACTTAGTCTCTCTAAATAATCACCCAAACAGGAAACTAGATTTATTCCTCACCTAAAGTAAGTCACTCTTTTATCCCCTTACTGTATACCTCACATCCAGATTTGTACTGTCACCTAAAATAAAATTTGCCTGCAGTCAGTCTTAAAGCCGCTTAGAAATTTTGTGTAAGTATTTTCTTCTTAAATTCTGCAAAGACAGTGTAACGTATCAGGGTGCTCCGAGAGAGCTGCGTTATAGGGAAACCAGGACCATGGAAAAGGGAGAGAATAATGGACTTCTGTTCACAATTTCAGATCTATAGGATGTATCGTAAAATATAGTTATGTGCATGCCTTCCACAAGTGTTCTCTGGTGGTCACAAGCAAACAAGAATGTAAAATGTAAGTGGAAATGAAAGCCTTTTATTTAGCAGTGCGCTGGCTGTGCTGTGAGAAGCCATCTTCTCTGAGCGGGTAATTACAGCCATGCTTTACTCAAAGCATATTTTGTGGACTCTGTGTGGGGAGCGATAGCACTTCTCAAAAAGCAAATGCTTGAAGAACTCCCATATGTTTCTGATCGAATTTTAAGTCTAGACTTGCTTTATTTAGTTTCTTTTGCTCTGCGTTTGCCTAGCTAAAGCTTTTAGGAGTTCTTTTAAAACTGGAAACACTGGGTGTGCTGCTTAGGTTAAAAATAAATGTAAAACTTTTCCTTTTTTAAAAAAGTTTTTGCATGGGGGTGAGAGCTACCCTCCATTCAGAACCCCACTGAGCTCTTCAAAGGAGGAGTCTCTGCAGCAACATCAGGGAGTTATTAAATACATACTTAGTCCACAATTTTCATTGGTAAATTCTTTACGTCTGCTTAATGTGTGCTAGTTAGAAGTACTGATTCTTTTTGCAGATTCGTTCACTCAACCCCGGGGGGACCTATGATCCCCTGCCCCTTTAGCACTAACTTTTAGAAACGCTGTTTCCCTTTTTTTTTTCTCCCCGCCCCCCAAAAAAGCAAACCAAAACACCAACAACCTCAATTCCCCCCAAGACAAGAAGGCTGAGTTAAAGGGGCCAGGCAGCGGGGCTAGGTCCCAGAACTCGAAAACCCCGCTGAAATGCTGTAGACAATAACCAAATCGGAATTCCCGCAGCAGGGACATTTTTATGATGAACTTTCTATGAAGCGGGAGCCGCCTTTCGGGGCCTGGGAACAAACAGCTCCGCACCGGGAGCTCTTCCCGGGCCGTCGGAGTCGCTCCGATAACACGGAGGAACCGCGGCCCGGGCCGTCTGCACCGCTATCGTGTGCTGGCCTCAGACTAAACATTGAACTGGGCTTAGTCACATATTTACTCACTGGGATGGCAGCTAGCGCGGAGCAGGGATCCGGGGGCGGTTGTTTTTCCGCGGTTTTCCCTCGCTCGGTCCCCGGGCAGGCTGGAGCTCCCCCTGCCGCTCTGTAGTTCCCGTTCTCCGCGCTGGGAGGCTCTGGCAGCGCTCCTTTGGTACCCTTTGCTCGGGAAGCGATGGTGCCGAAACCACTCAGAGCTTCACTCAGAGCTGCACTTTCTGTAGGCGCCCAGAAGCTGGTTGCTGGCTCTGTTATCTCAAGGTGGCCCAATCCTGCATCTCTGCATCCCGTGGAGCACGTCCACTCCCAGCCACTGCTCAGGGTGTAAAGGAGCGGGGCAGAGGCAAGAGATGTGCAGGTTGGCATCTCCTCCTGTCTTTGGGATTGAGATTCCTATTAGGGGCAAAAAAAAAAGGTGTGAATCCTACTCCCAGTGTAGAAACGGTCACAGAATGACCTGACACACTGACGGGGAAATCTAGAGACAGGCCATTCACTTAAGAGTTGGGCTCAATGATCCTTGTGGGTCCCTTCCCACTCAGAATATTCTGTAACTTCTGGGCTTGTTCTTTCCTTCACTTGGACTTGAGCTTCAGCTCATGCCAGTTGATCCTGTGTGCCAGTGGCCAGGGAAGGTGAGATGATGCAAGAGAGCTCCACTCTGTGTTCTGCCCAGGGACTCGAGAGCACGGTCCCCCTTACTGCAGTACCAGCACAGGGAACTGCACATAGCCCAGGAGACTGTCAGCAGCAGGGCTGGAGGGAATGGTGCTTTTGCAGGTCTTCTCCCAAGTGCTGCCTTTCCAAACATCTGCTATTCCTCTGAAAGGCACCTGTGATCTCCAGGTGGAGGTCCCACTCCTCTAGTCACAGTGTGGTGGGTTAAGGAGCTGGGAGGCAGGCAGCACCCTTGAGGGGCTGGAGCTAAGGAGAGGTCTGCCCATTCCTCATGGACATCCATGCCCAGTGGGAAGACACATGCAAGCGTTTGTATGCAGAGCATCCCAGATACATATGTGTCTCCACTGGGAGGTATCCATAGTGGAAGTGTTGGGAGAGAGCGTGGCTGGCTCTGAAGGGTCCCCTGGCTGAGCAGACCTGCCTGTCGGGCAGTGCTGTGGGGAGAACAGAGGGTCCCTGTGGGGATGTCATCTTCTCCTTGTAGTGGGTGGTACTCTGGATTGGGAAGGAGAGCTGATGGGGAATTTTTCTATTTAGGTCTGCACTGGGCTTGAATGAAAGTTCAAAACAGTGGGCGGAGTGCAATACCAACTCTAGTTCAGGGAGGAAATGGGGCTCAGACCTGATTTTGGTTCAGGTTTGGTTTGACTGATTATGTCCAGGAAATCCTCCCACTGTGCTCTCCAGTTTCTGATCCTGCTGTGTTAAATAGTAATTTGGCTAAATTACATTATTTGAATCCAGTGTGCTGCATTCAACCTGGTATTAAAATGCATGTTTGGGCTTGCATCTTTTAAATTTGATATGAAGACAGCTGTATGCATTTTCCCTTGTTTGTAAATTGTATACACATGATACGATGTTTTCAGTAAGCTCTAAACAATGCAATGTGAGGCATTTCAACAAAGGAATAATTTAATGCAACCCAGCAGAAATGCAGAGCCTTAGAAGTGGTTCTTTATGAAACTACAAATTTTGGAAATGGGTCCAGAAGACCTACACTGGAGCAACACAAGAAACAATGGTTAACACAGTAACATTTTTCCTGTAAGAAAAATACACCATGAAGAAATTATATTTTGCCTTTTTTTTAGCTTGTTGATTTACTTGAATGCTTCAGTTGGCGTATTTTGTATTTGTTGTATGTTAGGGATTAAAATTCTCATTTCTTCACCAAAAGAGAATATTGTGGCTCAAGACACACTTTGAGCCGAGTGAGACTTTTTTTGTCAAGTATAAGTTTGTCTCCTATATTTTGTTCCAGTTCAGAGAAGATTAACACATTACATTCTTTTAATCTTCAGTTTAGCTTTTAAAAGAATGAGACGTTTCCTTTGTAATATTCCTCAGAGCCAGACCTGTCCCTGCTTTCACAGGTGGAGGACAGGTTAGAAGGGGCTGCACAGTTTGTGTGAGCCATTAATGAGCTCTGCTGAAGCTGATGGGAACTGAAGAGCCATGGGCTCCTGACCTTGTTGAGAGCCTGGGTTCAGCTGTGAGCTCTCATGGTGACTTGGGCTGGGGTTAAGAATAAAGTTGGTGCTTCCCACTAAAGAAAATGGGGAGCAAAAGCACTGTAAGAGATGGATTGGGATAACTGCAGCAACGGAACGCTGCTGGATAGCTGGCTAAGGAACAGTCTCTTTGGGCAATTTATACATACAGATTGCAGTGCCAGCAGAACTGTGTGAGTGGTGCAGGCGCTGAAGGCCAAACAGGTATTGTCAGCTCAGACTCTGCATAGGCCTTGCTCAGTGGTGGGGTGTTTTATCCCAGGTGGAATGGAGCATTAACAAAATACTCTTTGTGACTATACTGATGGAGTTGCCTCCACACAGCACTGATATGAACAGTGTTCCTGCACACAAAAAGGTAAAGTGTTGAGTAGCTACTGGAGAGACTCTGTCTGCCACTCAAGCAGAGTTGGTGTGTCATCCTTGGATAAGGGAGGGACGGAAGGAGGGATAGGTCTCAGCCTGGACTCCAGGTGGGATGCGCTTGGAGATCATACTGCTGCCAACTCTTGCACTGTGGACTCTTACCAAATGATGACACAGTCTGAATTAAAATGTAGGTGTTTGCAGTACACAGGAAAATGGAAAAAAGACACATAAGCCTTCCCAAAAAATCTGTGACTCCTTAGCCCTGAAGTTGATAGAGGAATGCATTAGTGGTAAATGAATGAGTCCAGCAGCCCCAGCCAAAACTGGCATTTTCATAACTGGCCATTGATATATAGCTTGAAGTTTGTGCCTCAAATTCAGGCACATTGACGTGACTCCAGTTGGCCCAACTGTGCAAGAAGCTGCAGGTTTTCCTGCTTCTGCAAACAGCAGCTGAAGTCACTGCAGGCTGTTTTCCTCAGTCCTGTTTTCTGCTCTGAAACGTTCCTGTAAGTCTGTTGTGTGGCTGTCCAGGCTGGGACTGACTCCTAAGAAAATGGGAATAATGATCCTCCCTGGATGGTTTCCGTGGCACAAGAAGGTAACTATGTTTGGAGAACGCCCAGGCTGTGGATCAGCAAGAAGAGCTGTCTGGTCTGGTGGGTGAGGGAGCTAAGGCATGGTAGACACCTGGCAAACCCGTTGCCTCCTTTCTTACTGTGGATGCTTGTGGACATTGTGCTTCAGTGTACGTGGAAATAAGATGGTCGTGTGTACGAGCATGTGCATGTTCCTGTAACATGGTGCCAGCTTTGTTCTCAGTGTTTGTGCTTATTGTTTCTTCTCTCTTTCTCTCCAGTCGAAGACCACCCCCTTCACCTACTCGGCCCACTGTAATTCGTCCGTTAGACTCATCCCTGTTAGACTAAAAGGAGTTTCTGGCATGTCATTCATTGTTAACCAAATATGTGGAACAAATTGCTTGATAACTGTCGCAATAACCAATGTATAGTCGCATGTATGGACATCTATAGGCAAGTAACCAATATACTCTCTGTCCATTCTGCATTGTTTATGAGGTCTTAAATGTTTTGGGAAGGTCTGTGCTGCCTTGACTTTTCCTTTTGCAATAACTGGTGTTAGCTAACTTACTGACACGTATCTTCACCCAGGCAACTGTGCTCACTGTCCTCTACAGCAAATGGAGGGCTTGACTTTGTGTATGTTTGTGCATGTGTTGATTTGATCTCCTGCTTTTTTCCTCTTATCTGAAAGGAATATTGCTTTTATTTGTACCTTCCAAGTTATCTATCATTTAGAATTAGAGTTATGCCAATTTTCTCTTGTAATGGATAAACTGGGCAAAGAAAAGCCATGTGATTTCTTACCAAGCTCTTCTGAAGGCCCCACACTTCCATGTCTCCCTTGAAAGAAGCTTGCTTCTCCTATAAATTCTCCTTATCCAAAGTCTAGTGTTAAGGGTTGTTGTTAAACAAGAAGGGTGTGTGTGGGACAGCACGTTTCACTTTATTTCCACACTGGCAGCTGACATGCCAGGTTGGTTGGGTTGGTAAGGACCAGGCTGCTGCCCCAGCTCACAGGGCTTGGTGTGGAGCTGCCTGACCCTGCAGCAAGGATGGGAAAGGGTGGTTTGAAGAGCCAGCACATGACAGAGCAGTGTGTCCTAGCTTGCTTTGTCCTCCTCTAGTGCTTGCTCACACTTACACTCCCACTCAAGGGAAGCCCTGGGCATATGTGAGTGCGTATAAATGTGCTGTGTGGCAGGATCCCGGGAACCGAGCGCTGCTTTTGGCCATTTTATGGAACAGAAGGGGATATAGATACAGATATATACATATATGCACAGCTGGACATGGGCTACCACTCCTCTGCCCACTGTGTGAGCCAATTCACAGAGCTCCGGCCCAGACTGGCAGCTGAGCTTCCCAAGGGTCTGGTTTGGATTTGAGATATTTGCGATATTTTGTCGTGCCAGTTGATAAAGTTCCCCCTGTATGAATATTTTCTTTTTGGATCACTTGGTCCTGCACACCTTGTTTTAGGGTTGCTTTATCCATCTAGCTTCTTGGAAGTGCTCAGCTGTGCATCCTGGCAATGGATTATTTTAGCAGCTGCTCACTTGCAGAGGTCCTCTCTGCCTCTTGTTTTGCACATTATATATTAATGTGTTATAAAAACCTTTTGTCTTAACTGCATTACTTCACTTTAAACACTTAGGGTCAGCGTCACCCTTAAAGCTTAAAATTTACTGAGTTAAGAGAATTAAACTAGAGAGGAATTTGGCCTTGTTCCTTCAGAAAATGTGAATTGCTGCTATTGCAATTATGGTTACAGATCCCTAGGCAAAGCAATTGGTGGTTTCAAAGGCCCTCAGTATAATCAGTCTAATAAATGTATTTATTGAAACTGCATGTAGGGCTCCAGTATGCTGTAGCCCCTTGGTTAGGAAGAATCCAATCAAAGAGCAACAACCAATTGGGATTTAGCCTATTAAATATTCCCAGGCTGCTGATTAGCTGTGCTCACCACTGCAGCAAATTGTGTTTCAGCTTGCATAAGAGAGACATGCTTGGGAAAGCATGATGATTTGTATGTTAGCTTAACTTTAATTTCCTGTCAACCTCATACTTGTGAGACATGCCTGGGGAGTGTAGAGGTCACATCTGATGCACAGTGAAGATGGAGTTTGTCAGAGCACCAGCATCTTGGTGATCTCAGAAATTGCTTAAGTGGCTGGTGTTTGTTTGGGGAACAGGCTCAGATCTCCAACACCAAGTGCACAGAATCAGCTTTCAAGGAAGAAGAAGGTTACAAACACAACTACAGTCATAGTGATTTTTACTACAAAAAAGAAAACATATATTTTTATGATTTTTCTTGTGTTCTACACAGTTTTCCACTGCTCAGTGTTCTCTGCTGTAACCTGTAATGCATCTGTTGGATATATTTTTATAAATAGCCATAGCAGTCCATGCTGCTGCCTTGCAAGCAAACCTGTATGTAGTTTATCAGATCTCTGTTACTGACTGGCAGCTGCCTGCTGATAGAAAGCCAAGCATAGTGCCTCAGCCACAGAAAGTGACTTTAATCCCAAATTTTTATATTCATTCAGTGATAGAAATGTTCATGACTAGGCTGGATGGGGTTCTGAGCGACCTGGTCTGGTGGAAGGTGTTCCCCCATGGCAGGGCGGCTGGAACAAGATGAACTTTAAGGTCTCCTCCAGCTCAATCCATGCTGTGGATGCAAGACCGTGGTCTGGGTTTATCCCACCATACCCCGTACACTCAGCTTTGTTGTCCAAGGTCCCCTTTGGTCAGTGGGAAGAGACATCACCTCTAGGAGGTGATTCAGACCAGTGTGGCTACACAGAACTCGAGGGTGGTAATGCCTCAATTAGATGACAGAGATCCTGGCCTAAAAACATGTTTTTAAATTCTCTGTACTTGAGACTCCTTAATTTACTTTAATGACTGTTTCTGCCAAGCATAAGGAAGTAGGTAGCACAATTCAGCACTGTCCTTAACTCTGCCCCCCAAGAAACTGTATTTCTCAGCAGAATTGTAAATGAAGCTCTCAAGGGTGGATTTACCCAAAAGAGGAGGAGGAGGCAGTGAGGCGCCAGCACCATCTGCTTCTGTGCTCGATGCCGAGGTCGTGGGACACAGCTGCACAGCCCTCCTTCCTCTGCATCCTCATCCAGATCACATCTAAATCTGGCCCTGTGCCCTAAATGCAACACTTTTAGGTGTGCAGGTTAATAAATAACTGTGAGCACAGATCCAGAGTTCAATAATTTCACCTCTTCTTGCGTATATGCTTTTCAGAATAAACTATGTAGAATTGTTTCTAGGAAAAACACTAAGAGCTTCTCAAGAAATTGCCACATCCAATTGAGTAAGTACTGTCCTCCAACCTTGGCCCACTTCCTCCTGCTCTGCAGTGCCTGGAATGGGTTTGTTTGTCCCGCTCACTCCTGAAGCTGACGAGTCGTGCCAGTCCTGTCCCTTGTTCTCAGAGGAGCAGCCTTGGCAGCAACTCCCTCCCTGCCCAAAGGACAGCAGGATGAGCACCTTGTGGATCTGCTAGAGGGACTGGCTTCTCACACTGGCCATTGCCCCCTCTGCAGACCCACTTACCCAGGATGAGCCAGGTCTGAACTCTCTATCAGAGAAAAGGCAGGTTGCTCTCCCTTTCTTTGATTCCCTCTGGCAAAGCTCAGAAGACTGTCAGGGAGGAGTGGAGCACTAATTAAGCAACAGCGACGTTTCTGATCTTATGTGAGGTACATAATAATGATCTGGGTGACGTAGTTGTTAAATTTCAGGAGGGTGCTCTTCTAGTATTGCAATTAGGCTCAGCCTGGGTCTGTGCATAGAAAACATGTTCCACCTCACCTTGCCATGGCTGACCAACAGCTGAGGAGCTTGTGAATGCCATAAATAGCTCTCGGCCTTGGAGCTCAAGGGATCTCATGTTAGGGTTAAAAAGATTGTATGTTCCACAAAAAGGTTTATGTACATAGTTAATGTGTGTTTATTTTATTGCTGATCTTGTTGCACTTTCTGAGCAAGCCTTGTAAAAGTAGATTATTTATTATATTAAAGGAGATACATTATTATACATTATGGCATTTCATGTTAAAGCATAACATAGAAAATATTATCCTCTCTGTTGCAGACAGCTACACTAACCATGATGCACATAGCATATGGAGATTACTGGCTAGTTCTGTCTTTCTGTCTTAAAATAGTCCAAACCTCCTGAATTGAGGGCAGACCTACTTTGCTCCTGTGCCACCAGAAGGCATCCAGCCTGCTGGTGCCCCTGCAGCACAGCTCCTCCCACTGTGCCACTGAACATCCTCCTGGGGCTCCAGTAGAACAGCTCCCTTGTGTAAATGAATGTTACTCTGCCTGTCTTTCCTCTTGCTTTGTCTGCAGGCGAGCTGATACCGATGGCTCCTCCCGTCCAGACAGTCCTCCACTCTTGCTTGATCTATGATTTGTCCCGTCTTGCCGGCCGTTTGCTTTACTGCTGTCTCTTTACTTTTCCAGGACGGGGTAAACGATGACTTCTTTTTGTAAGAAGCAAACGCTTAATTTCTTTCTGATTTTTATGCTCTGTGTGTTAATGCCCTACTTCATATGAGACAAAACATCTGCCTTTGGTTTCATAATCTGTAAATGGTTCCTGGTGTTGACCTTTGAGCACAGCCAGTCGATTCCCGAAACCATGGTCATTACTGAGCATCACATGCACCTGCTGTAAAAATGTTCTGCTGCATTTCTGAACCTGAAATAAACTGTAATTCTTGATGGGCTTTTATTATTACTTTCTGGATGTGCATGAGTGGTCTTCTGTCTCTCGCACCATCATCTCAGCATTCCACACTCTGCCTGGGTCGGGACTGCAGGGAGGATTTATCAGAGATGTGTGTTGCATCTGGATCACTGGAGATGTCATTAAAGGGGAGACAGGGAAGATGTAACCCTTTGGGAAACATTCAGCCTGTTCCCTTGCAAGGGGCTTGGAGTGCTGCAGAGATGTTTTGCTGGGAAATGGATGAATGTTTTTCAAGCAGTACCTGGGATTCACTTCATTGCTGGGGAAAGCACGTTTTGGGGAGATTCAGAGCTAAGCAGAAGGCTAGACTGAGTCCTCCAGAGTGGGAGCTGGAGTTAAAATGTGCCTGTGTATGTGTTATGTCTGGAAGGGATTTCCCCCTAAAGTGGTTGTGTATGAATGTGCAGATGTCTTGATTACTCAGTTCCTCCTTCAGATCAGTATGAGCCAAGTAGCTGCAGTCGGTGCTTGGAGATGGTCTCTATGGCACAACAGCTTCCTGTGGGAGCACTGCAGTCGCTGAGTTGGTCCTTAGGTTTTGGGAAAGTAGGGAGCAAAAGGTGGGATGAGCAAAGCAGGAACACCCTCGTTGTATTCCCTTGGTTGCTGTAATGTTTGGAGGTGTGTCATCAGTGGCTGTTCCTGAGGGCAGTGTGTGCACTCCCCCTCAGTGAACAGCAGCGTCACACGTGTCCCCTCTGGCTGAGTACCTTACGTACCCCACAGGAGTTTGGTTACAGGCATTTGGAGTTTGGTTCAGCTTTGGTCAGAGCTGAGTCCTTTGTGCTGGGTAACAGGAGGAGCGTCTGCTCCTCTCCAACCACTTCACTGGGCCATTGCTGCCAAGGGTCTCCTGCTATGCTTGGCAGGTGCCATCACCCACATTTTTAACTTTTCCCAGCAACGTCCCCTCCAGATACCCCAATCCACCCTGCAGGCCATCCTGTTTGATCATTCCCCATTTCATCAGAATCTCTACTGCAAGAACAGTGTTTGAAGCAGATAGTGGTGAGAATTTTAAAGCTGGCTGGGGAAGAGCTCTTCCAGAGGATATTATTTGCTGCAAGAAAATTAGAAAGCCTGTGACCAGCGACCTCCACACCTGTGATGTGATTGTCCCAGTTCTCTGGCGCCAGCAAGTCAGATGGGAAGTGGTGAGGATGAAAGCTGAGGCTGTGCTGATGGCCAGCTGATTCTAATCTCACTCTTGCTCTTTTCTTTAATATACATGTTCTGTGCCTTTTTCTCTTAACTCATTTAATTAAGATAATTTTGTGTATGAGTATTTTTATTATATCTTGACCTTTTGTTTTAAATCTCTCCCCTCTGTGAATTTTGGGTTATTTTTTGTTTTTTTCCTAGGCGACCTCCACGAGCTGTTCCAGGAAGATCATCCTAACACACACATTTCTTTTGTGTTACATGCAAGGTCTTTTTTTATTTTTTTTTTGTCCAAAATTACCTTTAATTTGCACTAGCCTACTTGTAAATGAAAGATTTTATTTTCGGATGTCAATGATAAGCCTGGATGTAAAGCAAATAAAATTCTGACTACAAAAGGAATGTGTGGTGGTTTTACACTCAAGGATCTACCCACTCTTTCTCAAATGGAGCCATTCACACCTTGTGGAAGAAATTGCCTGGCCTCTGTGGAGGCTCCCACCCTCCAAGGTGGTGGATGGAGGGACGGACATTCTGCTGGGATTCCAGCACTGCTTCTGAATTCATTAGCCACCAGGATTGCTTCATAGAAATGGCTTTGGCTTAGCATTAGCAGGAAGAATAGCCAACAGGGTCCTAAAACATGTCTAACACACCAGCAGCAGCACCTGGCTGAGCAGAAACTCAAAGGAGGAGATTGCAACAGTCTCTAGACGGATGAATCTCCACAGTTATAAATAAAGTGCAGCTGCTCTGAGCATTTTTTTCAAGCTAAACCTCTGAATTCCTTGCAAGCTGCCCTCACTGGAGCATCTGAGCTCAAACAGCTGTAAGTAGCTACCTCTGGGGTTCCAAATGTGTCTGTCTATGGGAAAGATAAAATCAGGGATTTAACATTTAGGAGATGTGCTTGTTTAGGGTGCCAGAGAAGTATATGGGAGAGTAAGGCTGGAAAGAAAAGGGAAAACTGATGGGTTTTACTGACTTTTTTTCTCACAGGAAAAGAAACAAGGGATATTTCAGAAACCACAGAGGTAAATCAGGAGGCACTGCACAGGTAGGGACTGGAAGCACCTCTGGGCATCAGAGTCCAGCCTTTGTTTCAGGAGCACAAAAAAGATGTTTCTGGGTAGTGGGGAGTTGGTGGTGAGAGGCAAAAAGCACCTCAGCAGAGTTCAGGAATTGTGTACTTTGGGGAACTACTACAGAAGCAACAGTGTTTGTACCCAGCAAGCTCCTGAGGAGGTTCTGCCCATGCTTCACCTTTCAGGTAAGAGGGAATGGGAACAGGCTGAACTTCACAAGCTGCTTTTTTTCCAGCTTGTTTAAAAGTCTGTTCTGCACTGGGGGAAGTTCTCACTGTATTCCTTCTGGGGTGTGACATGGTACCAACAGATGAACCAACAATGAATAAAAGGTAGATGATATTTTAGCTGAATGGCCTTGCCTACAGCACCCGGCTGCCAGAGGGCCTCCAGGCATTAGGCCGGAAGGCACAAACTTGTTTCTTAGGACATTTTATGGTGGTAAACCCTTGGCACAGATCTTTACCTTCTTAGGAAATATTTGATAAAAAAATATTGTTGAAAATAGGACTCCAAACTTTATGGGTTGCTGGTGGCCATTTCTAAAATATCCTAAGTAGAAAGACATAGGTACTGGTGTACTGGGAAACCCTGGAGTCTTCTTTAGCATCAGCTCATGGAGAGACTTTTTGAAGAAGCTGTTTAACCTTGTCTGTGCTGTTTCCAGCTCTCACTGGTGTTTGCTCTGTGGCTAGGTAGAGGAGGAGAAGGGTGCTGCACCAGCTGGTGCCATTATGTGTCCAAGGCTGCTTTTCAGGGAGTGGGTTAGGACCAGAATCCTGTTTTGGTTTCCTGATGATTCATGTTGTTGCTGTTGCCTCTCACATCACAAAGTTGAAAACAACTGAGTGATTGCTGTGGGAATTGAAGAGATACAAGGATCTTACCTTCAAGGACTAAAGCTTTGCTCTTTCCAGGCTTCTCAGATCCAGTCTCCCGCATGGGGAGGGACATGGCCCCCTGACAGCACGGTGTGGGTGGCTGACACTTGCCTTTCCCTGCAGCAGAGGCTGTAGATGAGGATTACAGACTGCACGTGTCAGCGGCTCCCCCAGGAGCGAGGCTTATCCCCAGCCACTTCAGTTACACACGTTTGGCCAGCTTCAAATCAAATGCAATGTCCCACTGAAGGACTGATCTCAGTGGACTCAGAAACTTAAGGGAAAGAAACTTCCTTGTAATGCAAAACAACATTTAACTCCTTACCATGCATTGGTTGCATCATGAACCGAGGACCTATTTTTTTTTGGTCTCAGTGTGGGCTTTGTCAGAGAATGCTTTGCTCAGGTAGCAAATGCCCAAAGGGCATCCAGCCTTACTGGATGGGCATAGAGTTATGGCAAAATTTTGTTGTGTAGAGAATACTCTGACCTCAGGCATGTAGACAAACCCATAATGGCCATTTATGCAGCAGCTTAAATAACTTAAGCAGCACTGCAGAGCATGTGTCCTCAGGAGAAGGTCAGGGAAGTCCCAGGGAAACCCTGCCTGGCCTTTGTGTCTCCTCCTCTCCTCTCCCTGGCTCTCTCACATTTTTTCCTCTTTCAGTGTTCCTCTGTGCATCGAGGCCATGGACTGGATTTATATTTTCATCCCCAGCTTAGGGAGAGCAGGGTATTTGTGTGGGCAAGCAAGGGGGAGGGCTAAGCCTTTCCCTGCCGATCTCTGGGCGAGCACTGAGGCTCTGCTAGTCTAATCTGAGAATTCTGTGACTGATTGTAAGGAGGAGATGAAGGGAAGGAGCTGGGCAGAGCAGAGAGGCCTTTGGCTGTGGGCAGGGATGAATCTGTCTGTGGTGGGCTGGGCTGGATGGGACACAGCCTGCATCCACCTAGAGCTGGGTGGATGGGGCCTGCTGCATCAGTCAAAGCCCAGGGATCTGCACAGGTGATCCACTGGGTTCCTGCTCTAGCTGAGGTGATGGCAGCCTGTGCCCATCTTCACCTGGAATGTCTGGGTGGTCAAGGTTTGCTTTTCCTAACCCAGAGCTGGTTTTAGAATGTGAATTTGGGAAAAGTATTTTTGAGGAAATATTTATCCTTGAGGGAATGGGTGCAGCAGAAACTCTGCTTTCTTGAAGCCTCTGCAGTGATAGACAGGGGCCAGGCAGGTGAGATTTGAGTTTTAATTTACACTCAAGCTGTGTCCTATCAGTGGGCTCTGTGAATCAGCTTTGGATGCCAGCATTACACTGGCATTATCCCGGGGTCAAATGGGGCATGCTGGTCACTGAGCAGCAATCTGGGAAAGCTCCCTGTGAAAAAAACCCAGTCTCCTTTCCAAAGACCTAAAAAATGTCATTTTGACTCTGACATCTGGCTACTCTGTGTTCCCTGTGAGACCAGAGCACGGGCTCCAAACTGCTTCAGGTTTTAATTAAAACTAAAATGAGATGTAGTTGTCACCATGACGACAACAGCAACATTTAACACTTGGCAGGAGCTGTAACAAAGCACTGGAGGTGTTGGGGACTCCTCCGGGGGTTGCTCATTTCCGAGAAAACCCGAGGAACGCGGCAAGCGCCTGCTCCATAGGATGAGCCCCTGGTGCTCGCAGGGCTGGGGTAAATCGAGCAGAAAGTTGCACTTCTGCAGTGCTGGGTTTCCAAAAGAGAAGAATTTCGTAAAAACCCGGGTGATACCAAACGTATCCCTGTGCAATGAGGCTGGGGCACAGTATGGGCATCCCTTCCCTCTGGCAGTGCTGGCTCAGGAAGGTTTTGCTCCAGGGGGCTGGGGCTGCCGAGGGAAGGTGCCGGATGGGAGCAGGGAAAGCGAAAGTGCCTGGGAGGCCCTCCCGGCACGGGGTCCGGCTGTCCTGGCCTGGCCTCCAGTGAGACTTGTTTGCCAGGAGCGCCCTCTGTTGCGGTGTGAGCGGTGACAGACAGACGGACACCTGACAGACGGTGCCAGACGAGATCTTGTTAGACCTCCCCCGCTGTCCCAGCAGCGTGGCATCTCACCAGCTGGGATTGCACCCATGGGGGTCTGTGCTGAGCTCCATCCCTCTGGATCAGGGTTTGGCCCTGCAGCGAGGCCTCATTAGCCTCTGGAAAAAGAGAAGAGAGGAAGGCATCATGCCCTCTCATCCCCTCCTCTCCCAAAGGATTTAGGATAGTGTGGTATCTGGCAGTGTCATGAGGCTATTCTGGCACCAGTGACTGTCGGGGTGCAGGTGAGCAGGGCTGTGCACCACACCCATCCCAGGTGCCCTTGTGCTCAGTCCTGCAGGTCCCTCAGCACCCACCACCCTGCACCTCCACCCTGCCCGCAGTGACCCTCACCAGCCCCTTCCCCTCCAGCCCCCTGGGGAAGTGCTGTAAGTCCGCAGTGCACACACTGGGGGCCTGTGGGGCACATCTGAGCCAGATGTGCGTTTCCAAGTGGTGTTTCTGCTCAGGGGATGCACATCCCCCTGTTCCCCCACCCCCAAATTCAGGTATGGGTCTGCATGACCAGAGCAGACACCACCCTGCTCATCTTCACCCTGAACTGCTGCAGGGACCAGCTGCTCTGCGAGGCTCAGCTCCTTTCCTCACCAAACCCAAGCAAGTCAGGTTTGGAAACAGATGCTGAAGGGAACATAAACATGGTCCTTGCTGCTGTGTGAGAGGCTTTATTGGGTCAGGTGTTCTCCTGCCCACAGCTGTCCCCCAGCAAGGACCTTTGTACTGCTCACAGCAGAGGGTCCCTCCAGGCCAGGCCTACATGAGGAACCTGGAGAGGTCCTCCTTGATTTCAGCCTCATCCCATGGCCCGTGGATGTTGTCCTTGAGCAGCTGGAGGCGGATGAGGCAGTAGGGGCAGATGCAGGAGATGGTGAGCAGCAGCGAGGCGAAGAGCACGGCACCCACGCTGGAGATGGTGGCCAGTCCTGCCAGCGCCGCCAGCGCGAACAGCACCGTCACCCCCACGTAGCACTGGGGCGTCCGGGCCTTCAGCTTCTTCTGCAGCATGGGCCAGAGGGCGAAGATCTGCATGGCAAAGGTGACCATGACGAAGGCGTGGAGGGCACGGGGAAGGCGCGAGGCCAGGCACACCGAGGCGAAGATGGCCATGTTGAGGGACAGCGTGCTGGACACGATGGCGGCGTTGGCGCCATAGTCGAAGAAGATGAGGTGGCCCAGGAGCATGAGGGCCGACATGGCGTAGATGGTGTCCGTGCTGATGGACTCGGTCAGTGTCTTCAGCACGGGCGAGAAGCCGTAGGTGAAGGCGGCGAACACCAGCGTGCTCTTGAGGTCAGCCCAGCGCGTCCGCCCGCTCTCCCACCGCCCAGCCCCGCCGTCCACGGCGTCGAACAGGACGTAGCCGAGCAGCGAGGACACCAGGGCCGCCCCAAAGAGCCCCTGCGGGCTCAGCAGCCCGGCGTCCATGTACCACCAGGTGAGCACGAAGACGCAGACGCTGCACAGCTGCTGCACCACCGCTCCCGACTGGAAGACGACGGCCCAGTAGCGGTACTGCCGGGCGTGCACGTTCTTCCGCAGCTCCTCCAGGAACCGCTGGTCCACGTAGTTATCGGGGAAGGGCTGTCGCTCGTACAGCACCTTCTGCCACCGCCGCGCGGGGCCCGGCTCCAGGGCCGCTGG